>NC_058133.1:30766821-30780857 GCF_016433145.1 Gracilinanus agilis | reverse complement strand
GAGAGAGAGAGAGAGAGAGAGAGAGAGAGAGAGAGAGAGAGAGAGAGAGAGAGAGATTGTTGTTTGTCCTTCATCTGGAAGGGGCCATTGACATCCTAGGGGGATGTCTTCACTTGTAACAAATTGGATTTAAGGGAGACAGAGCTGTCTCACTCTCTCTTCCAGAGCCATCGAAGTTCAGTGGAAAGGCCAGTAATGGCCTGGGATACGATGGATTATGGTGGCTTTTTCACTGTTGGACCAAACTCTAGGCACTTCCCAACACCCACTTCAGCCACCTTCATGGCCTTCAGAATAAAATATTCTTCTTAGATCCAGAAATAAGTCCTTGGGATGCATCTACAAGTAGCCAAGATGGTCCCTGCCCTTAAGCAGCTTCCCTTCTGATGGGGAAGACAACACAAATAAAGGAGAGCTAAAAAGAGGGGAGAAGAGGGACTCATCAACCAGGAGATCAGGTGCCAGGGCCGGAGGCAGCTCAAGGGCTGGGCAGTTTCCTGACAAGGACTGGGACACCTTATATGACAGTCCCTGCCAGGGACTCACAAGTCAGGAGAGCAGATGGTAAAGGCAGGAAGGAGCCAGGCTGGGAAGGACTTTAAGTGGCAAGCAGAGGAAATTATATTTGCTCCTGGAGGTAAATAAGGAGCCGGTAGAGTTTGCTGGGTAGACATGGCATGGTCACACCTGCCCAGGAAGAAAATCTTTGCAGGCAGGATGATTGACGGAAGATGGGAGGGACTTGAAGAAGGGCTATTATGATTGGTCACTTGTCAGATGAGGAGAGTCTGCCCCAGGTTGGTAGCAGTGTGAGTGGGAGAGAAGGGGCAGGAGAGATGCTGCCAAGGTAAAACCAACAGGATTAGACATGGGATATGAGAGAGAAGACTAGAGGATGACCCATGACTAGAGGAAACCCATGAGGGTTTCTAGCCTCAGTGACTGGGAAGAGGGTGGTGCCCTTGACACTAGTAAAATTAGAAAAGGGAATGGTTTAAGGGGAAAGATAATGATTTCTGAAACAATAATGAAATGAAATAATGAAAGATTTTAGATATATTGATTTTGAGATGCCTACAGGACATCGGACTCAAGATATCCATGAGGAAATTGGTGATGTGGACCAGGAGTTTAGGAGAGAGTTTAGCTCAGTCTCTATATCTCAGCTACCTTCTCATATTTGGATGCCCCTACACTAAGTCTGTTCTCTTCTCTCCTTGGTGAGTTTCTCTGGTGGCCTCTATTTTCAAGAGAGACCTGCAATTCCCATCCTACAGCCCCCTCTTTGCTCTGCTTCTGACTATCCAGTCTTTGACACCTTGCCTCATGGGGCACCTCTCTCCTCCCCTTTGTAGTTTCCTTTTGTAGATTGTTGCCCCCATTCGAATGGAAGCTCCTTGAGGGCCATCCTATTTTTTTTGCATGTCCAGTGATTAGCACAGCCCGCCATGGTAAAAACTGAATAAATATTTGCTGTCTTAATAAATAGATGTAAGCATTTAACTGCATGGTGGCAGTAATTGGACCCATGGAAGCAGATGAGAAAGATCACTAAACGGGATGGAGTCTTGGGGGATATATTTATGGTCAATGGGCATTACCAGGATTTTGTTCTCAGACCCCTCCCAGCTTTGATCTTCCCTGTTCTGAGGGCCCCTTTCAGCTCTTGAATTCTTGTTCTAAAGCTTCACGTTTCCCGTGCTAAATTCTAAGTTCTCTCTTTTTTTTAAGCCCTTAACTTCTGTGTATTGGCTCCGTGGAAGAGTGGTAAGGGTGGGCAATGGGGGTCAAGTGACTTGCCCAGGGCCACACAGCTGGGAAGTGTCTGAGGCCAGATTTGAATTTAGGACCTCCCGTGTTTAGACCTGACTCTCAATCCACTGAGCTACCCAGCTGACCCCTCTAAGTTCTCTCTCTCTTTTTTTAAAACCCTTAACTTCTGTGTATTGGCTCCTAGGAGGAAGAGTGGTAAGGGTGGGCAATGGGGGTCAAGTGACTTGTCCAGGGTCACACAGCTGGGAAGTGTCTGAGGCCAGATTTGAACCCAGGACGTCCCATCTCTAGGCCTGACTCTCAATCCACTGAGCTACCCAGCTGACCCCTTTAAGTTCTCTTTTAATAGCGACACTGTTTCTCTGTTACAAAGTCTTTTCTAATGTCGATATTCCCATTTCTCTGTCCCTTCCATCTCTGTTGTCCTGTGTTCCGAGTTCTAAGGTCCTCTCTAGTTCTGGCATTTTATGCTGTGTGTCCCAAGGTCCCTCCTGGCTCTGGCATTGTGTCTTCTCTGAGGATGGTTTCTCCCAGCTCTGACATTGTGTGCTCCATGTTGTCGGGCCCCTTCTAGCTTTGCTATTTCCTTCTCTTGTTCTTCCTTGACCTGGGTCATCTGCCTGCCCCGCTCCCACCCGCTTGCACTTCAGCTTGTGGGCTCTGCCCAGTGGTCCCAGCTGGGTCTGCACTCCGTCCTCCCGACTGCTCCAGGACCAAAGAATTGCCTGCTGAAGCACTCCGTGCTGGGCCCGAGCTCCACTGGAGATGTTCAAGGCTTAGAAAGGCTTGGTGATGACAGTTATTCACAACTGTTTATGTGACCCGCCGTCTGGGCCAAGTGCTGCGTGAGGCTGCCTGCCCCGAGATATTTTATTGGCCTGACCATGTCAAGTAGTTGAGCCTTTGTTATATACACGTCTGAGTGGGGAGCAGCTGCCCAGGCGAGCCCTGCCCTGCTACTGAACCTTCACCGGCCGGGGAGGCAGGATCCCGGAGGCCCCGAGCGCCCACCCTAGCAGCGCCCTGAGAGTCGCCCAGACACAGAATCTCGGGCTAAGAGAGAGTGGGAAGGGGATGCTTCACTCAAGCAGCATCCATTCTGTCTAGGGAACTGCTGGCAGATTCCGGTCACCTGCCCCCCGATTCCAGGTTCGTAGCCGTGGCAAACCCACTACTCCGGAGACTGCTGTCTATTCCTCTTCGCCGCCCTTCTCCTCTTCAGGAGGGTTTTCCTGGTAAATCTTCAGTCTCTCTCTTTACGTCTTTCTTCTGTTCCTGCTCCAGCCCTCTGGGTCCTAGCAGAGCAAAGGCAGATGATCCCAAAGCACAAACTGTCAGAGTTCCAAAGGACCAAAGGGACCATGAAGTGACCAGGAATCTTTGTGCCCCTCTCCTGTGCCCTATCAGGGGGCACTGAGTGCCTGCTGAAGGTGTCTAGCAAGAGGAGGCTCTCCCCTGCCTCCTGAGGAAGCCTGTTGCACTGTGGGACAGCTCTCCTTCGGGGAAGTGTTTCCTTCTCTAGAACTAAGATCTACCTCTGGGCAGTTGCTCCCAGCCATTGGTCCTCGTTCTAACTCCCGGAACCAAAAGGAATGGGGCGAATCCTCCTTGTATGGGATAACTGGGCAAAGCTTGAAGTAGCTCTTTGGTACCCCCCCAAGTCTTTTCTTCAGGGGAACCATCCTCAACTCTTTCTTTCTTTCTTTTTTTGAGTTTTTTTTAAACCCTTAACTTCTGTGTATTGGCTCATAGGTGGAAGAGTGGGCAATGGGGGTCAAGTGACTTGCCCAGGGTCACACAACTGGGAAGTGTCTGAGGCAAGATTTGAACCCAGGACCTCCCATCTCTGGGCCTGACTCTCAATCCACTGAGCTACCCAGCTGCCCCTATCCTCAGCTTTTTCAACAGACCCTCATATAGCAATGACTCTAGTCCCTTTGGGAGGCATGAAATGCATGGAGGAAAGAAGATGGAGTGACCTGGCAGCCCCGAGAGTGAAGATGCCCACATTTTGATGGAACTGGAGATATGGTTTGAATGAATGTCAAAGGAGAAGTTACTGAGTGATGGACATAGAGGGAGAACCTGAGAGTGGTCATGGTGGGCAACAAGTATTCCACTTCCCCCACTTCAGCTAGAGCAGTGATTCCCAAAGTGGGCGCCACCACCCCCTGGTGGGTGCTGCGGCAATCCAGGGGGGCAGTGATGGCCACGGGTGCATTTATCTTTCCTATCCATTGCTATTAAAATAAAAACAATTAATTTCCAGGGGGCTAAGTAATATTTTTTCTGGAAAGGGGGGCGGTAGGCCAAAAACATTTGGGAACCACTGAGCTAGACAATCAGTCTCCAAGGATGACCAGAGCCAGAAAGGGCAGTTGGGGGGGGGGCTGTATCATCAGAAGGGAGCCAGAAGATAAGAACAGAAAAGGAAAAGATGGAAGACGAATGCAAGTTTATTGCTTATGGAACAGGCACACAGGAGCGCCCAGTAGGAAGGGAGAGTAGATTTAAATTTGGGCTGAATGGAATGGAAATAAGGATTTGAAGTGGGGGGATGGAGAATGGGATTTGAACAGTGACAGTTGTGGGGTTCAAAATCACTGGGACAGGGAGCTTATGGCCAAGGGGGAGCTTGTTAGTCATGGGGGAATGTCTTGATTACCCAGAGAGGGCAGCTCAGCCAAGGGAGCAAATGCTAGGCACTATAGGGGCGGCCATGCTACCCTTCTCCTAGGGCAGGAGACTTATGGGTTCTTCTTCCAGGAGGCTGGAGGCTTGAAGAGTCATCGTGTTCTTCCTTTACCTCCAAGGCAGGAGAATGGTGAGGGATGGAATGGCATTTCCCTTCATCCCACAGAGGCAGCTTCTTCTTGCTGCCGTGAGTTTTGTTACTATTGCATCACCATCCTCATTGGCACCATCGTTATCACTGTCAGCACTGCTGCCCTCCTCATCATCCTCATGGTTGTTGCTGTCATTTCCATTTCGCTTTCTCCACGTTTCAGTGGCCCTCGGCAGCAGCTGGTGGTGTAGTGGAAGGCGGGCCGAACTTGGAAGGTTCCAATATGGCCGTAGACACATTCTAGCTGTGTGGTCCTGGGCAAGTCACATTGCTTAGCCTCCGTTTCCTCATCTATAAAATGGGGATAATCACTATCGCTGCCTCCCAGGGTTGTCGTGAGGCTCAAATGAGATCATGTATATAGAAAGCTTCACAAACCTTAACTCACTCCAGAAATTCTAGGCATCGTTAAGCCATTTTAAAAGGCTGCCGCCGCTCGGCTTCCCTTCATCCCTGGTGCTGAATGGCTGGAAGTCCTGGGACAGCAGAGCACCCCAAGGCGGAGGAGCACAAGGCGAGTCGCCTCCCATTACTGACCAAGAACCGCGTGTGAAAGAGAGATATCTGACAGGAAAAGCAGTCGAGGCAGCTTTGAGGCAGGGGCAAAGGATAATAGATAGCCAGCCGATGTCGCTGGGGTGCCTGCATTATGGAAAAGTCTAGAGGGGGTGTGAAGCCCCGTGGGGGCTCCCCAAACAGAGAATTTTGGGGAAGGTCAAAGTCAGAGAAAGAGACAGAACCCGCTTGTTGAAGGCCTTGAATGCCATGCCAAGGAGTTTCTCTGGAACAGAGGGGACCCAGGAAAAGATTTTTGAATTGAATTGTGACTGTAGGGAGCCAGTGAAGGTTTTTGAAGAGGGCAGGGACCTCTCTGAGGACATTGCTTTGGCAGATGGAGTGGAGGGAAGAGGAGACAATTACAACAACAATTGCAGTGAGCAGAAGACAGGTGACGAGGGCACCGGGGAAGTGGGCTATGACTGTCCTGAAGTAGGTGCCTGATGACACAGAGAAGGGAGATGTTTTAGATTTTGAATCAGAACTGTTTTATGGAAGTTTCACATCTGACGCATTGAGGTGTATGAACTTGGTCCAGTCATTACCCATTTGGGACTCCATTGTCCTCCTTTTTGAATAGGGAGCCCTCCGGACCCATTTCTACTGACTCTTCCAGCTCTGACATCCAGGAGTGATGGGGCATGGGGGAAAGAAGGCTGAACTTGGAGTTGGAAGACCCGGATTCCAATGCTGCTGACACTTCTTGTGTGACCTTGTCCGGATCATTTGCCAGTTTCCACTTCTATAAAACGAGGGACCCCGCAGCCAAGTCTAGCAGAGGGAGTCGAGGGGAGAGACCTTGGGAATCTGGAGGCCTGGCAGGAACGGGGCTGTTGGGCCATTTGGAGAATCAGGGAAGTGAGGAGGAGGAGCTGACAGGGAGGAAGGCGGAGAGTCCCTCCTGTCTGGTGGGTGGCTGGCAGCTGCTGGTGGAGGGAAGGACGGGCTAAAACTGGCTTCCGACAGACGTCACCAGCCTCTGCTCTTCGCACTGAGCTCATGTGCTGCTTGTGCCAGAAGCCGGCTGGCCTCCCACGTCCGTCCTGGACAAGGCCACAAATAGCCCCCCCTAATCAGTCCCACACTGCGCACCCCCTCCACCGAGCCCGAGCAAGGCTGGGGAGAAGGACCCGGGCTGGGAGCTGGGCCCGCCCGGGTGGAAGTGGCTAATCCAAAGCAGATTGGCTGGGAAGGGGCTCAGCGGCAGCTCTGCCCGCTTCCCAGAGGCCACCGTGACCGTGGAAAGGTCCAGGGCCCGGCGTGGCCTGGGGACGAGGGTGGACGGACTCTCGGGAGGCCCCAGGCTTGGCCGGGCCGCAGCCGTCCAGGAGGCAGAGCGCCGGGCAGCAGGAAGGCCAGGGAGGCAGAGGCTGCAAACTAGAAGCGCTTCCCAGGGCCGCACGGATGCACAGCTTTAGTTAATAAAGCGGTTTACAGAAAGGGTGGAAGGAAGTTTGGGATTAGGGGAGGAACAAGGGCCCTCCCATGGAAACTAGGCCAAGGGAAATGGCGGGGAGGCTGAGAGCTGCCGCCGCCGCCCTGACTGTCTGCCCCCTCCCTTGGCACGCAGCTCAGCCCACCTCCCTGCATTTGTCCTCTGCTCCTGTGCGAGAGGGTGGTCTCCTCCCCCAGGCGGGCTCCCTGGGGAAAGGCCCTGCCTTCTTGTATCTGGGCCCCCCACACTTTGGGGATCCCCGACCAGGGCCGGCCAGCCAAGGCTCTACCATCCATTTACCGTGTGACCGTGGATAAGTCACTGCCTCTCTGGATCTTGGCTTCCAGATCTGTTAAATGGGGATCCCACGAGCATCTCCCTCTCAGGGCCGCTGTGAGGGTCCCCTTTACGAGGTGGCACAGCCTCCCGCTGGAGAATTTAAGGCTTGGCTTAGCTCTCGGTCAACCAAAGAGCATAAAATACCTACTAAGTGAGGGGCGAAAGCCCAGCCCAGGGAAGCCGCCTTCCCCTCCCGGAGCTCAGCGCTGCCTGCGTGCAGGGTCGCCGCCGCTGTGGGAGTTCCAGAGCCTCAGTCTTACTAGACCCATTTCGTAGAAGAAGACCTTTGGGAAGAAGAGCTTCCTAGAGGAGAGGAAGCGGGTCTACAGGAACACAGACCCAGGGAGGGCTTGGTAGAGACCCGCCCGTCTAACCCCTTCATTCCGGAGCAGAGGAAACTGAGGCACGGGGAGATGGCGGCCAGCCCGAGGCCCCCAGGGACCAAGCGCCTGAGGGGGGATTCGGGCCCTGAAGCTCCGCGTTCTTCTTTCCTCCTGCCCGAGTCTCGGCTTCTGCTCAGCCGGGCTGGGGTGACCGATGGACGGGCCAGAGCGCAGGCCCCTGGACGGCTCCCTCCCTCCGAGAACTTTCTCTCGGGGCCTGCCCTGGGTGGCCCGCGGCAGCAGCTGAGCTGTCCAGTGCCTGGCCCGGAGGCTGTTTCCCCAGAAGCTGAGGATCCAGTCGGGATTAGAGGAAGCTGTGCTGGTGGGCGCAGGCCGGGGCTGTGCCGCGAGGCCGTAATTCAAAACCTCTCCAGCTGTTTCCATTTTCCTGCCTTCAACACGGCTGCTGGGGGGCCGCTTGGCCTGTTCTCCTGCCTGCCTGCCTGCCTGCCGCGAGTCCTTCACAGGCCTCGGCCTCGTTGGGCATTCGTGTGTGTTTCTGGAATTGGAGAAAGTGCCTGCGGTAGAAGCGTTTCTGTTTGGGGAGACTGGCCCGGCCTCGGCAGAGCCCTAGGACCCTGGATCCCAACAGGTGAGAGAGAGGCCCGGCCGGAGTGCGGAGAGCTGGGGCCGATGCGGCCGGCCGCAGCTCTGCTCTCCTGGCTGGAGTCCCCTCCTCTGGAGAGAGAAGGGCGAAGGCCCGGGAAGCGGGGGTGGGGGGTGGTGGCTTTGGGCAAGTCTTTTCACCTGAGGCTCAAGGGAGAGGGCCGGCTTTCACGACCGCGGAGGCCTGTCCCAGCCAGACATTCTCAATTCATCCATCCGCCAATCAGCGAGGAATGGGTACTTATTTATGGGGTATCTGCTAGGAGCCCAGCACCAGGCACCCGGCTAGCTGGGCTCTGGGGCTGCAGGACACCAGGGGCCTTCCAGCGTCCGCCATTCTCTGGGCCGAGGCCTCTTCCAGAGCCGCCTGCCAGGCGGGGCCTCTGCTTGGAGGCTCCTCTCAGTGCCCATTTTCTCTGGTCTAAGGCAGACTCGCTGCCCACACAAGCGATCCCATTTCATTGCGTCTCCTCCGCCCTCCACGCTCGCGCTCGTCTTCAGGCTCTCCCCGTCTGCTGTCTCCGTCCCTCCCACCTACAACACGCTCATTCGTCCCCATCTTCCAGACCCCTCAGATGGACCATCCATTCCTGTATCATTCGTCGTTTTCACCGCTAAGCTTCTGGAGAAAGCCGTCTCTAATAGGTATCTCCACTTCCCTTCTTTTCAATCTCTTCTTCACTCTCTCTCCCTCCCTCCCTCTCTCCCCATCTCTCTCCTTTCTCTCTCTCTCTCTCTCTCTCTGTCTCTCCCTCTGTGTCTCTCTGTCTGTCTCTGTCTCTCTCTCTCTGTGTCTCTGTCTGTCTCTTTCTCTCTGTTTTTCCCTCTGTCTGTCTCTGTCTTTCTGTCTCTCTCTCTTGCTCTCATTTTTTAAAAACCGTACTTTCTCTCTTAGAATTGGTACTGTGTATTGGTTCCAAGGCAGAAGAGTGGTAAGGGCTAGGCAATGGGGGTTAAATGACTTGCCCAGGGTCACACAGCTAGTAAGTGTCTGAGGCCAGATTTGAACCTAGGGCCTCCTGTCTTTACCCATACTTACCAAATCCAATGATTTTTTTTTTTTAATACTATGCATTGATTCCAAGGCAGAAGAGTGGTAAGGGATAGCTAGACAATGGTGGTTAAGTGACTCACCCAGGGTCACACAGCTAGGAAATGTCTGAGGCCAGATTTGAACCCAGGACTTCCTGTCTCTGGGCCTGACTCTCAATCCACTGAGCCACCTAACTTGCCCCCATGATTACTTCTTAATCCTTATTCTTGTCCTCTCTGAAGTCTTCATACTTGATTTCTTTAGTTTTTTTAGCCTCAATTTCCACATCTGTAAGTTCATGGCATTCCTCCATCAAATCTGGCTCCTATGATTCTGTAACCATAAGCAAGAGCAAATGAATAATCCTCAAGATTAAGAGTTTTGATAAAGGACTTTATTGACAGACACAAAGTGCCAGGAGGCAGGAAATCTAGTTCTAGTCCTGTTTCTTCTATTTATTCTCTTTGTGAACTTGAGTAAGTCATTTCCCATCTTTCAGTGTCTTTTTTCTATCTCTATGATGAGTAGATGATGGTCTGTGAGCTTTAAAATCCCACCATGTTGTAAAATCCTTTTTCATGGCCTTGAAACCCTGAACTTTTCATGTAGAGGACAGAGGACTGGTTTTGAAGTGAGAGGACCTGTAGAGAGTTGGGCCTGAAGTCAGAAAGATGCATCTATGTATTCAAATCTGGCCTCAGACGCTTCCTAGCTGTGTGACCTTGGGCAAGTCACTTAACAATGTTTGGAGGAAATGGCAAACTGCCCTATTATCTCTGCCAAGAAAACTCCAAATGGGGCCATGAAAATTTGGACATCATTAAAATGACTGAACAACAAAAAATTTAGGGCAACTAAGCAGCACAGTTAATAAAGTACCAGGCACAGATTCAGGGAGATTCATCTTTGGCACTTTCCCATGTTTGTAAAGTGAACTAGAGAAGGAAATGCAAACCACTCCAATATCTTTGCCTTTTTCATTCTCCCAATGGGGTCCCAAAGAGTCAGACACAACTGAACAAATGATTGAATACATTACAGTCTTGACTATTGCTTCAAGCTGTGTGAGCTTTCCCTTATATGGGCCTCAGTTTCCTCCTCTGAAAAATGGGGAGATTAAACCAGATCTTTTCTAAAGGTCTTTCATAAATAATCTAACTCAAATATGACCTTGAAACCTAGACAGGCTGAATGTTTTAGGACTGAGGTAGGGAGGCACTGTTTGATGCCTGGGCCCTCTGTTCCCTTCTTACTCCAAAGGCCCCTGCTCTACATCCTCGGTGGTATGTCTTCTGCACAGACAAGGTTCTTTGTGGGAGATGACCAGTTTGCCTGGTTCCTGGCCTCTCACACAAGGGAGGTCTCACACACCACCCTGGGAGGTCTGGTAGAAGACCTTTTTTGTTAATTCAAACTCTGATGTCATGCTCTGAGAGCTGGGCTAGAAAGTCAGTGACTTTGGTGGTTGTGGAGGAGCCTTGGAAAATTCACTGAGTCTCTTGCCACAATAGGGGCTCCCAGTGAAGGGAGGGGCAGGGTAGGACTCTGGAAATTCCATCTAGCTCTGGTCATAGCAGAAAGCAGCTCTGGAATAGTGGAAAGAACCCTGGATTAGAGTCAAGAAACCTGAGTTCAAGTCTCAGCTTAGACCTAACTAGCTGTGGGGAATTGAAAATGACACTTTCTCTCAGGGCCTCAATTTATCCCTTAGTACAATAGGTATAATATTGCTTTTCCTTTCTTCCTTTAGATTGTCTTTTAAGGAATGGGTTTTGTAAATATTTAAGAGCCATTGAAAGGTATCCAGGGAATAGTAACAATGGTCTATATAATGATCCTAGAATGAATCTGTCATGCCCCTGATGCAGGGACTCCTTCCAGTGATGCAGATGGTGACCCCTCCCTGTCATCTATCCTTGGGGCCTCTAATCCATTTTTCCCTGTAAAATCCATAAAGAGTCTACATAATGTGCTGGGATGAAGGGTAATGATGGTTCTTCCTCCAGTTCTCCTGTTATTGTGTGGATGCCACTGGAACACAAGAACTATCCAGGTGTTTACCCCACTCTCACTCCTCTATTGGCCCATCTCTTCTTTTTTTTTAAATTTAGAACATTTTTCATGGTTATATGATTCATGATTTTTCCCTCCCCTCTCCTGGAGCTGACAATTAATTCCCCTGGGTTATACATGTATCACTGTTCAAAACCTATTTCCATGTTATTCATATTTGTAACAGAGCGATCATTTAACACCAAAACCCCAGTCATATCCCCACTGAACCACGTGACTGATCCTATGTTTTTCTTCTGCGTTTCTGCTCGCACAGTTCTTTCTCATAAATTCCTCAGAATTGTACTGGATTATTGCATTGCTGCTAGTAGCAAAGTCAGTTACATTGATCGTGCTACAATGTATCAGACTCTGTGTACAACATTCTCCTGGTTATGCTCTTTTCGCTCTGCATCAATTTCTGGAGGTCATTCCAGTTCACATGGAATTCCTCCAGTTCATTATTCCATTTAGCACAATAGTATTCCATCACCATTAGATACCACAATTTGTTCAGTCATTCCCCAATCAAGGGATACCCCCTCATTTTCCAATTTTTTGCCACCACGAAAGTGCATCTATAAATATTTTTTGTACACATTTCCCCCTATTATTTGGCAGTGGTATGCCTGGATCAAAGGACAGGCAGGCATTTAAAGCTCTTTGGGCATAATTCCAAATTGCCTTCCAGAATGGTTGGACCAATTCTCAACTCTACCAGCAGTGTATTAGTGTCCCAGTTTTGTCCCATCTCTTCTGATCAAGCTCTTTTCTGAACATGTTATTTGTCAGTTGTTTTTTTCCCATCAGTGATATTCTGCAGGCTTTTGATACTACTACATGCCTCTCCAAGGCTCTTTGGGTGACTTACAACTTAATTCTTCAGAGTCAAAGATGGCCACTTAGAAGCAGCAAAAGTCCAAACCTCTGTGAAAACTCTTCCACGCCAATAAAAAACAAAGTGCTTCAAGAGGACAGAAAACCAAATCTAACAACAGGACAGAGCCAGCTTCCTGCTTGATTCAACTTAAAAGGTATGCAAATAAGCCAGAATTTTTGGGTTTAAGGAAAAGGAAGAAGGAAGGTCCCAGGACCCTCCCCCACCTACTGTGCTGAGTCTCCAATAGTCTCTAGAATCTTGTGGGCTTCAGCCTGGAGGGAGTGCCTTGCTGTCCAAACTGTGCCAGGCTCAGGGCTCTAACCACAGCTGGCAGGGAGGCAGCTGGAGGAGAGGTGCAGAGGGGAAGCAGCCTAGTCACAGCCACCACTTTCCATCTTGGACCTCTGCTTCTTGAGGTTTTGGCTTCAGGGAACATCTAGTTCCACTGATCAGCTGCATCCCAGCTTAATCTAGTCTATCAATAGGGCAGATAAGAAGCCTGCAGAGGGCAGGGAAGCTCAATCTCCAACACCCTTCTCCCACCAACTGGGCTGAGACTTGCCATAGGAATCCAGCTGTCTCCAATCACAGGGTAAAGGCTGCAACCACTACAGAATACCTTGATAACAGGGTGGGAAGCACAGCTCCCTTCAGTCTCCACACCTTAACCTATACCTTCAGCTTCTGCTGCTAGCGGGGGAAGATCTGACTTCAGGGCTTATTTATACTCCATCAGCCTAATCTAGTCAATCAGCAGAGCAGAGAAGAAGCCCCTTCAGGACAGAATAGCTCAAATCCATGGAGCCAGCAAATAATCAGAGGAGCAAGATTATAGCCAATGACAAGGGGCAAAGAAGGAAAAAATATGAGTAAACAACAGAAAAATACTGACCACATCTATCTAGGTAATAAATAAAGAGCAAATGGAACAAAGGAGGATCAAGGAACAGAGAAATGCAGAAACTCCAGCAAATTGGATTCAGGCTTTGGAAGAACTCAAAACACAATTAAAAAAACAATTAAGAGAGGCTGAAGACAACTGGGAAAAGAACTTAAAAAGCAAAATAAGTCATCCAGAAACCGAGGCACATGAACTAAAACAAGAAAATAGTGTCTTGAAAGCCAGAATTGACCAGCTAGAAAATGAGGCAAAGAAAGTGAAACATAACCTACAAAGAAAAAAAAACCAGAAGGGGAAGAATGACAAAAAATGGAAGGGATGAAATTCAGTCTTTAAAAATTAGAATCCAACAACTAGAAGCAAATGACTTCACAAGGTAGCAAGAGTCTATAAAACAAAATCAAAAGAATGAAAAATTGAGGAAAATATGAAATACCTCATTGTTAAAACTATAGACATGGAAAATAGATCCAGAAGAGACAATTTAAGAATTATTGAACTACTGTACATATCATGACAAAAGAAAAAGCTTGGACATCATTCTACAGGAAATTATCCAAGAAAACTTCCCTGACCATTCTTGAACAAGAGGGAAAAGTGGAGATTGAAAGAATCCACAGATCACCTCCTGCATTTAATCCCTAATTGTCAATGCCCAGGAATGTTATAAATATTATAACCATATTCAAGAACTACCAGACCAAGGAAAAGATACTGCAAGCTCCTAAGAAGAAACCATTCAAATATCATGGAAACACAGTTAAGATAACACAGGACCTGGCTGCATCCACACTGAAGGCCTAGAAGACATGGAATATGATATTTCAGAAAGCAAGGGAACTTGGGATCTACAACCAAGAATCAACTACCCAGAAAAATTGACTATATTCTTGCAGGGGAAAGTATGGTCATTTAATAAAATAGAAGATTTCCAAGCATTCATAAAGAAAATAACTGACTTAAACAGAAAATTTGATGCCCAAACATAGAACTCAAGAGAATCACCAAAAGGTAAATGAGAAAGAGGGAAAAAAAGATAAACAAAAAAATTTTAAGGGGCCCAATAAGTTCAAATGATTTATATTCCTATAAGAAAAGATGATATTATTAACTCTTAAAAATTGTTATTATCAAAAGGGTGGCTAGAAAAAGTATACTTCGAGGAAATAGTAACAAACTGTATAGGATGAAATGTCCAAAAAAATTATATATATATATATATATATATATA
>NC_058133.1:30749614-30761964 GCF_016433145.1 Gracilinanus agilis | reverse complement strand
CTCTCTCCCTCTCTCCCTCTCTCCCTCTCTCCCTCTCTCTCTCTCTCTCCCTCTCTCTCCCTCTCTCCCTCCTTTCTAATTCTCTCTCTTTCAATCTGTATTATCTAGTATATATTCTTCTAATTACTTTTTTATTTTTGTTTTGCTTTTGACTTGAATAAGGTCTCTTTGCATTCATTGTGGATGTGATATTCAGTGGGAACTGAATAAAACTTTATTTAAAAAGCTTGGAGCACTCCCTTTCCCCATTAATCAGTAGTGATTAGGAATGTAGTGTGAACTCCCAAAATTATCTCTTCTACACTAACAATGTTTAAAGGAGAAGATATATGGAATTCTGGCCCCAGTATCCCTCTTCTCTGAGGAGGACAGAATGGGAGCCTCTGGTCCCAACCTCCTGGAAGGATCAAAGTTTTCCTTAGAGAAGGGTGAGGGAAGAAACACTAGAGATGTCTATTTGGGGCATTGTTTTTATCTAGTTACTTAATTTTTTTTCCTTCTTGTTTTCCCTTCTAGCTAAGTAGTTAAGTAATCCCCTCCTTCCTCTCTTCCACTTCCACTTTTTTCATTAATCATTCTTAAAATTCCATTTTCTGTACCTTTCTTTCTAAAAAAGAATTCTTTTTTTTAAAGGTCTTCTTTACCTCATTCTCTTCATCATTTATTTTCCCTTCTATGTGTTCTAGATTACTGTTTGATCATGGTCCTTATACGTATATAGTCATTCTTTTGTCTCCATTGCCCATGGAATTAAAGCCTCTGTGGCACCTATCTTGCACATCTTCTAAAGAGTTTCTGTTATTGTCCTGCAAATCTTGCCCACCCACCCCTGGCCCCCAGTTCCTTCTTTGTCTGCTCTCTCTCTATTGGAATTGCGACTTCCTTCCTCAATGGTCTTTTTTTGAGTAATCCAACTCTAAGCATTTAGCATCCTCTCATCTTTCAGGTATCTGAAAGAACAATAAAATAGGGAGAAATAATCTCTTCCCTGTCCCTCTCCAGGGTAAAGGGTTGTAAAGGGAGTACCATATAAATCAGCGATTCCCAAACTTTTTTGGCCTACCACCCCCTTTCCAGAAAAAATATTACTTAGTGCCCTAGAAATTAATTTTTTTTTATTTTAATAGTAATTAATAGGTAAGATAAATGCACCTGTGGCCATCACCGCCTCACTGGATCGCTGCAGCACCCACCAGGGGGCAGTGGCGCCCACTTTGGGAATCACTGGTATAAATCTTAAATTGGGATAGAATTTGTAACCATCATTATTATTGATAATATTGTTATTACTATCACTATTATCCGGTCTTCAGGAGTGTCCTGAACGTGGAATTGGGCAGTCTAATTTCCAGCCTTGGTTCTGACTGTGACTTTTTCCTTTCTGGGCTTTGGTTTCCTGATCTTTAAAGTGAGATGGATGATAATTGAATGACCAACTTGCTGTCTAAATGTAAAAGTGAAATAAAGATGGAATTTCATAACATGATTTAAACTGTCAGCTCACCTCTGTGATTCATGCACTCAGTCACCAAGCATTTATTAGATGGTTACCATGCCAGGCATGATGAGAAGTGCTGGGGTTACAGGCAGGAAGCAAGAAAATCCTTGCCCTCAAAGAGCTTATATTCTTTTATTTTTTTTTAACTCTTTCCTTCTATCTTAGAATCGATACTAAGTAATGATTCCGTGATGGAAGGGTGGTAAAAGTTAGGCGATTAGAGAAAGTCTCTTGCCCTGGGTCAAACAGCTAAGAAGTGTAAGGAGCTGATATTCTATTGTGGGAAGACAGCACATAAAAAGAAAATCGTGAGTTGGGGAGAGAGGAAGAAAGTAGTTGGTGAGGGTATGATGGAGGAGTCAAGAGCATAGCCTGATAAAGAGACTGCTGGTCTGAGTGTCCTCTATAAATGGAGGTTGGGGAGCTGAGGGAGTGATCCAAGGGGTTGAGGGTATTTTTGAGATGTGTATTTTAGGGTTCCTGAATGAAGAACTTTCTAGGTCATGATGTGAAACCTGAAGCACAGCCTGATGGGAAATAAGGGACTCCACTCCAGTGCTATTTTCTTCTCTTCTCTCCCTCTATCATTTGACTTCATCAGCTCCCATGGGTTCATATATTACCTCTAAACAGATGATTCCAAGAGCTGTAGATCCAGCCCTAGCTTCTCTCCTGAGTTACAGCACCAGATCATCAACTGTCTAGTGGACATCTCAAATTGGGTGCCTTGTGGGTATCTCAGACTCAGCATGTCGCTCCCTTCCCCCAAACTCCCTGTAACTTCAGAAGGTGCCACCAGCTTCCTTGTCATCCAGACTTGTATCCATCCTCAACTCCTCACTCTCGCCCATCATGTTCAATATGTTGTCGGATCCCTTCATTTCTACCTTTGGGTGGGGCAGAATTGAGGGTGTTATTCTCAGATGCCCATTCAGCTCGCAAAGGCTAGTTTCGGACCTTTTGTTGTCTGAGGACTCGGGGTCTCGCTTAGAGGGAGACTGATGAAGGACAGAGAGGGCACCTTCCTGAATTGGGCCAGAAGCACAGGGGTTTTGATTTGTAGGTCAAGGCCCGGTGCAGGGGGCCTGCCGGGGATGATATACTGCCTGCTCGCTGCCTGGTCCATCGGCACTTCCGAGCCCTCAGCCGAGGTGCTCTCTTTCATCAAGGAGATAAACAACTGCCTCTTTTTACTCCTACCTTCTGATTGCAGCTCTTGATTCTCTGAGTGAGTCATTGTTCTTTATCTCCTACGCTACCACCCGGGTCCATGGCTCCAGCCTCAACTGTTGAAACAGCCTGTTGGTTGGTCTCACTGCCTGAAGTCTCTTCCCTCTCTAGTTCATTCCCTGCTCAACTGCCAAGATGATTTTCCTAAAGCTCAGGTCTGCTGATGTTGTCTTAGCCTCAGTGAACTTTGATGGCCTCAAATATAAACTCAGTTTTTTAACTTTTAAAGCCCTTCTGTCTTTCCTGATCCATTTTTCACTTAGTTCTCATTGGACGTGACTCTTCCACTCCCCAATTCTGTGATTAAGACAACTCTCCTCTCTTTTCTTCACCCAGAACACTCCATCTCCCATCTATGTGATTTGAGTTTACCATCTCCAGTGCCTGGAATGTCCTCCCTTCCTCCCTCCACCTCACAGTGTCCCCCTTTTCCACTGAGATGCCACTCAGTGCCATCTTCCAAAGGAAGCCGACAGACCTCGGGCACCCACACCCCCAACACCTGCCAGAGCCAGAAACAGCTGGCAGAATACCAGGGCTTTGTTCCTCAGCCTGTCCTGCATGGTGGAGCATCAGGCCTGAGAACCTCCCCCTCATCCCCAAGTATTGGGCCTCCCCACCCCACTCAGGGACATCCAATGAAGTTAACCCAAGTAGTTCACCTTCCCCAGGGACAACCAATAGAAGTGATCCAAGTTGCCTTGTCCCCTATACCCCTTCCTTCTCCAAACCTACAAGATCCTATTTATTCCTCCTAAGAAACCACCTTTTTTTTTTTTTTTTTTTTTTTTTTTTTTTAAACCCTTACCTTCCATCTTGGAGTTGATACTGTGTATTGGCTCTAAGGCAGAAGAGTGGTAAGAGCTAGGCAATGGGGGTCAAGTGACTTGCCCAGGGTCACACAGCTGGGAAGGGTCTAAGACCAGATTTGAACCCAGGACCTCCTGTCTCTAGGCCTGGCTCTCAATCCACTGAGCTATCCAGCTGCCCTTGAAACCACCTCTTTTGGCATTGGATTCCTCTCCATTTCTGCTTCTTGCCCTTCCCCTGCACCTTTTTGCTAATCTTCTTGGCATTGGGTCCCCTTGCTGCCCCAAATACACTTCGTTGTGGGTCGAACCTTCATCAGTTGGACCGACAGAAGCCTTTCCTGATCCCCACAGCTTTATCTTACACTTATTTTGTGTTAGGTCCTAACTCTGCCTTCCAGGGTGTCCTTCAGACTTGTACCATCTGCAAATTGAATTAGCATGTGCCATCTATATCTTCCTAGAAGTTATTGATAAAACTGTTAAAATAGCACAGAACCAAACATATCCCTGGGACGCTCTACTAGAAACTTCCCTCCAAGCTGACACAGAGTCATTATGATTTAGCCATTTTACCAGTTCCAAAGTCACTCAATTGCATTATTGTCTAGCCTACCTTCCTCCATCCTGTCCACAAGAAGAGTGTGAAGGAGATGACATCGAATGCCACACCAAAGCATAGGGAAACTCTTCCTGATCCCCCTTAATTCCAGGGACCCCCTCTGTTGATTATTTCCAATTTATTCTGTCTATATCTTACTTGCATATAGTTATTTGCCTGTTATCTCCCCCATTAGACTGTAAGCTCTTTGAGGCCAGGGATTGTCTTTTCTCTTTCTTTGTATCCTCATCCCTTAACACAGTGCCTGGCCCACTGCTGGTGATTAATAAATACTAATCAAAAATCTTACCTGCCTGTTTCATAAATCTGTCCTCAAACAAAAGGCAGTAAGGTTAGTCTGGGAGGAGCCGTGTATCAGGAGGTCAGGCAGATAGGCAGGAAGTGCTGCCGCTTTTTCTGGATGTTCCCTAACTCTTTCTTTCATGATCGTTGCCTGGGATCAAAAACTCGAGCTTTTTGTCCTTTCAGGAGTCGATCTCCATTCTCTTCCCTTTTTGGAAAACCAGGGCAACGTTTCTCCTTCTACAGTCTTGTGGTCCCTCTCCCCTTAATAATATTTCTTTTTTTTTTAATTTTTAAAACATTTATTAATATTTATTTTTTATAAATTAAAAACATGGTTACATTATTATATTTACATTACATAATATTATTACATACAATATTACATTACATAATATACATATTAATTTTATAAATTAAAAACATGGTTACGTTAACATGGTTACCTAATTCATGCTCTTTCCCCTTCACCCCCTGAAGCTCCCCTTAATAATATTTCAAACGTCGCTGATGATGATTGTGCAGTCCCATCTCCCAGAGGAGAATTCGCCCGGATCTTGGCACTTTGACTAGCTTTGACCTTCAACCCTCTTTCTTTTGGCCAATCTTATTCTTCTCAGCTGAGTAAAGGGAAGCAGAGTCAGACTTGAGTTGTGCCTCGTCCTGTGTCCCCAAGCAGCGGACTGTCTCTTTTAGGAACCTCCCCTTACCCCAACCCACCCATCAATCAATCAGCCCCCTTTTCATCGTTCTTAGCTTTCCTGACCAGGCTTTGCTCATTCTCTGAAGTCCCTGCTCTGCTTCTGTATTCATCCCGTGCCACCCGCCCTCGCTCCTCTCTTTCTGTACACACCTTTTACAGATCTAATTAGGGCGCCAAGTTCCCCGTGCATCCCATGTCCATCAGTCTTATCAGACAATTGCCCTTTGAACACCCACCAAGAGCGGTTTCTCTTTAGAGCTGCAGAATTTGATTCTTCGGAGCTTTCTTTCCACTCTCCTTCCAGAATTCCATGTCTGAGTAGCCTTCTCTGTCCATCCTGGGAGACCTCTGAAATTTTCTCTTGAGAAATCTAGGCCTCAGAATAGAGTTCATAAAAGTACCAGTCAGGGGGGAACGTTGGATATTGTTTGGAGTGAGGGATTCTACATGTTTTCTGCCTCATGAATCCTTGGCACTATTAGCCATGGACCCCTTCTACAGCATGGCTACGGAAGCATGGTTTGTAATTTATAAAATAAAATCTACAACACTGTAAAGGAAAGTCATTATTTCGAAATACAAATATCAAAATAGGTTTTTTTTTTTAAAAAACCCCAATGCAGGGGCAGCTGGGGTAGCTCAGTGGATGGAGAGTCAGGCCTAGAGACAGGAGGTCCTAGGTTCAAAGCCGGCCTCAGACACTTCCTAGCTGTGTGACCCTGGGTAAGTCACTTGACCCCCGTTGCCCACCCTTACCACTCTTCCGCCTTGGAGCCAATACACAGAAGTTAAGGGTTTAAAAAAAAAAAGTCCAATGTGAACCAGCAAACAATGAAACCGAGTTTACAGATTCTAGGTTAAGAGCTGCTGATCTGGAGGGAAATGCAAATGATGGAAGAAATAAATCTGGATATTGAGTTGAAGGACCTGTGTTCAAGTCTCAGCCTCATATCTTACTAGTTTTCTTACTTTGGGCAGGTCAGTTCCCCCTTTCTGGATCTGCTTTTTTTTGCCAGTGAAATAAGGGGCTTCGAAGACACCTTCCAGATTGAGAGCTATTACGATCCCATGATCCCGTCACTTTATAAATATTATTTACGAGTCTCAGATGAGATTATATTTGTGAAGAGCTCAGCACAGAGCCTTAGCAGGGGCTTAAGAAATGCTCGTTCCCCTCATGTCTTTGTCTCCTTTTAGAGGAGGACGAGAGGGCTGCCAATTGGGCTGGACCCCTCCGGCCACACACCGATAATTTGTAGACTGCAGCAGAGCCGGAGGTGGGCATGAGGAGGCTGGGGAGGGGCTCTGCCGGTGGACTTGGGACTTCTTGGAAGTAGCTCATTGCCTTGGACTCCACCCGGCAATGAACTGCAAACATCCTCGAGGCTATGACTTCCTGTCCATAAAGATGGACAGCTACTGTAGGCAAACATGCACCATTATAAAGCAAACTGTTATAAACATAACTGAAATCTCTAAGTGCCAGAGAAGGAGATGGGCAGCCCTAGTGGGGGTAGGAAGATGGGGGTGGGGAGAGTGGAGGAGGGGAAGGCAGCAGGGATGGTGAGAAGCCCTGAGGACTCACAGATCTGGAAGGGATCTTCTAGAGCTATCTGCTCTAACCCCACATTTTACAGATTAGGAAACTGAGGCCCGCAGGAAAGGAAGGGGACTTATTCAACCTGAAGAGCAGATTTGGAATTCAGGGCCAGGTCTCTTTGCATCACATCAGAACTTCCATCTTAGCTACCCCATAAATAATCACATCTCTGGTAAGAAGCAGAGCCAGGAGAGGAGAGGGCACGGAATCCTACCTCTGAGAAATTGTCCTCAGATCCTAACCTGGTCCCCTGCTCTCCCACCAACTCTTCCCTTTTCCCTCAAGGGGGAAGTGTAGTTCCTGGCCCGACTGGGCTCACTGGGACGTTGGCCACATTCTACCCTTTTCTGAATCCAGTTTTCCCAAGGAGTTGGGAGATGGCAGAGTAAGTACGTTGTACACAGTAACAGCAATATTGTAACCGTGATCAACTGGAAACAATTTGGCTGCTCCGATCAAGACAAAGATCCAAGACTACTCCAAAGGAGCCATGGTGAAAAGTGCCTGAACTCGGGGTGCACATCGAGTCAGACTTTTTGTTTTCTAAACACTTACCTTCTGTTTTAGAACCAATACTGTGTCTTGGTTCTAAGGCAGAAGAGCAGAAAGGGCTAGACAATGGGGGTTAAGTGACTTGCCCAGGGTCACATAGCTAGGAAATGTCTGAATCCAGATTTGAACCCAGGACCCCCCCATCTCTGGGCCTTGCTCTCTATCTATTGAGCTACCTATCTGCCCCCCAACGAGATTCCGGAAAACTTTTTTTTCTTATGTTGTGTGTATGTGTTTTCTTTTGCAACATGGCTAATATGGAAATATGTTTTCCATGACTTCACATGTATAATTGATATCATATTGTTTGCCTTCTCCAGGAAGGAGATGGGGCAAGAGTGAGGGAGAAAGTGTGGAGCTCCAAATTTTTTTACATGTAATTGGTAAGTATTTAATGAAATATGCATTTCATTAACTAGAGATTAAATGTAACTTAGCATAGAATTTATATATAATATATAAATATGTAATTTACTATATCAATATAATTTAATATGTAATTTTAATTTAAATACATAATAAAAATATATTTTCTAAAGAGTCCTGGTTCTGAAGTCCGAAGACTTGGAATCGAATGGCTCTACCACTTTCTACCATTGTGACCTTAGTTACTCCTTTCCTCAGTTTCCTCCTGTATAAAATGAGGGAGTAGGACTAAATAGCTTCCCAAATCCCCCTCGCTCGAACTCCGTGACACTCTGCTCTGATGACTGATGACCCCAAGAGCTCTTTTAGCCCCAAATCTCCCTTCCTATGGACCTTTGTGGAGGAGCCCCTTTATGAAGTCTTTGACGTTGGCATCAAAAGTTCCGTAATCCAAGTGCTCCTCGTTACTGGCTTTCTATGGGACTCAGTTTCTTCATCCATGAAATCAAGGACTTGGTTCTACGTTCCAAGTTCTCACCCAGTCCTGGCATTCTAGAGTCCAGGGGCTACTCCGAAATCCTAAGATGTCTTTGGGTGAGAGGGACTCCTCTATAGCAGGGAGCCTTGGGACTGGAGACAGAGGACCCAGATTCGAAGCCTGACCCTGTTTCTTTCCAGCTTTCCATGTCCTTATTTTATGGATTAGAAAAATTGGGTTCAGAAAAGGGCAGGAACTAAGGTCACCCAGTGAGTCTAGCCCAGCCACGATGGGACCCAGAGCTTTAAACAGGACTCTCCCCTCCAGGAGAGGGCAGAGGACAGGGTTAGGGTAGGAGGATGACTAGGGGCATACATGGCTGTGCTTAACTGCTTTTTTTTTGTCCCTGTCCCCCTTCCCCCCACCCCACTTTGAGAAAGTGCTTCATAGCCTTTTGAGGAAGCAGCGTTATCCTTTCCCCATCCTTTCCAGGGCACTTTAAATGATAAGCCAAAACATACTTCTCTTCATTGTCTCATTTGGAACCCCCCTCACAGGCTGATTATTGCCTCCCTTTGGAGTAAAAGACAGAGAGACCCAGAGAGGAGAAGGGTCTTACCCAAGGACACACGGCTAGTAAAGCACAGAGCCTCACAGTAGCCTGGGAAAGTCAGAGATGAATTCTTTTCACTCCCATTTTACAGAGGAGAAAACTGAGGTCAGAGAGGCCAAACCTGACTTGCTCAAAGGAGAGTCAGAGGCAGGCTTCTGATTTCCAGTCCAACACAAGGGACTCAAGATGAGTAAGTTTCAAAATGGAAGAGGCCAGGGAGCCAAAAGCCCAAAACTTTAAGGACTTTAAGGGAAGGTTGGGTAGCCCATGGGAAGGACTGGAGAGGGAGAAGAAGGGTCACCAGGCAGGGAAAGATGGGAGCAGAAAAGGGAGATTGTTAGAGGTTGAGTCTGGTTAAAAAACAAAACAAAACACACAAAATAAGAATCCCGAACACCCCCCCCCCAAAAAAAAAAAAATTGGCTTTGGGAGATGGAATAAATAGCACTTTCTACCACCAGGGGGCTGGCAGATGAAGTCACCTCCTGTGGGATTGGGTAGCCTCTAGCGTCGGAATGGATTACTGCAACTCCCCAACCTGGCCCCTGGCATCGGGCCCTGGGATACCAGTTGTAATTATTAACAGTAATTAGTGCCTCCCACGAATAGAGGGCTTCGATGTTTACACATACTTTCTTCATAATAGCCGCATGAAAGTGTCTAAATATTATTGTCCCCATTTTACAGATGAGCAGACTGAGGCTCAGAGAAAGGAATCCAGTCACCCAGGTTATTGGGTTGGAGATTCATATCTAGAAGAGAACTTGTTCCAAGTCTTTACTTGACAGCCAAGGAAACTGAGTCCAGAGAATTTAAGCAACAAGGTCAGTGGAAGAACTGGGATTCGAACCCCTGTCCTGACTCCCCATATGGCAATCTTTCAGCTGTTCCCTTCTGGATCACCGATTAAATGATAAATAGCCAATCTGGGATGTGAGCCCAAGTGGACTGGCTGCAAGCTAGGGACCTCTCCAACCCACCTAGCTAGACTGTCACTAGACGGTGACTGTAACCATATCAGGCAGGATAAAACTGCCTTCATGGAATAATCTTGGTCTGGAGACTCAGTTTGCCCTCCCAGCTGCTTTCCAAGAACGGGAAGTATAGAGAGGGAGGTCTAGAGGAGCTCCACTTTTTTCTGGTCTGGAGACTCAGTTTGCCTTCCCAGCTGCGCCCCATGAACAGAAGATATAGAGAGGTCCACGAGTGGTAGACCTACAGTGGACGTGGGCCATGACCATCCGCAACTCCTGATTTGATGATGGAGGAAACAGAGGCTCCCAGTGGGAAGGGGATCGCCCAAAGCTATGTAGGTAACGAGGCAGAGCCAGGATTTGAAACTGAAGCTGATAGTTCAGGCTGGATGGGAAAATTGATTTCTGTCTTTGTGTCCACAGGGTGCAGCCCAGTGCCAGGCACATAATAACCACGAAAAGCTCATCCATCGATCCTTTGGCTGTTGGCTGGTCCCTTGCACAGGCCACCCATTCTCTGCTCTGGAAGACGTTCCCTCCTCACCTCCGCTTGCCAGACTCATCAGAGTAGGATAAATAAAGGAAGCCAAGAGAATTGTCCAGTAGCTGAGTGACCTCAGCTAACTCTATTCTCTCCTCTGTGCCTCAGTTTCTCCATCTAGGCAGTGAGTGTTGGATTCTCCCTATTCTGAGGGCCTGAATCTGTTTCCTCAGCGGTAAAATGAGGGAGCTGGACACAAGTATCTGGAGCGTCTCTTCCATGTCCTGAGGTCCCTCTCAGCTCCCTCCATTCTCTATTCACCTGATGACTTTGGCCCCTGCCTTCCAATGAGACTTCATGTCTTCAAAGAGTTTCTTTGTTCAGAAACCAGACTCGTCGGGGAGGAGCCTGCTGATGTGGGCTCAGACATCCCTTCTACCCCTCTCAGCTCCCTCAACTGCCCAATGAGTGGGGAAGGAGGTCCAAAGCCTCTTGGGGATTGTTGGGGGGCCCCAGAGGTGAGACTTCGGACATGGGGGAAATGGGCCAGGACTTATTGTGATTTGGATCACATTCTCTGGAGCCAGGCTCAGCTAGTCGTCTTCTCTCTATCTGGACGCTTCTTCCTCTTTCCCTTCTTTTTCTGACTCTTCTTCCCTTTGCCCCAGGCTTGGTCGAGGACCCCTGCAGTGGTTCAGGGCCAAGAAGGCAGGCTGCTTGATTGATGGATTAGAGGCTGCCTGGCTGAGAGCCAGGACTCGGATAAGGGGTCTGCAAGGGGAGCTACCCCCTAAGGAGACTGGGGGATCATGAGCCCTGACAGGTGGGGGGTGACTGACACATAGACCCAGTTGGTGGTCTGTGGCCCACTGTGAGCCAGCAGGTGGGACTTGTTCTTTGGCCTGGAGAAATGAGGCCTCGGTTTAGGGGGCCGTGGAGGCCAGATTGCAGGAGCACCTCCTTCACCCCCTCGTGGGATCCTACTTTTCTGTGAGGGGATTGGAAGGAACCCGAGTCCATGACATCAATGATCAGATGCGTTTCCAGGGCTCACTGCCCGTCTAGAATGAAGGCCAGGAGAAGGGTGGAGGGGCAGATTTATGCATGTGGTGGGTAGAAGGAGGAATAGGAGTTAGGAAGGAAGGTTCTCAGGAACAGAATATCCCCACTGAAAATCTTAAAGATTTGGGGCTTGAAGGCATCTTTCAAATCTTCTTGTATACCATTTCCCATCTCCCCCCCTTTTTTAAAGAGGAAGAAATGAAAAGAACTTGCCCAAACTCAGATCTTCTGTCTCCAAAGCTGACACGCTTTCCATTTTATAGTACAGCTTCTTTCCTTAGAATACTCCACTTTGGGTCAGCTGACTGGGAGTTTTTTCCCTTACACTAAGCCGAAATCTACCTTTCCGCCATGTTTTTCCACTGAGCTCAGCCCACTGGGACCAAGCAGAATAAGCCCAGTTTCTCTTTGTCATGACAGACCTTCAGCCACCTCCTCTACATCTTCTACTAGACTATGCAGAATAATAGAGTGAAAACAGCCCTTGGATTTGGAGACATAGCAAGACCCTGGGTTCTGATCCTAATGGCTATTAATACCTGGATGACCTCGGGAAGGTCAAGGGCTTCACTTTCCTCATCTATAAAGTGGAGAGATCAGACTACATGTCCCCAAAGGTCCCCCCCAGCTCTAAATTTATGACCCACTCCAGTTCCTTTAATTCACCATCATCCTCAACACCAGTAATAGTGAAAGTCAACACTTACACTTTAAGAGTACTTTAAGGTTCTCAAAATACTCTAGCTATATAATCTCCTTTGATGAAATAACATGGCTCTGAGGCACGTCCTCACCACAGAATACAGTCCAGTTGGTCAAGTTCCTGTCTCAAATATGGCGCTCATTCCTTTGGGCAGCACTCCAGGTGTGATCTGACCACGAATTTAGGGACAGGGTTAGGACACAGGGCTACGGGTCCATGAGCATTCTGAACACTAGACCTCGTCTCTCGGAGCCGAGGAGCCCATCTGTTTCTCGGCCAACACATCACATTATTGATGCAGTCAGTCCTCTAAGAACCAACAATCTACTAAATATTTTTTTCTTATGAGCTGTTTTCGAGTCATACTGCTCACATCC
>NC_058133.1:30721397-30739784 GCF_016433145.1 Gracilinanus agilis | reverse complement strand
TTGCCTATTTTGATACCTTCAATTTCTTTTTCTTCTCTAATTGCTATTTCTAGTGTTTCTAGTACTATGTTGAATAATAGAGGTGATAATGGGCATCCTTGTTTCACTTCTGATCTTATTGGGAAGGTTTCTAATTTATCCCCATTGCATATGATGTTTGTTGATGGTTTTAGGTATATACTGTTTATTATTTTTAGGAAGGGTCCTTCTATTCCTATACTTTTCAGTGTTTTCAATAGGAATGGATGCTGTATTTTGTCAAAGGCTTTTTCAGCATCTATTGATATAATCATGTGATTTTTGTTTGTTAGACTGATGATATGGTCAATTATGTGGATGGTTTTCCTAATGTTGAACCATCCTTGCATTCCTGGTATAAATCCCACCTGATCATGGTGGATGATCTTCTTAATTACTTGCTGGAGTCTCTTTGCTAATATTCTATTTAAGATTTTTGCATCTATGTTCATTAGGGAGATTGGTCTATAGTTTTCTTTCTCTGTTTTTGATTTACCTGGCTTTGGGATCAGTACCATATTTGTGTCATAAAATGAATTTGGTAGGACTCCCTCTTTGTTTATCATATCAAATAATTTGTATAGTATTGGGATTAGTTGCTCTTTGAATGTCTGATAGAATTCACTTGTGAATCCATCAGGTCCTGGTGATTTTTTCTTAGGGAGTTCTTTGATGGCTTGTTCAATTTCTATTTCTGATATGGGATTATTTAGGTATTCTATTTCTTCTGCTGTTAATCTAGGCAATTTATATTTTTGTAAATATTCATCCATATCTCCTAAATTGTTATATTTGTTGCCATATAATTGGGCAAAATAGTTCTTAATGATTGCCTTAATTTCCCCTTCATTATAGGCGAGGTCTCCCTTTTCATCTCTAATACTGTCAATTTGGTTTTCTTCTTTCCTTTTTCTTATTAGATTGACTAGTACTTTGTCTATTTTATCTGTTTTTTCAAAATACCAGCTTCTAGTCTTATTTATTAATTCAATAGTTCTTTTACTTTTGATTTTATTAATTTCTCCCTTAATTTTTAGTATTTCTAATTTAGTTTTCATCTGGGGGTTCTTTATTTGCTTACTTTCTAATTTTTTGAATTGCATGCCCAATTCATTAATCTCTGCCCTCCTTAATTTGTTAATATATGCACTCAGGTATATAAATTTCCCCCTGAGTACTGCCTTGGCCGCATCCCACAGAGTTTGGTAGGATGTCTCATCATTGTCATTCTCTTCAATGAAATTGTTGATTGTTTCTATGATTTCTTCTTTGACAAATTGGTTTTGGAGAATCATATTGTTTAATTTCCAATTGGTTTGTAATTTGCCTGTCCAGGTGCCCTTACTGATTATTAGTTTTATTGCATTATGATCTGAGAAGGTTACATTTATTATATCTGCTCTTTTGCATTTGTTTGCCATGATTCTATGCCCTATAACATGGTCAATCTTTGTGAATGTGCCATGTGCAGCTGAAAAGAACGTGTATTCCTTTTTGTCCCTATTTATTTTTCTCCACATATCAATTAAATCTAATTTTTCTAGGACTTCATTCATCTCTCTTACCTCTTTCTTATTTATTTTTTGGTTTGATTTATCTAGATCCGAAAGAGGAATATTTAGATCTCCCACTATTATGGTTTTACTATCTATTTCCTTCTTGAGCTCTGCCAGTTTCTCCTTTATGAATTTGGATGCTATACCACGTGGTGCATATATATTGAGCAGTGTTATTTCCTCATTGTTTATACTGCCTTTAATCAGGATGTAATGACCTTCCCTGTCTTTTTAAATCATATCTATTTTTATTTTGGCTTTGTCAGAGATCATGATAGCCACTCCTGCCTTCTTTTTCTCATTTGATGCCCAAAAGATTTTGCTCATACCCTTAACCTTGAACTTGTGTGTGTCTACCCGCCTCATATGTGTTTCTTGTAGACAACCTATGGTAGGATTTTGGTTTCTGAACCACTCTGCTATTTGCTTCCGTTTTATGAGTGAGTTCATCCCGTTCACATTCAGAGTTACAATTGTTAGTTGTGTATTCACTGACATTTTTTTGTATCCTCCCCTAGACCCACTCCTTCTTATTGCACTATTTTCTTTTACACCAGTGGTTTGCTTTCAGCCAGTATCCCTTATCCCCTCCCTTGATTGACTTCCCTTTCTGCCCCCTCCCTTGTTGTTCCCCTATTTTTTTTTAAAGACCAAATGAATTCCCTCCCCCTTCTTCTCCCCTCCCTTTTTTGGCCTCCCCACTTCCCCTGTTCCCTTTGGTTTATCCCTTCTGACTTTCTCAGTAGGGTTAGATAGAGTTTTTTATCCGGATGGATAATAAAGCTACTCTTCCTTCTCCGGGTTGATTACACTGAGAGTAAGGTTTGATTATGCTCTCTTCCTCTCCTTCTTATGATATTATTCAACCCCTCCCCTTCCCATGCCCTCTTTGTGTGTAATAGAATATCTTATTTTTCTTATTTACTCGGATTTTTCTTGGTGTCCCCTACTATTCCCCCCCTCTTTCCCACTCCCCATGTCTTCTTAGACCATTTAGTATCCTGTCCTCTCCCTATGAATTATTCTTCTGGTTGCTATAATAGTGAATATTATAATAGTGTATAGAGTTCACTACAGAGAATTATGCATAGCATTTCTCCACCTAGTAATACAGATAATTAGATCTTATTTATGCCCTTAAAGAGTCAAGCTTAAAAGACTATGCGTTTTCTTTCTTTTCCCTCTGTTTCTTATTTACCTTTTCATCTTTCTCTTGATGTTTGTGGTTGAGTGTCAAACTTTCCATTTAGTCCCGGTCTCTTTTGTGCAAAAACTTGGAATTCTTCAATTTTGTTGAATGCCCATACTTTCCCCTGAAAGTATATAGTCAGTTTTGCTGGGTAGTTCGTGGCTGAAGGCCCATCTCTCTTGCCTTTCTGAATATTGTATTCCAAGCCTTGCGGTCTTTTAGCGTTGAGGCTGCCAGATCCTGTGTGATCCTTATTGGTGTTCCTTGATATTTGAATTGTCTTTTTCTGGCTTCTTGTAAGATTTTTTCTTTAACTTGAAAGCTCTTCAATTTCACTATTATATTTCTGGGTGTTGACTTTTCTGGGTCCAGTGTAGAGGGTGATCTATGGATCCTTTCAATGTCTATATTGCCCTCTTGTTGTAGAACTTCAGGGCAATTTTGCTGAATAATTTCTTTAAGTATGGAGTCCAAGTTTCTATTAATTTCTGCCTTTTCTGGAAGACCAATGATTCTCAAGTTGTCTCTTCTCGACCGGTTTTCTTGGTCTGTCACTCTCTCATTGAGATATTTCATGTTTCCTTCTATTTTGTCAGTCTTTTGACTTTGTTTTATTTGTTCTTGTTGTCTTGAGAGATCATTGGTTTCTAAATGTTCTATTCTAGCCTTTAAGGACTGGTTTTCGGCTTTAATGTTTTGGTTTTCAGCTTTAATGTTTTGGTTTTCGGCTATAATTTTTTGGTTTTCCTTTTCAATCTGGTCATTTTTGGTCTTCAGTTGTCTTGTCTCACTTTCCAAATGCGAAATTCTGCCTTTTAAACTGTTATTTTCTTGCCAGATTTCTTCCATCTTCCTCAGCATTTCATTTTTAAACTCTTCCATAGCTTGTGACCAGCTTTCATTTTTTGGAGAGGTTTGGATTTTTGTTTTCCCTCCTCTGTTGTCTGGATTTTCTCTGTGTAGAAGTTGTCGAGTGTTCCAGAGTTCTTTTGATGGTCTTTTTCTTCTGGACTTCCTTATTGCTGGCCATTGTTGGCCCCGCCCCTTTTGAGCTTTGTCTTTGCACTCAGGGTCTGCCTGGGCCTTGCAAGCTTGGGGGGGGGGGCTCTGGTCTCCTTGTCCTCAGGGTCAGGCCTCCTGGTAGACCCTGGTCTGCCCCTCTGCCCGAGGCTCCTTCAGCAGTCTTTGGGGCTGCTTCCACAGCCATGCTCAGGTCTGCACTGGGTCCTCACTGGAGGTCCAAGCCTGGGCTGGAGATCGTTATTCAAGCCTAGGGCACTGCCTTTGCCTGCGCTGATGCTCTTAGGGCCCTGCTTTCACCCCTGAAGAAGGTAGTGAAAGTCCATGGGCTGGAGATCTTTATTCGCCCCTGAGGCGATGCCTTCAGGGCTTGGGAAAGGCCATGTTTTAGGGGCCTTTGTCCCGCCCCGAGGTGGTGCCTTCACCCATGTGGACGCTCAGGGAAAGTCCGTGGGTGCCTCCAGCCACCTGGGGTCCCTCCTCTTGCTGCACACAGGTACAAGCCCCGGGGCTGCCAGTGATTATCTGGTTGCCCCAGTCCTGTTTTCCCACTTGTGTGTTGGCGTTGTGAGAGGTGTGCGGTGTGGGGGGTGGGGGAGGGGCTTCTTCCTCTCGAGTTTTAGTGAGAGCTGTTTCACCCCTTTATAGCGTGGAAATGCCCCGATTCTGCGTACCTTCAATGCTGCGCCCTGTTGTGGGGTTCCTTCGTTCCTCTGGACTCGTTTTTATTTCCCCTTGAGGGGTCCTGTGTGGTTCGGTCAGGAGAGATCGAGCAGCTGCTCCTTACTCTGCCGCCATCTTAACCGGAAGCCTGACCTTCTTAACTGAAGACTCTTAGTGGAAGGAGAAGGATACCCCCTCCATTGGCCCCTTGAGAGAGGGAAGTCACTGGAAGGAACTTGGAGAGGTCATCTCGCCCCTCCCTTGGCCTCCGAAGCCCGAGTGCTTTAGATCCATCGAAGAATGTTACCCACTTTACTGGTAGAAAGAAAACTGGGCTTGGAATCCAAAAGCCTGATTCTGAAACCCAGCCTTGCCCTTTATAAATTGTGTGACCTTGGACGAATCGCCGAACCCCCTGGGCCCCTAAAAAAGAAAATCATAGCCCAACGTCATTAATGAACGGGGTAATAAAACATTCAACAACGTACTAATAGATATAACATGCCAACAAATCAAATTAGAGCTGAGTAGGATTTCTCATGGGAACAGCAGGATGTTTTAATATTAAGGTTATAATCAATTTAGCTACATCAACAAGGGAGAAATAAAAGCTATGTTCTTATAATATTACATGGTAAACGGACCTTAGTCAAATTTCCACATTCAGTAATGTTAAAAGCACTAAGAATAAATAAAGAATTTTCCTTCAAATCATCAGAGAGACCTATTGGAGATGATGAGAAAGGATTATACAAATGGCGAAATATGAGAATAACTATTAAAAACAGGGAAGCATCCATCGAGATTTGGCTGTTCTGTCTGACACAATCTTAGAAAGGTTGCCCATAACAACCAAAGGAGCCAAGAAATTAAGTCAATTAACCCCGGTAGTGACTAAATTAAACTCTACCTTAGCAAATGACATGATCACCTGAAAGACTCAGTTAAAAATGAATTGTTTGAGAGGCAGCTAGGTGGCTCAGAGGTCAGAGAGCCAGGACTGGAGCCAGTAGGATCTGGGTTCAAATTCAACTTCGAACACTTTCTATCTGTGTGACCCTGGTCAAGTCACTTAACCCATTGCCTAGCCCTTACCGCTCTTCTGCCTTGGAAACAATACACACAGTATTGATCCTAAGATGGAAAGAAAATTTTTTTAAGGAAAAAAATTGTTTTAACAAATGACTCGAAGCAAAGTGATAGAGTAGAAGATAAAGCCACAATCATAAACTATTTCAATACTGCTAACAATCTTAATTTAAAACATAGAAAATCAGACCAGCTTAGATAGATTCTATTCTAGTGGAAAAGATGGAATTGCGTGGCCTGCATCGTGCTTAAGATAATGGATGCAGAGTTGGCTGACTGACCAGATTCAGAGTAGAGGTTAAAATATTGTTCCATGTTCCATTGGTAAGAGGTCTCCAGTGGTGTGCCTCAGGGATCCATACTTGTCCTTGTTCTCTTTGGGACTATCATTTACCTGGCCAAAGCATAGATGACGTGTTCATCCAACCCACTGAACGACAGAATCCAAAAGATCCTCAAGAGGCTCAACCATGGGGCCAAATCTAGTAAAATGAAGCTCAATCATGTAAAGTATTAAATCCAAGTTTGGGAATTTGATTTCACCCATGCCAAAATGAGGATGGGCATAGTTTAGACAGCCTTTAGAAAAAGATCTGGGGCTTATAAGGGATCACAAGCTCAATACGCGTCAACAATGTGTCATGGAGGCCAAGAAAACTGAAACTACCCCAGGAATAAGGAGGTGATGATCTATTTATATTCTAGCCTGGTCGGATCATGTGGAATATTTTCTTTAAAGAAAATTCTTTTTATTTATTATGACTTTAGTAAACATCAACAGATATGAACATTTTAATCTATAAAGTAAAATAATAAAAGGGATCCAACAAGAAACTGTGAACTTCTATTATATCCAATTCTACTTCCCTGACTACGTAAGACTGTTTTTGTCAGACTTAAATATTATTTTTACTTTTTACACATTTTTAACTCATAGCTTCTATTTTAGTTAATTTTTGTCAATTACGTGTAAAATAATTTTAATATTCATTTTTAAAATTTTTGAGTTCCAAATTCTCACCCTCTCATCTGGAATATCATATCCAGTTGGAGGTATTTCTTACCAAGGTAATATCCATTAAAGCACTACCTAGAGGAGGCTATTTTTGTTGTGATGTTTATAAGCTGGAGAGCATTCAGAGTGGGGCAGCCAGTAGGGCTTCATTCCATGTCCTATGATGATCTCTTGAAAGAAGCAGGATGCCTACATTAGAAAAGAGAAAATTAAACGTAGGCGTGAATATGACAGTTGTATTCAGACATTTCCACATCAGCTCACAGTTTTTTCTTAATTTCTTCCCTCCCCTCTTCCACTTAAATAACAATAACATGTGCATGATGCTTTGAAAAACATTTTGCTTCACCTTATTAGAGTCTTAATCAATTCTGGAAGATGGATGCTGCAGTTGTGTCAGAAAGTTAGACTCCATTGATGTGGTTATGGAAGAAGCAAGGAGTGAAGGTTACGAAGAGACCAAATTTGGCCTGGGGTCAGGAAGAACTTCCCAATAATTAGACCAATCCCAAAGTAGAAGGGGCTGCCTCAAGAAGTGTGTGGGGGGGTCCCTTTTGTTGCAGTTTTTTGAGCAGAGGCTAAACCACCACTTGTTGGGGATGTTATAAAGGAAGTTCCTTCAGTGTGGTTCTTTGTTCTGCCCATTTATTAGATTTTTTTGATCATGGGAAAGTAGTTTCATCTCTCTGAGCCTCAGTTTTCTCATCTGTAAAATGAAGGTTGCCATTTTTCTCTCTGAATAATAGGATTTCTGTAGGGAATGGGTGTTGCAGGTCTTAAAGTACTCTAGAAATAATTCTTGCTAACATTAGCTCTTGAGGAAACCCTGCCCACCTCAGGACTCCTCTCATTATTACAGAGATCTTGTGGACATCAAGTATGAAAATTAAAATGAATATACAATAATAACTTTAAATATTATTTTTATAAGATTTATTAATAATCACTAAAAGTAAAGGAATAAAAAGGTATTCATCTAACAAAATAAAAACACATGCCCATGGCTAATCTACCTGTTCAAAAGTCCCACGTTCACAGCTGCCCTCATAGGAAGGAAAGAGGGCTGGACATGGAAATCCACTGAATTTATCTCCTGTCTATGTCAGCATGTAATGACAGGAAGTCAGTGGGCTCCTGGGTAATGTAGTTCAAAGGAACAAAATTTCCAATCACACACAAGCCAATGTTTGTTTGTAATTTGCATCTACTAATCCTAGTTATGCTTTGTTGGGCCAAACAGCCCAAGCCTCATCCATCTTCCATCATTCAAATTCTAGACAAGAAATATTGTGTTCCCTCTTATGTCCTCTCTCCGGGTGCAGCATCCCCCATTCCTCTGTTATCTCTAGGGCACATCACCCAGCCCTGTTCTTTTCTTAGGACTCTCCTTAATACACTTGACTTTGTCACTGTCCTTTCAAATATGAAGTGCTCAAGACCCTCTAAAGGGCCAAAGGATGATTCTTTCCTTCTTCATGGAGGTGCCTCTTTTGGGAATACTATTGGACACAATCAACCCAATTCATCACCGATATTCCTTTGAGAAATGCCTTTTTTTCCAGGAGAATCTTTCATCTCAATTTGCCCAAGCCATGGGGCTTTGGAAGCTTTCCCCTCTGAACAAAGAGTCATAGACTAACTATCAGAGCTGGGAGGGACCTCAGAACATAGACAAGTGAATATCAGTGCTGTGCGGGACTTTGTGGCATGGAATGAAGAATGTCAGAGGTGGGAAGACTTGAGAACAGAGAACATCAGAGCTGAGAAAGACTTTAGAACATAAACTAGAGAATATCAGAGCTGGGAGGAACCTTAGAAAAGAGGCCATCGGACTTATAAGTGATCTTAGATTTCACGTCAGCCAAGCATCACTTTTTATAGATGTGGAAACTGAGGACCAGGAGGGGAAAGGGATTTACCCAGTGTCACACAGGTGCTAAGCACTCTAGTCAGGACTCAGTCTGAGGTCTTATGACTCAAAGTTCTGTTCTCTTTCAATGCGGAGCCCTGAATCTTTGGTCTCCTCCCTCCTTCTCCTCTAACACTTTAATTCTTACCAAATTAGGGTAGAAAGTTTGTGACCGAGTAGGGAAGGGGAAATGAGGGTGGCTTTCAAACCAAATACTGGGGAAGTGCCTGAGAGGTCTGGGATTCAGTGGCAGCCAAGGGATGGTTAGTTGCTCACATGGGAAAGTCATCATCTCCAGCCCCGCTTTTCCATAGTGGCACTGTTGGCAGCCAGGCTACACCAGTGGCTTTCCACATCGTCTTGCAGATTCTTCTTAATTCTCCCCTCCCCTCTCCCACTTAAATAACAATAACATGTGCTTGGTGCTTTGAAAAATATTTTGCCTTACCTTATTTGAGCCTTAATCAATTCTGTGAAATGGATGCTACAGGTATCATCATTCCCATTTCACAGATCAGGAAACTGATTTTCAGTGAGGTTAAGGGACTTGTCTATGACTACACAGCTTTTAAGGTTATAAGGTAGGATTTGAATCTAGGTTTTCCTGACTCCAGTATTCCACAAATGCCTGGCTTCTTGGATCTTGTGAAAGTCCTACAGGGAGCAGATTACATTGGAATCAGAAGCTCTGGGTTCAAATCCCAGCTCTATACTCACTGAGTAAATGAGGACAAATTCTTTCCCCTCTCTGAGATTCAGTTTTCTCTTCTGGAAAAAAAGGGCTAATTATATTTGCACCAGAGACTTCATAAAACCATTATGAGAAAAGTGATTTGTTTCAGTCAACAAACTTTTTTTGGTTTTGCTTTTATTTTTAAATATATTTTTATTTAGTTAGTTAAATATTTCCCAATTAAATGTAAATTTTTAAACATTCATTTAAAAACATTTTGAGGGGGCAGCTCAGCGGATTGAGAGTTAGGCCTAGAGATGAGCAGTCCTAGATTCCAATCTGGCCTCAGACACTTCCTAGCTGTGTGACATTTAACCCCCGTTGCCTAGCCCTTACCACTCTTCTGCCTTGGAACCAATACATAGTATTGATTCTAAGAAAGAAGATAAGAGTTTAAAAAAACCATTTTGAGTTTCAAATTCCTCTTGTATTTCTCAACCCCTTGAGAATCAACAAACATTATTATTAAGAGCCTACTGTGTGCCAGGCACTGTGCTACTCACTGGGGGTGCAAAGAAAGAAAAAACAACAACAAATCAAACAACCACAAAAAATCCAGTTCCTGCTCTCAAGGGGTTCACAGTCTAATGGGGGAGACAACATGCAAATAACTATGTAAGAACAAGACATATGCAGGAACAATTGGAGATAATCAACAAGGGGAAGGCATTAGAATTAAGAGGATTCAGGAAAAGATTTCTGTAGAAGGTGGGATTTGAAAGAAGCAAGGAAAGCCAGGAGGTAGAGGTGAGGAAGAAGAGCATTCTAGGCATGGGGGGCAGCCAGTGAGAATGCCCAGAGCTGAGAAATAAAGCATCTTGTGTGAAGAGCAGCATGGAGACCCATGTCACTGCATCACAAAGTCTGTGACTATTTTTAAGATTCAAAGTGCTATAGAGATGGTAATTTTTTCTGGGTTTTAGTATTCACCAAAAAGGGGATCATTTGCCCTGTTTCTTACATCAATCAGGAAAGACCTGTTGAAAGTAGTCCCTTTGCATGGGAAGGCAAGACTGAATACTGAGGTGCAGTCAATGGGATAATAGTTTACTCAGCCAAGATGGCCTCACCATCTTTCTCACAAATGATAATGATTCTTGTTGTTATAATTAACTAACTCAGGGTCCTTTCTATGCACCCACTTGCCACCCCTGAGCTCCCCACATCTCAGTCTTTCTCAGTACCAGAAGTCTAGATAGCTGAGGTTCTTTTGCTACAATAGCATTCTTCCCCAACACATTTGTGATATTTTCCCAACCTCATCTAAATCCTCCTTCTGTTCAGATGGTCTGTAGTATATTCTTAAAGCAACATTCACTGTCTTTCAGCCTCTCTTCATCCTCCCTGAAATGGGTTCCATCTTGTTTCTCTGCTCATTTTCTGGACTTTTCTCAGAATACGGTCCTCATAATATACACTTATATACAAACAAGAATGAATTACTAATATATGATGCTCCTCTACCACGACCCTTTTTATCAGTTCTTCTAAAAAATAAAGTGTTTTCTTCCATAGTCAAATTCTGTCTAATTACACTAAATCTCATTGATCTCTATGACGCCAAATTTATTGGTGCACATTAGGACTTCTATTTGACCCTGTTTATTCCTTCATGTGTTACAGATTTACATATATGCAAAGGATGCTATGGGTTTTATTACTGGCTCACTTTTTTGCTATGATGTTCTTTTATGTGTTCCTTCTTCCTGTGTGGCCAGACCTCTCAGATTCATGCTGGAAGTTTTCTCCTTCCTTCTCCATTTTCATATTAAGCCATCTTGATTAGATTCACAAGACATAAGTCAAATATGTTTTTACTGGCCCTTGTTAGATTCATTCCATCCCTTGTTGAGAGTCTCTCATTCCTCAATTTTAATCTGTGGTCCAGAAACCCAAATCTCATTCTCAGACACAATCTTCTTAGCCAGCTGTTCACCTCCCAAGTCTGCCTCTTTCTCCTGAATCTCTTGTCTTTGATGGAGAGCAGTGATGAAAACACCATCTGTTTCCCTAAGGTCTTTAGTTTTCATAATCTTGAGTATGACTTTCTAGGTGCCTTCTATTGGTATTACTTGTTTCCACAGGAATCTCCAGAAATGGATTGTGGTCATTAGCAATACTGACAATACTTAGGAGGCTTTCGATCATGACCCAGATATTTGAGTCACTTTACTACTTCAAGTCTCAGTTTTCTCATCTGCAAAATTAGGAAGTTGGAAAGACTAAGGTCCCTTTCATTCCTAAAAAGATGAACATCTGGAACAAAACAGAACTCTCTATTGTCTAAATCAGGTTGACAAATAGCTGCCTCACTGCCTCTCAACAGGGATCCACCAACCATCACTTCTCTCTTCTCCTTCTCACTCCAAAGATTGCTATGAATATTTTGGTATCTAGGAGGTATCTGATTTTTCTGCCTTTGGTCTTTGTATAGATGCAAAGTGTTTGGATCAAAGAATAAAGATGGTCAAGTGACTTTTCTTGCATAATTCCAAATTATTTTCTATGATAACTTTATCAGTTCCCACCTTCCAAACTCATCTAGCAACTAGGTGGTACGATGAATAGAATTTGGGGCCTGGAGTCAGGAAGACCTGAGTTCAAATCCAACCTTTAATACTTATTAGCTGTGTGGCTGGGAAAGTCTTTCTAAGTTTTCTTTAACCTGAAAATTGTGACAATAATAGTACTTCTCTTCTAGGTTGTTGTGAAGATCAAATGAGATAATATTAAAAGGTGCTTAGCAGAGTGCCTGGCCTAAGGTAAGTGTTATAAAAATGCTATCCCAGCTGTGTGACCCTGGGCAAGTCACTTGACCCCCATTGTCCACCCTTACCACTCTTCCACCTAGGAGCCAATACACAGAAGTTAAGGGTTTGAAAAAACAGGAAAAGCTATGATGACAATGACAAACAACAATGATGATGATGATGACCACAACAACAACCATCTAACAGCACACTGATATGTTTGTTTTCCCCAAGCCCATCCAAATGGACTCTTTCCATATTTTATTATATAGCACTCCTTCTAACATTTACAGATTAGACTCTCCAGAGGGAGTAACCCTGTAAGTGACTACTTTTAACTAATGTAGCTCATAAGCCCCCACCAATGTTCTTCCCATTAACAATCTGCCAGAAGATTTTATTAGCTTTTAGTAAAATTATTTACTAAGATAATAGATTAAAGATGATTAGTTAAAAAAAAGAATGCTTAGTTAAAAACATTTCCTTAGAAAAGGCTAATGCTCCCCCTCACACAATACCCAATGTCCATGGGGAAAATAGGTTTAAATTTATCATAAAATAGTAGCGAAACACACTAAAAGTACATACATTAAAAGTAGTGTGGAACTCCTGGTATTACAGGGACAAGAAGGCTTGATTTTCTTTGTAGAACCATTACATAGTGCTGCTTGTATTAAGCCTCTCTGCTGGGAGAATTATTCAACTAGGATCCTTTCAGAGTACATAACTGATTCTCTACTCTTTTTCAAGGTATTGTTTCCTTGAAGTCGCTTCTTCTCATAAGTGAGTGTCTTTCTGAATCTGTCTCTACTTGAATATGTATCTTTGCTTTGATCAGATGCAGTGATTCTTTTTTTTGATTAATTAAGAAAATTTTTCCATGGTTATGTGATTCATGTTCTTTCCCTCCCCTTCTCTCATTCCCCTCCCATAGCCAACGAGCAATTCCTCTGGGTTTTACATGAGTCATTGATCAAGACCTATTTCCATATTATTGATATTTGCACTAGGGTGATTGTTTAGAGTCTACAACCCCAATCATATCCTCATTGAACCATGTGATCAAGTAGTTGTTTTTCTTCTGCGTTTCTGCTCCCACAGTTCTTTCTCTGAATGTGGATAGCTTCTTTCTCATAAGTCCTTCAGAATTGTCCTGGATCATTGCATTGCTGCTAATAGAGAAGTCCATTACATTCGATTGTGCCGTGGTATATCTGTCTCTGTGAACAAGTCTTTTTCCTTCTGCAGATGCAGTGACTCTTACTGGTCCAGGAGTTGCAATCACCTGATTTATAAGAGGTGCAGGTGAAAAAAAAATCTTCTTTCCTTATTTCCCTCTGGCATAGGTATAGGCATCTTTCCCCCTGACTACTCAAATTCACAAAGGCTGAATGGTTTACTTCTTTTATGTATAGCCCCAAGAGGGCAGGATTCATTCAGTCAGTCACTCATATTTCTTTTGTGATGTTGATTGTCTTCATCCATTGACCAAACCCTACCATCCTCTCAAGCTGATTAAGAAACTCTTTCACACTTTATTGGGAGGTTGTAGGAAAACTCCTTACTATTTCCTTTACACACGATTATTACATTCTAGGTGCTCTGTGACTACATCAGCTGAGTTGGTAAAAACTGCCTGTCTTATATCATCCTTTATAATTTGATTCATGGCATGTGAAATGTCAGTTATTTTCATTTATATATTTCTTATTATTGTTTTGGTACATTTTTCATATGGTTGTTGATCATTTATATTTTAAAAAGCTGTTCGATCATATCTTTTGACCACTTGTCAGTTGAGTAAATGATCACTATCTTGTGTTAATTTCCTACAAATCGTGGTTCTTAGATTTTTATCAGAGATATTTGATGGGAATACTTTTTCCTGGTTTGAAAATTTCTCTTCTCATTTCATTCATTGTGGCTTCATCAGTGCAAAAGCTTTTACATTTCATATAACAAAAAGAATCTGTTTTATCTTTTGTGATATTTTGCCTCTTTTTTTTTTAAACCCTTAATTTCGGTGTATTGTCTCATAGGTGGAAGAGTGGTAAGGGTGGGCAATGGGGGTCAAGTGACTTGCCCAGGGTCACACAGCTGGGAAGTGTCTGAGGCCGTGTTTGAACCTAGGACCTCCTGTCTCTAGGCCTGACTCTCACTCCACTGAGCTACCCAGCTGCCCCCTATTTTGCCTCTTTTTGATGATGAATTTCCCCCTTAATAATGATTCTGAAAGATATTTACTTCCATTACATGTGTGTACATACATATACATATCTATTTAAATGATGTAACCTTTTACATTTATGTTATTTATCTATTTGAAATTTATTTTGCATTTTGTAGAAAATGCTGATCTAAATTTTTTTTCTGCCAAATAGCTTTCCAGCTTTCCCACAAAGTAGTCTTTGTTGAAGAGTCTTTCAGCAAAAAGAGTCCTTGTAGTTTGTACTATTTGGTTTACTGAACACTAAGTTACCGGATTCATTTGCTCTTGGGTACAGCTTGTCTCTCCTCAGTCCCATTGATGTACATTTCATCTTTTTTTATCTAGGACCAAAAAAAGTTGATGATTACTATTTTATAGGATAGTTAGAGATTTGGTAATACTAAGCTTCCTTCACTCCTTTTTTTCTATGATTTCCTTTGAAAGTTTGTCAATCAGGGATAGCTGAGTGGCTCGGTGGATTGAGATCCAGATGGAGAGACAGAAGGTCCTGGGTTCAAATCTGGCCTTAGATACTTCCTAACTGTGTGACCCTGAGCAAGTCACTTAACCCCAATTACCTAGCCCTTACTCTTTGTCTGCCTTGGAACCAGTATACAGCATTGATTCTAAGATGGAAGGTGAGGGTTTAAAAAAAGGAAAATCTATCAATCAATAGGTTTTTATGAAGTGCCTGCTAGTGCCAGCTGCTGTGTTGAGGATAGAAAGACAAGAATGAAACAATCAATTTAGCTAGAGGAAATTCTATCTATCTATCTATCTATCTATCTATCTATCTATCTATATCTATCTATCTATCTATCTATCTATCTATCTATCTATCTATCTCTCTATCTATCTCTATCTATCTATCTATCTATCTATCTATCTATCTATCTATCTATCTATCTATACATATATATTCATACACAACAAAGTGTGAAGTAGTTCCTTAATCAAGCTTGAGAAAATTTTCGGTTTTGGTCACTGGATGAAGACAGCCAACATCACAAAAGAAATACAAGTGACTGAATCCATCATGCCCTCTTGGGTTTGTATATAATAGAAATAAAATATTCTGCATTTGCAAGTTTGAGTAATCATGGGAAAAGAGGCTTATGCCTGTACCAGAGGGAAGTAAGGAAAGGAGATTTTCTCACCTGCCCCTTTCGTAAATAAATAAAATAAACAAAAGATAATTCTAGGGGTGGGCTGGAAGGGCATGTACCTGCAGCTGGAGGGGCAGAGAATTTCCAGGAAAGGCTTCCTAGAGAACATACTGATTCAGCTGAACTTTGAAGGAAACCAGGGAAACTAAGAGGTCAAAGTAACTAGGATGTGCGTTCTAGACCTTTTGATCCTCCAAATGATTTGTTTTTATTTTTTTTTAATTGGTTGCACAAAATGCTATACCAATTGGTATAACTAGAAGTTCTAATGATAATCATGATAAATAATAAAGAACTATATAAATGCTAGTTAAATCTCAGCTTTCATTCTTTCAAAGAACATTTCATTCTCTGATAACCTGGAGAGTAGAATGTGTCCCTCTAACCCTTTAGCGTCCTCCTCTAGGAAGGAGATCAACCCAACGCTTTGTCCATACATAGATACAACACGATACTGGCTGGAATCCAAACACAGACTCCTCTTCGCACCTCAGAGAGAAATCCTCCTCGCCCTCCACTCTCCTTTGAACCTCTTTTGTTTGGTAGCTTTCCTGGCCAACCTTTGTGGTTAACAATAATGGCACCCAATAGTATGTTGGTGAGACATGAAACTGGAAATGCCCATGTCATGGAATCTGTGCTGCTCGTTTCACTTTGACATTTTTGGGGGGTTCTTGCCTCTTCTTTCCTGAACTCTAGACTTTCTGGTCCCACTTGGACAGTATGATTTAACTTATTAACAGGCAGAAGTGGACAAAACACAAGCGTGCAAGGCAAATGCCTAATTATCAAATGAAGTAGACATGCCTTGTTTTATCCTCTCTTTCTTCATCAGAACCTTCTCTCGGCTTCCCTGGACGTAAAAGCTCTCTGGGACACTTTATTTTGTTAGGGGAGCCGGGACAATTTATTGTTATGGTTTGAGCTTATCTCTGTGAGCCTCAGGACTTTTTATAGTCTTCCTCCCTGTCTCCTCACATCAACTCCCTGAGCCATTGCCCAGCCTCCAGGAACAACAAGACCATGCACTTTTCTGTTTCCCCTCACCTCCACCCTAGCCCATAGATCATGGCTGGCTGATGCCACCCGTGGGTGGTCTCTGGTGTGCTTTTTCCACATGGCCCCTGGAGACACATGTGTCCAGGCTTCTAATATGCACCCTTTTCTCCTTGAAGAGGAGGAGTTTTCCTTGGGAATAAGCATTGGAAGTTCTGTTAAAAGAAGTCTTGGGTAATGGACTGTTAGGGGACTCTGGATTGAGAGCCAGGGCTGGAGATGGGAGATCCTGTGTTCAAATATGACTGTAGATTCTTTCCAACTGTGTGACCCTGGGTAAGTCATGTAACTCTCATTGCTTAGCCCTTACTGCTCTTTTACCCTGGGACCAACACAAAGTATTTTATTCTAAGGTGGAAAGTAAGGATTTTAAAAAAAAGATGTCTGGGGCAGAGGGACAATAGGGAGAAAACTATTGGCCTCGACACCCAGATTTTAAGGTTTATTGATCTAATGGTGGGATTGAACGCAGGAATGCTGTCTTATATGGAGTAGGATGTTGTGCCGAGAATATCAGCTTTTCTGAATGATCTTTCAGCTTGCCTTCACAACTCCTGGAAAAAGTGGGTTCCAAGAGCAGAGAGCTTGTGGATTTGTAGAGGCTGGGGGTACCTTCCCACTGTCAGTTTGTCTCAGGGACAATAGACTTCCCCTTGACTCACCTTCCACCTTATTGAACAGAAGCTTTCTGTTAACCCAAAGCAGATGAGGATTGTAATCACTATAATGGATTCCATTCTAGGGGTTCACATGGATGGCAAGGAATTAGCCAGCTCTGGGACCCAGGAGGGAAAGAAGATTCGTGATTTTGGGGGTGAATATGTATATGAGAGTAGAATACCTGCTTATGTATATATGTGATTCTTGTGGGCATCCATCCTTGTGTATCAATGAATATTTAAATATTTCTGAGGGTGCTCGTGTGTGTGTGTGTGTGTGTGTGTGTGTGTGTGTGTGTGTGTGTGTGTGTGTGAGAGANTGTGTGTGTGTGTGTGTGTGTGTGTGTGTGTGTGTGTGTGTGTGTGTACAGGTGGAAGGCATATTGGGATATCGGATCCTGTGAGGTGTGGGCATGCTGGGAACAAGGACACACACCCACACCCACACCCACACCCACACACACACACACACACACACTTTCTATGATACGTGACCTTTACAGAACTCATTCACAGAATTCAAGGTGGTCCAGGGGAAGGCGATCAGCAAAGCCAGCCAGGAACACCTGGCAAGCATGGCTGGTGATAAGGGTCTTACGATCTTTGCTCTATGGATTGTTGTGCTTAAAAAAATACTCCTCTCCAGAACATGCAAATGAATATTTCTTTTGAGAATACAGGGTGGGGCAGAGACATTAACTCAAAGTCACTTTTTCCTGTGCCCCCTGCGACTCTGGACAAGTCTCTCAAATCTTCCTTACTTCAAATTCTTTTATGAAATAATGACAAAAAAATGAAATAATTGGATGAGACTAAGTGTTCTTCAATGTACTATGCAGCTCTACTATCTTATGACCCTATAAAATATCCTTAAAGGTTCCACTACTAATTTCCTGAATGGCTAGACCCAACAAGTAGTCGGTCCTGAATGCTTCAGTGCCAGGTAATAAGGAGAATATAACAATGGAGTGTCCCAGGAATCTGTGGGAATTGCTGCACTGTTTAAAATGTTATCATTGCCTTGGATAAACGTAGAGATGCCACGTCTAACCAACTTGAGGATGACACAAAATCAGAAGAGAGAAATGTCCACTGGGCGATAGAATCGGGATTCTGTTGAATGTAATCAAGTGAAATTTGATAGTGATAAATAAATAGTCTTACAACTTGGCTTTTTAAAATGAATTTCAAAAGAACAAGATGGCAGAGACATATCTGCCTATGTTTAGGGTCTTTACTAGCTACAGTTCATTTTGACCTTTAGCACTCCAGACCACCTTTCTCTCTCTCTCTCTCTCTCTCTCTCTCTCTCTCTCTCTCTCTCTCTCTCTCTCCCTCTCTCTCTCTCTCCCTCT
>NC_058133.1:30700434-30717605 GCF_016433145.1 Gracilinanus agilis | reverse complement strand
CTTCTTTTTCTTCTTTGCTCCCTAGGCCCTGACCTTTCTATCTAGACCCCAGTGGCTGTCTGGCTAACCTGACTCTACTTAATCCTCCCAGATTGCTTTTGTAAGATGAAACAGGTCTTCTAGTCTCTTTTCAGGGTGAACTTTTTATGACAGAGTTCAACCCTAGTTGAGTCAGGCCTGACTTGGCTTCTGGCCTTCCTAACACAGACAGTTTTGTACAGGCTAGCAGGTCACAGATCTTCTGAGCAGTTGGGAACACCTTCATCATGCAGGTACACTGATGAATTTAAAGTAATGAAAGGTTTCTCCAGACAGGAACGCCAAAGGTAAAGATATTCAGCTCCAGGGGATAGAAAGACAAACCTCCTTAACCTCAGAGCGAGAGAGGAAGTTCCAGTTCCAGACAGTTCAAAAGACGGGAAGTCTAAGAGTCCCAGTGACTGTTGGTGTTCACTCTTTATTTCCTCTCTGTGTTCCAGAATCCAGCATCATCAGTTCCTGGCATGCGGCCGGCTTTTGCAAAACCTCCTTCTCTTACTTACTGTAATGCATTTCTATTCTGCCCATCTAATAGTTGTGAATTCATATTTTTCATTTTTGATACTAGTAATTGGGTTTTCTTCCTTCTTGTTACAAATCAAATTGGCTAATAGCTAATCTATTTTATTTTTTAAAACAGCTTCTAGTGTTATTTATTAGTTCAATTTCTCAGATATACTATTTTGTTAATCTCTCTTTTGACTTTCAGTATTTCTATTTTGATGTTCATCTGGTGGATTTTAACTTTTAGTTTTCTATTTTTTTCCCATTGTATGCTGAATTGGTTGATCTACTTTTTCTCTCTTTTATTAATATAAGTCCTTATATATAATATTTCCCTTATAAATATATAAATTATATATATATTCCCTTAAGTACTGCTTTGGCAACATCTTATAAATTTTGATATACTGTCTATGATTTGTTCTTTCACCCATCTATTCTTTAGGATTAAGTCATGTAGTTTCCTGTTAACTTTTCATTTATGTGTCAAAGGCCCTTTCCTAAAAATAATTTTTATTACATTAGGGCAGAAAAAAATGCACTTACTCTTTCTGCTCTTCTGTAGTTGTGAAATTTTTATGTCCTAATATATGAGCAGTTTTTGTGAAGGAGTCATGTACCACTGATATATATATATATATATATATACCTTTCTATTTCTCATTCATTATTCTCCAAAGGTCTATCATATCTAACTTTTCTAAAATTCTATTCACTTCCTTGACTTCTTTCTTGTTCATTTTATGATTAGATTTAATCTTGTTCTGAGAGGAGGAAATTGAGGTCCCCATTATTATAGTTTTATTGTCTATTTCCTCCTGTAACTCATTTAACTTTTTCTTTAAACATTTAAATGCTATGCCATTTGGTGCATATATGTTCAATGTTGATAGCAATTCATTATCTATGGTACCTTTTAGAAAAATGTAGTCTTTCTATTTATCTCTTTTAATTAGGTGTGTTTTTACTTTTGCTATGTCTGAGATCATGATTACCACCCTCGGATTTTTTTACTTTGCTGAAGCATAATAGATTTTTATGCAATCCCTAATTTTTGCTCTATGTTTTAAATGTGTTTCTTGTAAACAATATATTGCTAGATTCTGGTTTGTAATCTGTTCTACTATCTTCTATTTTATAGGTGAGTTCAACCCATTCATAGTCACAGTAATTGTTATTTATTTTCCTCAATTCTTTTCTCTTATATGTCTTTTTATTTTTAACTTTGTCCTCTCTTTAAAAGTCTATTTTATTTATGACCACTGCCTTCCTTAATTTACCTTCTTTCTTATTCCCTCCTTCCTTGTTTTAAAGCCTTCCCCTTCTACTTACTCTATTGGGTAAGATGAGTTTATATACTCAACTGTGTATAAGCATATTCATTTTTACTTGCTTGAACTAGTGCAGATGAGAACAAGGTTCAAGTGTTGCCCATTCCTTCCTTCATTATCCCTTCCACAGTATAAACTTTCCTTATATGCCCCATTTATGTGAAATAATTTCCCCAATATTCCTCTCCCTTCCCTCCTTCCCCAAGTGCATAGATCTTATCCAGTCTTTGATTATTCTTTTAGATCAACCAAACATAATAGAATCACACTCAGATCTTCTGTTTAGTTAGACTTCCTCTAAGACCCCCGATGATAATATAAAAATATAAACATTTACCCCTTTTTAGTCCTTTATGACTTCTCACAAACATTTATCTTTTCACACTTCTCTTGAGTTCCATGTTTGAATATTAAATTTTCTATTCAACTGTTTTTTTTATCAAAATGCTTGAAACTTCTCTATTTCATTAAATATCAATTTTCCCCTCATAGGATTATACTCAGTTTTGTTGAATAGGTTATTCTTGATTGTATTCTTAGATCTTTTTGCTTTCTAAAATATTATTTTCCAGGATCTCTTTCCTTTATAGTGGGGCTTTTAAATCTCATGTGATCCTAACTGTGGCTTCAGATTATTTTAATTATTTTATTACTGGATGCTCGCAACATTTTCTCCTTGTCAGAGCACTGGGTATTGATTATAATATTCCTGAGAATTTTCATTTTGATATTTGTTTCAGAAAGTGATGAGTGTATTCTTTCAATTTCTCTGGTTCTAAGATATCTGGATAGTTTTCCCCTTAACATTTCCTGAAATATTATATCTAGACTCATTTTTTTGTCCATGACAACAAAGTCAAAACACTAAAAATGATAGAAAATGTGAAATCTCTCACTGGCCTGATGAGAGATTTCACATTTTTTTTATTGTTTAACTTTGTTGTATTATTTTTTATCTCATGGAGTCGTTAGCTTCTATTTAGCAAATTCTAATTTTCTTTTAGCGTGCTATCAATTCTCTTTTCATTCATAGCTTTCATTTATCTTTAAAATTATTTTTAAAGCTTCTTTAACACTTTCTTTAATTCTTCTAGGAATTCTTATTAGACTTGTGTCCAAACTGCATTTTTCTTTAAGGTATTATTTGTAGAGGTTTTCAAAGTCATTTTCTTCCTTTACGCTTGAGTCCTGAGCTTCCCTATCACCACAGTAACTCTTTATGGTTGGGTTTTGTTTGTTTACTCTTTCTTCTAGCATTATTCCTGATTTTGGACTTAATATTATTATTGGGCTCTGTTTACCTTTTGGGGGGGTGTTGGACCTGAACTTTTATCCTTTTGTGTACTTTTTCTGCTTTCAAAGATGTTTGGAAAGCTGCAAATTTTCAGTGCTTTCAAAGTGGTGTGATCCAGGAAGAGATCTAATTACTATCCTCCTGGTCTGAGTTCTTCTACAAGTTGGTTCTGTTGACTTCTGTATAGTTGAGTTTCAGTAGACTGTTGCCGAATTCAGTCACTGTTGGTCTGTTGGAAAGTTTTGTAGATTCAGAATAAATGAATTACTGGTTCCCCTTTGTTCTTGGTAACCTGGGCTCAGAAGCAAACAGTTAATTTTATGGAACTTTTTTTGTGCTTAGTACTTAGCTAGGATATCTTTTGCTTTGAATTGCTTCTCTCTGCCCCTGTATCTGTGACTGGGAACTGAGTAATGGTTAACAGAACTCTTATATGGCATCTCTTCTTGCTCCCAGCATTAGTTCAGGGGTTCCTTTCTGTACCAGTGTTTACTGCTTTTCCTGGTGCTCTGTCTCAGATACTTTTCTATGTCTTGGGAATGGAATGCTTCCCATCCCAGCTATAACTGCCATCAAGCATGCCTGACCAATCACTATCCCAATATCAGCATACATCTATGTGTGTCTTCCTAAACTACCCTAAGGGAAAAATGGTGTATTATGACTTTTTTTGGTTTTCCCATTAAGAATTCAGTCTGGGTATTTTCTAGGTTGTTTTGAAGGTAGTGTGCTAAAAGCTAATATAAAAGTGGTTCCTCTCATTCCAACATGTTGTCTTCACCCATAAAATTTCATTCATGAGAATTTTTCAACTCTCTTGGGTGACTTCTCTTATAACATGATAGTTTGTGGAGGAACTTATCCTTGAAATATACTCTCCCAATATTTGGGGTACATTGCAGATTATGAATATATAACACAGGTGGCTATGGATGAAGATCCCCTTGATTCTCCTCTCTAGCTTCTCTCTGGGCTGGGGCAGGTTTGCTCACCCAAACTATACAAATGTTGGTAGGTCATGGATTCCGAGAGAGATAGTCAGAATGTGACTACTCATTTTCAGGATCATAGGTGTCACTTTGAAGAGATTAACTCCTGAGTCACCACCAATATATTTGCTGTTTAACAAATTGTCCAAGATTGTAACATTAACTATAAATTAGAAATATTTACTAAACAGAAAGTAAAGCAAGAACAATTAAAACACAATATTCCATCCAAATGCCTAGGACATACTTGGGAGCAATGCACACAGTATCTCTGGGGAAAAACCAGCACACCTTTATAAAACCAGAGCACAGTGGCTATGGGGGTACACATGAGCTCAGAGCAATCAATAACTCTATACTGAAGGTCTTAATAGTCTCCCTCAGGGATAGTCTGCACAATAGTTCAGTGTTGAGTATGGCTGCTCCTCTTCTAGGCCTACCCATTCACTTGCTGCATTGGAGTTATTCCTCTACTGGAATGCCAAGACAGTATTAAACACTTTTAGTCAAAACAGAAACTCTAAGGCTTAGAACCACAAAACCTTTCTAGGCCTATTACCTTAATTTGAATCTGAGGCATTTTTATTTCTTAGGCAGTATATAGAAGTCAGCTCTTCCAAGAGGTATTGGCAATGTCAACCTGTAGGCCTTCTTGTGATCCATTTCTGAGAATTCTTCCCAGACTCACTTGGAAGTTGTCTTGCCTTGACCAACTGAAATGCTACAAAGTAGAGTCTCTTGTGTAAAATGATTCACTTCTATTTTATGGTGAGAAACCAAAATGGTCACTTCTGCCAGCCAAGCCATAAATGAGCAACATACAGTTGTCCCAAAGTCACCAATTAATTCTAGGTATCAGGATTTCCCAGCTTTTAAAGTCTTCATGTCAGCCACATATAAAGTCAATGCTGGAAATAGGACACTTTAGCTATATTTACTCTGTTAGTGCCTTTACTCTGTGTTTTCCCAGTGCTTCATACAACTGTCATTGTCCCTGTCCCCTTCAATCAATAGCGTTTTTCTTCTCAGAATGGAGAATCACCTTATACTTAACTTTCCTTTTTTTTTTCTTTCTTTTTTTTTCCTTCTCTTTCAAATTCTAGGAGGGAGTGGTCACTTCCTACCAAGGTTCCTATTATTGAAATCACAGCATTTATATGAACCCAGTTGGTGAAAATCAGATTCAAAAGAGACTTGCTCAAGGGAAGGATGAGGAGGAAATTCTGGAAGCAGAATGGGAAAAGACAGAGAGTTCTCTCTTAGTCAGGGGTATGTAGGGGCAAAGAGAATGCACTGGTCTTCATGTTTTTGTTCCTAAGGGCTAGACTTTTTCTGTTATCCCACTAGACATCCCAGTCTCTGGCTTCAACCTTTTCCAATAAAGAACTGAGGAATTCCACTCATTTTAGAATGAATCTGGTAAACCCTCTGAGAACTCTTAAAAAGATAATAAATCCAAAGACAGATGAATTTTCAGGGTTTTCTGTCCTGTGATGAGGCTCTAATAAGAATGATGTGGCAAAGGGGCTAGTGGGAACAGTGTGTGTGTGTGTGTGTGTGTGTGTGTGTGTGTGTGTGTGTGTGTGAGAGAGAGAGAGAGAGAGAGAGAGAGAGAGAGAAAGAGAGAGACTGGTCTGAAACCCCACTGGCTAGTTTCACATCTGACCTCTGCCAGGCATTGGTTTTAGGCTGAGAAGTGATGCTGGGGATGATTGACTGGCTATCACAATCCAGTATTTCAATTCTATTAAATCAGTGCTTAGTTGGAGTGTAACATTTTCTCTATGCAGATGATTCTCAGTTTTCTTTGTCTGATCCTAACCTCTTTGCTGACCTCCAGTCTCCTATCTCCAATTATCTATTGGATGTCTCATATTGGATAATTTGTGGACATCTAAAAATCAACACATCTACAACAGAATTTATTATCTTTTCCCCAAACCTTCCCCTTTTCCTAACTTTCTCATTACTGTGGAGGAAATAACTATCCTCTCCTAGCTTGAAAACTCGACATCATCCTTGACTCCTCACCTTTTTCTCACAGTGTCTGATCAGTTGCCAATGCTGCCAATTTTTCCTTTGTTCCATCTCTCCAATACATTCCCTTCTCTTCTCTGACACTGTCACCACACTGATACAAGCACTCATCACCTCATGCCTGGAGTATTGCAATAGCTTCCTGGTGGGTCTGCCTGCCTCACGTCTCTCTTCCCAATCCAGTCCATTCTCCACTCATTTGTCAAAGAGATTTTCCTAAAGCATACCTCTAACTTGTACTTTAACCTACATGACCCCCATACCCTCCTCCTCTCTACTCAATAAACTCCAGTGACTCTAGGAGTATGCTGATAAATGTTTAACCAGCTTCCCAAAACCAATTTATATAAATGACACACTTTTTTTATTTGAAAAATTGTATTTAATTAATTTAGAATATTTTTCCATGGTTGCATGATTCATGTTCTTTCCCTCCCCCTCCTGTAGCCAACATGCAATTCCACTGGGTTTTACATGTATCATTGATCAAGACCTATTTCCATATTATTAATACTTGCACTAGGGTGATCACTTAGAGTCTATATCCCCAATCATATCTCCATCAACTCATGTGATCAGGCAGTTGTTTTTCTTCTGTGTTTCTACTCACACAGTTTTTTCTCTGGATGTGGATAGTTTTCTTTCTCATAAGTTCCTCAGAATTGTCCTGGATCCTTGCATTGCTGCCAGTACAGAAGTCCATTACATTCGATTGTACCACAGTGTATCAGTCTCTGTGTACAATGTTCTTCTGGCTCTGCTCCTTTCACTCTGCATCCATTTCTGGAGGTCTTTCCAGTTCACATGGAATTCCTCCAGTTTGTTATTCCTTTGAGCACAATAGTATTCCATCACCAACAGATACCACAATTTGTTGAGCCATTTCCCAATTGAAGGACATCCTCCCATTTTCCAATTTTTTTGCCACCACAAAGAGCATGGCTATAAATATTTTTGCACAAGTCTTGTTCCTTATTACCTCTTTGTATAAACCCGGCAGTGGTATGGCTGGATCAAAAGGCAGACAACAAATGACACGCATTTAAGTTTAATATTATTATTAACATTTTCCCCATACTTTCTTAAGTCTAGAAAATCAACAAAATTATAAATCAAATCCTGATTTTGTAGCCTTTGATTATTTCTGAGGCTTATCCTGAATACTTAACAATAAGCTCTCATGAGCTGGTTTGAGTCAGCTCTAGCACACTACTAAGTGTGTACCCTATTGCTTCTTACATTAAATATAAGATTCTATTTGGCTTTTAAAGTTTTCCATAATTTGGCTCTTTTTGACCTTTTGAGTTTTCTTATTTTATTTTTTACTTACTTTATTTCCTACCACCAGCAGCCCAAGCCGGTACCCAATCCAGTTACACTGGCCTACTCCATTTCTTTGAACAAGACATTTCATCTCCCAAATTTAGTTATTTTTTGTGGCTGTCCTCTCTGTCTGCAATGCTCTCTTTCCTCATCTCTGCCTCCTGGCTTCCTTAAAGTCCCAGCTAAAAATCTCACCTTTATAGGAAGTCATTCCTAATCCCATTAATTTTAGTATGCTTTCTTTGAGATTATCTCTAATTTTATCTTGTCTATAGCTTGTTTTTATATCATTATTTCCATGCTGTCTCCTCGTTAGATTGGGAGCATCTTGAGAGACGGGACTGTTTTTTTTTAATTGTTGTTGTCTTCTTTTTGTCTTTATTTATTCCCAGTGCTTGGCACTTAGTAGGTGCATAATAAATGCTTGTTTACTTGACTTGATTTGAAGCTCTCTCCCAACTCTGACATTCTCTGTTCTAAGGGCCTCCCAGCTCTGACATTCTGTATTCAGTGATTCTATAAAGAACCAAAAGCAGGGCTACTTTGCATAGGAAAATAGCAAATGGGAAAGATAAACATCGGAAACTTAGTCAGTGACCCTGTGGGCTTCCCTTGGGAAGAAGAAATCCAAACCTTGCTCATGGAAAAACGATAAATGCAGCCGCAGTGTGCCCGAATGGCTCTGCCCCAGAACCTGATGGCAGCTAAACGACGATAATGACCCCTGGGGGCTGGGGGTCAATGTCTTCCCACTATTTTTAGCTTTCTATCTGATGCTAAGGCATTCTTTGCTATTTTCATATTGGTCCACTAGGGTGTTTGACTTCCTGCAAAGCCATATAATCAAGGGAAGTTCCGACCTCCCTTCCCCATCAGTGTAATGGGATTATCGCAGAGATCCATGTCCTTCAGGGAGTGGAACAGGAGTGGGTATGGGAGAGGCAGGGAAGGTAGGAAAAGCCCAGGCAGATAATTCAGGGCGACCTCAATTAGCCAGAAGATGGTACTAAATCGGAGCTGGAAGGGACCGCAGAACTGAGAATGTCGGGACTAGGAAGGACCTTAGATCAGAGAATGTTGGGAAGGATCTTAGAACAAAGAACATTCAGCTCGGAGAGCATAAGATGTCAGAATTAGAAGGGGCCTTAGAACAGAGCATGTGAGAACTGAGAAGGACCTTAGAATGAGAGTAAGAAGATGGAGAACAGCAAAAATTTTGCTATATGTAAAATCCGAATGCATGCCTTCGATTCCTGATTTTGTCCTGCGGACCTTGCTTATGTTATTCTTTAGCCTCAATTTCTTTCTTTGTCAAGTGAAAGAGCTGGGAAATTCAACCAAATGTCACTACGTGCAACAATCAATGCCATTTGTAAAGCATGTTAAAGTTTATAAAGTGATTTACATCCATTATCTTGTTTTAGCTTTCCTATGTATTTGAGGATGTTACTATCTTCAATTTACATAGGAGAAAATGAAGGCTTTAAAAAAATTAGATGACTTGATCAGAGGTGGATTTGAACCCAAGTCTTCTTGACTCCATGCCATGCTATGTTCACTTTGTTAGTTACCAATTCATTCATTCAATCAATTTTTAAAATTTATTAATTGCCTACTGTATGTCAGGCACCATAATATGAATAAAAGACAAAAGTGGAAAAGTCTCCTCCAGGAACTTTCATTACACTGGGGAGATAATTACATACATATAAAATATATAAAAATAAATAAAAGGCAGGGGTTTTTTTTGTTTTTTTTTTTGTTTTTTTTTTTTTTTGAGGACAGGAAGTACACCAGGAGCAGGGGATAGGACAGGACAATGACCAGGAAATGCTGTATCATGGCCCATATATATAAATCTAAACCACCCTCTTTCTTCCTCAGTGTCTGTGGAAAGAATGGACACACACTTAGAAAAACTAATACATTAGGAAAACCTGGCTGCTCAAAGTAAATCTAGAACTATAAACTTTAGTGTCTTCCTCCCCTCCTCCCCCCAGTCTCAGGAACTGCCCATGAAAGTGCTTTCATCAAGGCAGCATCTTTGTTGAGATGTTTTCACTGCTAAACTGAGCTGATTGTTAGGTACGGACCAACCAAGAGCTCAGCCAAACCAGTTGATCAACTAAGTGACTTCTCTGAAACTTTGTTTCCGACAGTAACTGTAGGCTTCATATTTAACTGATGCTTCTCTGAAATGTGTCCTTTTGCTTTTCTTTTATCTTTCTAGATTCAAATCGTCTACCTTCTCTGAAAATGGTCCCACCTTAGCTTATGATGAATAAAACCCTCAACTTCAGATTATAATAAGCTGGTGTACTTATCTTTCCAGCATAGAATTGCTGGTCACATTCAAAGCCAACAGCAGCAAATATCTTGGAACTCTGAGTCAGAAAAGAATTGCCTCAACAATGATTTCTCCTAAAACTCTTCGGTGATTTAATTTAGCAACCTAGCTTAAAGGGACAAGTAAATTATACTATAGTATGGAGGATGGGTGAGAGGGAAAATTCAAGGATATTGTTTGGATTGTGAATCTGGGTGAATAGAGGGAGTCTTGTTCTGTCTTCACAGAATTAGAGAAGTAGGAGAAGGAGAGAGAATGATTTTCAACTTCTGGGGTAAGTGAGAAACAGAATAGAAGTCTGGTCATTTTCTCTGATCCTCATGACTTCTTGAAATATTTCCAAAACAGAAATTATGTAAAAGATGAAACAACTTCAACTATTTCGAAGGTCTAGGATGCCCAGAAGCCAAAAGAAAGTTTAAAAAAAATCCCAATAACTAAAACTCACTTGTCCCTGAGCTCACTCAGTATTCCTCTACTTCCCATGCTACCAACATCCGTGAGACTTCACTAACAGATTCAAGGACAGGGTTACAACAAAGTCTGCCCCTACACACCAGTTCCTCTCTCTCTTTCTAGTGCCATAGAGACCACAGCACCAGGGTGCAGAAGTTTGCCTGGGTTGTGACAGAGAGCCAATGTAGCTGATGTCCTTCAGGAGCAAAAGTTTGCAAGGAGCTACAACACTATAGTACGAGTGCTGCCAAACTCTGACCTGATGCTGGGGCAGAGAACTGAGGACAGAGGGAGCTGGATAGCACACAAAGACAGGACACTCTGTGTGTGTGTGTGTGTGTGTGTGTGTGTGTGTGTGTGTGTACATGTACATATACTTGAGCATGCAAAAATACTGGGGGAGAAGCTATGTAGCATTCTAGTAAGGGAAAGAATAGAACATCCATTTGGGCCAGTTCTGACCAACCAGAAGTCATGTGGGGAAGAATAGAAAAACTAGAATCTGGCAAGTCTTACCAACAAAAAAACAAAAGAGAGAATAATAGATTGGGAATGCAAATACACAGAAGTAAAGGAGAATCTTGAAGAGAAGCAAAAAAAATTAAAAGAAAAAACTCACTATGTAAGCAAAACATATGCATCTTGAAGATAGGATAAAGAGACATCCTCTGGACCATAGGTTTCCCAGAAGACCACGACAGGACAAAAAGCTTTAACACAATAATGCAGGAAATAAAAGAATAGAACTGTCCAGAACTTATGAACATAAAAAATGAAAGGCCAGTTGAAAGTATTCACAAATCACTTCTAGAAAACAACAACAACAAAATTGAAGCTACAAACTCAGCAAAACAAATAAAAACAGTGGTTAAATTTAACAATTCACTTCAGAAACACCAAGTTTTGAAAGCAATCAGAAGAAAGACCTAGGAAAGAAAATTTGAACAACAAAAAACTATTTTGCACCTACAAGAAAACATAGGAGGGAACAGAATAATGCATTCTGAAGAGCAATGGAACTCAGGAGGCAGCCCAGGGTGACTCGCCTTAGAGACAAATGGATGAAAATATGAACCTAATTCTCATAACTTTAAAAGTGAATGGATTAAACAATCCAACTAAAAAGAAACCTAAAATATGTTGCTTACAAGAAACATTTTCAAAACAAAAATGTAAACAAAAAAACTATGTGGATGAAAAATAATTTTCTATGGATCAAGTGAATCCAATAAAGCAAGAGTTACCATCATGCTATTTGACAAAGAAAAAACATTCAAAATATTAAAAGTGAAAAACAAGGAAACTATATTATGCTGAAAGAAATGATAGACAACAAATCAGTATCAATAACAAACTTAGTCACCCCAATTTCCTTAGCATCCAAATTCATAAAGGAAACATCATCTGTGCTGCAAGAAGAAATAGTAACATTGGGGGAAGCTCAGTGTATTGAGAGTCAGGCCTAGAGACAGGAGGTCCTAGGTTCAAATCTGACTTTAGACCCTTTCTAGCTGTGTGACCCTGGGCAAGTCACTTAATCCCCATTGCCTAGTCCTTCTCAGTCTTCTGCCTTGGAATCTTGGAACCAATGCTTAGGATTGGTTCCAAGGCAGAAAGAAGGGATTTTTTTAAAGAAAAGAAATAGTAGCATCGTAATAACAAGAAACTTCAATATATCTTTCTCAGTTTTAGATAAGTCTAACAGAAATATAAAGAAAAGATAAAATATAGGAAAAAAACTGATTTCTGGAGAAACTAGAGTTAAAAGATTTATGGCATCTAATAAATAGTACAACAGAGTGTGTGTGTGTATATATATATATATATACACATATATATGCATGGTACTGCATGGTACTGAGAAATATATATATTTCTGAATCCATCAGGAGGATGGATTATATATATAACAGGTCTGCATGGTACTGAGAAAGATATTTTTCAGTACCATGCAGACCTGTTAACAAAAAAATGATCATGTATTAGGACCCAGAAATATTGCAAGGAAAGTAAAAAGGCAGGAATAGATAATATATCTTTTATGACCATGAAAAATTTAAAAAATAGTCATTGATTCAGGAAGCACAAACAAAAGATGCAGACTCAAACGGAGACTTAACAATGAAATTCTAAATAATGAGTAAGTTGATAAACAAATCAGAAAAACAGTAATTATGAAAAAGAAAGTGATAATAATAAAACAGCATCCAAAAATTTCTGGGAAGCTGATAAAACAATCATCAGGTGAGAAATCATATTCATACCAATATACAACAACAAAATAGAAAAAGAGAGGATTAATGAACTCATTGTGCATTAAAAAATTAGAAAGCCAGCAAATATATTTAAAATAGCACAGATGAGGAAATATTAAAAAATAGGAAAGAAACAGGTTAACTAGAAAAAACCCAACAGGAATGCTAAAACTAAAAGCTAGTTCTTTGAAAATACTAATGAAACTGAAAAACCCTTAGCTAATCTGATTAAAAAGAAAATGGAACAGAATATCCGATCAATAAAATAGCAAATGAGCAAGGTTAAACTGCAGCAAAATTCAAAGGAATAAAAATAGTAATCAGAAGACATAACGTACAGTTATATGCCAACAAAACTGAGAGCATAATAGAATAGAAGAATATATAAAATACTCAAGCTGTCAAAAGGTCAGGCAGAGATCATATTAAAAACTCAATCTCAGAAAAGGAAATTGATGTAGGTATAACCAAAAAATTCCTCCTCCTGATGGATTCACAGGAGAATTCTGTAAAACTCTTAAAGATCAGTTAGTAGTTATATTTCACATGATTTTCAAAAATTCAGAAGAAAAACACTGTACCAGATTCCTCTTATGAGATGAGTATAGTGTCTGTGTTTTAAAAAAAAATATATATATATATAATCTTTGTTTTGTTTTGTTTTGTTTTGTTTTAATTTCAAACCCTTAACTTCTGTGTATTGACTTATAGGTGGAAGATTGGTAAGGGTAGGCAATGGGGGTCAAGTGACTTGCCCAGGGTCACACAGCTGGGTGTATATAATCTTCATACTTAAACCAGGCAAAGAAAACACAGAAAGAAAACGATAAGCCAATATCATCAATGAAAACTGATTCAAATGTTTTCAACAAAATCTTATCATACAGCAATTTATCTAAGAAAATTTTCATTATGATCAAGTTCAATTTATACTGGAGAAGAAAAGATGATGAAAACAATTGGCATAATTAAACATATTAAAAACAAGAACACCTAAAACAATATGATCATCTCAATAGATTAAAAAAATGTCTTTTGAAAAAGTACAAAAATATGTGACCTATCACATAATGTGATAGGAATATGATTGGGGTTTTGATGGTAAAGGATCGCGCTACTGCGAATACAAATAACATGGAAATAGATTCTGAATCATTATTCAGATATGTGTATGTGTATATGTGTATATAATATGTATATAATATATGTGTATGTAATATGTATGTAATATATAAAATAATGTATGTATATAATCATATGTGTATAACCCAGTGGAACTGCTTGTTGGATTCAGGAGGGGGTAAGAAAGAGGGGTTTGGGGGGGTGGGGATCATGAATCATGGAACCATGGAAAAATATTCTAAATAAAAGAATTTTTAAAAAGAAAGGGAAAACTGTGTGACCCTGGGCAAGTCACTTGACCCCCATTGCCTACCTTTACCACTCTTCCACCTATAAGTCAATACACAGAAGTTAAGGGTTTAAAATTTAAAAAAAAAAAAAGAAAGGAAAAGTACGATACGCTTTTATGCTAAAATCCCGACAAAGTAGAGTCATTGAGGGATTCTGTTTTAATATCATAAAAGGTATTTGTCTAAAAGCAAAAAGCAAGTGTCATATGTGATGGGGACACATTAGAACTTCCAATAAATGTGAAAGCGAGGCGAGGATGCTTAAAGCTCTCTCTGCTGTTATTTAATGTAATTCTGGAAATGCTAGCAACAGCAATAATAACAGTAAGAGCTAACATTCACTTAGCACTTACTATGTGCCAAGTGCTTTACAATTATTATTTCAATGGATCCTCCCAACCACCCTGCCTGGAAGTTGCTGTTATTATCCTCATTTTACATTTGAGAAAAAGGAGGCAGACGGAAGCAAAGTGACTTGCCTAGGTTCATACAGCTAGGAAGTGTTTGAGACTGGATTTGGATTCAAGTCTTCCCAACTTTAGGTCACTGTTCTATCCATGGAGCTTATAAGAAAGTATAAAGAAACCCAAAGTATAAAGATAGGTAAAGAAGACATTAGAATTATTCCTCTCTGCTGACAACATAATAGATTTTTTTTTTTGGAAAATCCTAGGGAATAAACAGATACGGATGGAAAAAATAACTTCAGAAAGCTGCAGCCAACAAAATAAATCCTCACAAATCAACAACATTTCTATGTAATAATAATAAAACTCAAGAAGCAGAAGTAGAAAGGGAAGTTCTATTCTGAATAACTGTAAAATATCTGGAGATCGACCTCCCTAAGCACACAAAAGACTTGTATAAATTCAATGACAAAGTTCTTCTTAAAGGAATACAGAACAACTTAAATATCTGGAGTAATAGTCAGTGTTTGTGGCTAGACTAAGCCAATAGAATGAAGGGGCAATACTATCAAAATTAATTTATACCTTTTTCTTTCTTAAAATTAAATTATGCTTTTAACATCATCCCAGTCAAATTACCAAGGAAACACATCCTAGAACTTGGTAAAGTAACAGAATTCATTTGGAAAGAGAAAGGATCTAAAATATAAGATAAATGATGACCAGAAGAAGGAATGATGGGGAATAGCATTTCCATACCTCAATGTATATAGAAAGGAGCAGTCATTCAAACCACTGGGCATTTGTTAAAGAAGAGTGAAATAGAGGGCAGCGAGGTGGCTCAGTAGATAGAAAGCCAAGCTTGGTGTGGGGAGGTTCTGGGTTCGAATGCAGCTTCAGATACTTCCTAGCTTTGTGACCCTGGGTAAGCCACATAACCCCCATTGCTAAGCCCTTTCTGCTCTTCAGCCTTGGAACCAATATACAGTATTGATTCTAAGGCAGAAGGTAAGGATTTGAAAAAAAGAGGAAATGAAGAATTCTTTCAGTAAAAGATTAATAATTACATTACTAAATCAGCATAGACCAATAGCCATTCATTAACAGATAAGTTGTCAAAGGATATGAACAAAGAGTTCTCAAAAGAATTGCAAAGTGTTCACAACCATATGAGAGAATGCTTAAAATCACTAATGTTAAAATAAATATAAATCAAAACAGTCTTGAATTTTCACCTCAAACTGAAAATTAGCAAATATTACCCCAAAAAGGGCAATAATCAAGGTTGGGAGAATTACTAATACATTGTGGGTGGAGCTGTGAAATAGTATAACCATTTTGTAAAGCAATTTGGAACAATGCAAACAGAATGTACTAAAATGTCCAGAGATTCCATTACCGGGCTTATAACCCAAAGAAGCCATTGATGAGATGAAGTCTCCATATACTTAAAAATATTTTAGCAGCCCTTTTTGTAATAGCTAAGAATTAGAAGTACAGTAGATGCCCACTGCCTGGGGAATGGCTAACCAAATTTTGGCACATGAAATGTAATGGAATATTAGTGTTCTGTAAGAAATGACATATATAATGAAGAAAGAGACTCGTGGATCTTTATAGATGGATTTTTATTTATGAGAACTAATGCAGAATGAGGTAAGCAGAGACAAGAAAACAGTCTACACAGTAACTACAACAATGTAAATGGTAAGAGCCACACCACACCAAAAAAAAGAAATACAGCACGATTCTAAAGATCCAGCAGGACTTGAATGGAGAGACAGAAGAGGATACCTCCAACTTCTCCTTTTGTTAAGGTAGAAGGTCCATAGGTATTAAACGCTGTATATGTTTTGCACTTTTTCAATGTACTAATCAGTTGTGCTGAATATTTTTTCCTCTCTAAAATTACTATTTGTGGGGGCAGCTCGGTAGCTCAGTGGATTGAGAGCCAGGCCTAGAGATGGGAGGTCCTACGTTCAAATCTGGCCTCAGACATTTCCCAGCAGTGTGACCCTGGGCAAGTCACTTGACCACCATTGCCTACCCTTACCACTCTTCTGCCTTGGAACCAATACACAGTATTGACTCCAAGATGGAAGGTCAGGGTTTAAAAAAAATTGCTATTTGTTATATGGGTTGGCCCTCTGGGAGGGGCAGGGAGGAGAGTTCCTGGATATAACCATGATGATACAAAAAACAAAAAACAAAAAACAGATACCAGTAAAAGCTTATTTAAAAAATATAATGAGTTCCATGTTGAATGTATTAAGCTTAGGAGGTCTTTGGGACATCTAGTTTTAAATGTCTGCTAGGCAAATGATGATGTGGGCCTGGAGTTCAGGAGAGTAGGACTACATATATAAATATACAGTATATATATATTTATAAAAATATATATGACAATATGATATAAATGTATAAATATATATCATATATTAAATATATAAATAAAGATATATAAACATCTGCATAGAGATGATATAATTCAAGGCACTGCTCTGTAGTAACATTATCATTTTCTGCGTCAAAATCCTAAAGTGTTTCTTGGCTCAAAGCCTGAGGAATTTTTAGAGTGGGATGTGAGGGAAGCTCATGGTAACTAAAATAAGAAAGACTCTTATCCATGTCATATATGAAAAGACTTGTAGTAGGAGACCTGGGTTCAAGTAGACTCAAGACATGTTGATTTTTGCCTCGGTTTCCTTATTGGTAAAATGGGGATAACAATACTGAACTCTTCCTGCCCGCTTCCCGAGTTGATAGTGATGCCTGGT
>NC_058133.1:30689274-30698149 GCF_016433145.1 Gracilinanus agilis | reverse complement strand
GTCACTTGACCCCCATTGCCTACCCTTACCACTCTTCTGCCTTGGAGCCAATACACAGTATTGATGGAAGGTGAGGGTTTAAAAAAAAATTGCTATTTGTTATATGGGTTGGCCCTCTGGGAGGGGCAGGGAGGAGAGTTCCTGGATATAAGCATGATGATACAAAAAACAAAAAACAAAAAACAAAAGATACCAGTAAAAGCTTATTTAAAAAATATAATGAGTTCCATGTTGAATGTATTAAGCTTAGGAGGTCTTTGGGACATCTAGTTTTAAATGTCTGCTAGGCAAATGATGATGTGGGCCTGGAGTTCAGGAGAGTAGGACTACATATATAAATATACAGTATATATATATTTATAAAAATATATATGACAATATGATATAAATGTATAAATATATATCATATATTAAATATATAAATAAAGATATATAAACATCTGCATAGAGATGATATAATTCAAGGCACTGCTCTGTAGTAACATTATCATTTTCTGTGTCAAAATCCTAAAGTGTTTCTTGGCTCAAAGCCTGAGGAATTTTTAGAGTGGGATGTGAGGGAAGCTCATGGTAACTAAAATAAGAAAGACTCTTATCCATGTCATATATGAAAAGACTTGTAGTAGGAGACCTGGGTTCAAGTAGACTCAAGACATGTTGATTTTTGCCTCGGTTTCCTTATTGGTAAAATGGGGATAACAATACTGAACTCTTCCTGCCCGCTTCCCGAGTTGATAGTGATGCCTGGTCGGCAGTGGCAGAGGTAGGAGTTAAACCCGGGAGTCCAATACAACTGCTCTAACTCCGAATTCTACCCCACTGCCTCTCAAAACAACAATTTACCTCAGTGGTGGGACCACATGGCTCGCGGGTATGAGAGAGTGTTTTTGTGTAGGCTGGTGTTAAATACTCCTTGGATCATTCACTATATAAACATTAAATAATCTAATTTGGAAACAATGTTCTCCCCAGGTCCCTCTGTGCCACCTGGGCGCTGTTCCAGGGTCCCAGATTAAGATATTAGCATATTACTGACATATCAAAAGCCCAAATCCACAGGCCTCCGACTCCCCGATGGACCATTTGCTGCTCCAGCCCACATGAACACATTTTAATTGGAGTTGTTAAGGAGCCGAACCACCCTGTGTGATGGCAGTGGATGGTCCATGTAGGCCCTGGCAGCTGGTGGGATCCTTCTCTCAGGATAACAAGAAAACCTTGTATTTCAGTGGCCTCGTGCCAGGCTGCTTCATGGCCCTTGACAGACATGATCTCATCCATCTTCATGGCATCTCTGTGAGGTAGGTGGGTGGCCGGCCAGGCTCTGGGACAGATCCCTGCTGGACAGATGGAGGGAAATGACTACGAGGGGTTAATTTTAAGACGGGGCCGTGACATTAAGACATTGGCCACCTGAGAGTTCCACGTGAGAACTGTCCACAGATGGAATGGAAGGTAGTGCGTCTCCTCGGCAGGGTTAAAACAATGGCTAGATGACGATTGTTGGGGTCCTTTCTATCTCGGATTCCACCGTGGAATCCATCTGAGATTCCAGACATCTGTGATCCCAAATGATGCTCTCTTTGCTTCATGACCTAATGCAGAGAGACCTGGACCAAGGGTCATAGAATCCCGGGTTACCATAGAATCCCATAATCCCAGCTATCAGTCAGAGAGGAGGTGAGAAAATTCATCCTTGTCTTTAAATAACTGAAATGACTTCTGACCTCTCATGTAAGAGAGAGTAGACCTGAGATCTGAGGCAAAGCACTCTCTCTATGGCCTCAGTTTCCTCACACGAAAGGAAGGTAAACTGGATTAAATATAAATCACTTCAGCTGTGTCTGATACCTTATGGCCCCATCTGTGGTTTTCTTGGCAAAGATACTGGAGCGGTTTGCCATTTCTTTCACCAAATTATTTTACAAAGAAGGAAACTGAGGAAAACTGGGTCAAATGACTTTCCCAGAGTCACACAGCCAAATATGATTCAAGCCCGAGATCAGATTTGAACTCAAAACTTCTTGACTCCTTGCCTGGTGCTCTATTGTATCCCCTAGATGCCTCAAATGATATCGAAATTTGGCATCTAAGTTCCCTTTTGACTCTAAACTATGGAACTATAAATCTTGTTGGGTTTGACTTCAGAGGACAGAGCCAGGAGCGATGGGGGAGAGGAAAGAAAGGGATAAGGTGCCAAGAAGCACATTTAGGACTGATATCAAAGAAATCTTCCCAACAATGGGAGCTGTCCACAGTTGAGCAGGAAACCTTGAGAGGTAGTAGGATACCCTCATGGACCTGAGCCCAAGAGCCTTGGGAATAGCAGAGATTCCCAACCATCAGACCTACTTCTAGCCCAGCTTAGCCCAGCTCTCACAACCATCACAGAGGGCAAAAATTATGGTGAAGAGAGAGGAAAAAAAATGTCTCTCTTATTACTCCAGCAACAACTTCTGACCAACTGCCACCAGAAGGCAGGTGGGCACAGAAGTCAAGGGAGTCTGTGATAGGACCTTTCTCCCACTCCTATCCCATCTCATTCCTACTTCTATCCCAGCCTTCAAAGTCATCATCCAGGGCAGTAACTCCTATGGAGAAGGAGTCAGTCATCCCTACCAGCTGCCAACCAACTGCCATACATAGGGAAGGTACACCAACCTAACTGAAGTAACAAGGGCTCTTCTGTGAGAGATAAGAGGTAACACATGCAGGCAAGTCAAACCACCAGTACCACCTTGATCACCATCTCCCCATAGACCCTAATAGAGAAAGCCCAGGACCATGAACCCAAGAGCTTGGGGAATATCGATGCTTCCAGCCCCATGTCCTCTTCCACCATCCTGGGAAGCAACATTTGTAGAGATGAAGCCTGAGGACTGCTCCTGCAGGGACAGCAGCCACAGCTACTAAAGACCCAAGAAGGAAAGTTCTTGCAACAAAAGTCCTTGGATCTGTCAAATGGTTCAACATCAGAAATTGATTGGATTTTATCAGTGGAAATGACACTAAAGAAGAGGCTACACCATTTGTTTTGCTGCTGCACCCGTGGGACCAGGAGACCTTTCCTTCTGACATTCTTCTGAAACTTTCCCTACAGATTGTCTCCCTCTTAGATTGGGAGCTCCTGGAAGGCAGGAACTTGATTTCTTTTATTTGAATCCTTAGCTCTTAGCATGGAGCTTAGCACAGAGTAAGTACTTAATAAATGTTTAATTTATTGCACTTCAGGAATGCTTCATTCATTCACTCATTGGACGACTTTGAGCAGGGTGGGGGTGACCACTTGTCAGGGATGTGGAAAACCAGTTGTCTTTCAGGTTCCAGGAATGCTGGGCACTCTCCAAGGTGCTCTTCATCCTCAAGACTTATGAAGCCCTTCCATATCTCATTCCCTTCCTTCTCCTTCTACAACCCTCTTGATCCAGGCTCTTACTACCTCTCAGCTGGCCTATCATGGCAGCTTTTTCTTCTCCAATCCATCCTCCCTAATAGCAGCCAATATGATCTTGCTTAAGCACAATCTGAACATGTCACTGCCTGATTCAAGAAATCTCAGTGGCTCTATTTACTGGTTCTGTATCCCAAAGAGATGATAAAAAAGGTGGGGAGGACCCACTTATACAAAAAATAATTATAGCAGCTCTTTTTGTAGTGGCAAAGAATTGGACATTGAGGGGATGTCCATCAGTTGGGGAATGGCTGAACACATTTAGTGGCGTGTGTTGGTAATGAAATACTTTAGTGCTATAAGAAATGATAAGCAAGATGACATCAGAAAAAGCTGGGAAGAGCTGCAGGAACTGATGCAGATCGAAATGAGCAGAACCAGGAGAACATTGTACACACTAATAGCAACATCGGAGGATGATTATTTGTGAAAACTTGGCTGCTCTCAGCAATGCGATGATCTGGGACAATCCTGAAGGACGTGAGACAGGAAAGGCTCTCCACCTCCAGAGAAAGAACTGTTAGAGTTGCTTTTCACATGGGTGTATTTATGGTTTTATTCTGGGGTTTTAGTCATGTATGAGTTGGCTTTTACAATAACCAATATGGAAGTGTTTTGCATGACAATAAAAATAATGGGAAAAAAAGACCTTCGTGGCTCCCAATTTTCTCTAGGATCAAAGAATACAAATTCCACTTTCAAGGGGTTCTTTTTTATAAGCTATCCTGTTAGCTTTGGGGGTGGGGTGTTGGCCCATTTCACAGATGAAGAAACTAAGGGACTCTCCCAGGGTTCTATAGCTCAGAAATATTGGAGCTGGAACATGGAACCATGTACTCTATATGCTGCAAAGAGCTGCTTGCCCTGAAATAACCATAATGGGTGCTCGCCATGCCTGGAGTGGAAGTTCGGGCTTTCAAGAATAGGGCTACCCTTGTGCCCATACAGTTATACAGAGTTTGCTACAATCTAAGGTAAAATGAGCCCTAAAACTAGTATCAGAGGTGCGGGCCAAGGATGTCTCTCCATCGCCCTTCCCTCTCTACCTGCCTTCCCAAGCCCATCCCAGCTCAAGTCACGCTAATGTTAGGACTTGGAGCCCCTGAATAATGCTGGGACCATCGATCTGGGATTGAAAGGGACCCCAGAGTGTGCTTCTGTCGCGTTAGAGAGGAGGAAAGCAAGATCCAAGAAAGGTGGAATGATTTCTCTAGGGTTACACAGTTAGTAACCATTAGAGATAGGATTCAAACTCAGGTCCTGGGACTCCAGAGCTGATGCTTCCCCAAATGTACTAGGTTGCCTCCTGTTAAAACTCAGATGGAGGGAAGACCATTTGCATAGTAGACTTGGAGTTGGATGGGTTCTCAGGGATCAGACATCAAGGCACACCATCAGAGAACTGGGCACTTGGAAGGGACGCCCAGTAGAGTGGAGGACCACAAGGAACCCTTGCTACAACCTCCATGACCAATCATTGTCCAGTCTCTGCTTGAAGACCTCCAAGGATGGGAGGCTCACCACTTCCCAACACAACTCATCCCACCCTTCCACTGTGGTACAGCTGTAATTATGTGTCAAGTCTACTTCTCTGAAATATCCACCTTGTTAGTTCATTTTTACAGAGGGAGAAACTGAGGCCTCAGGAAGGAGGTGGTGGGAGAAAGTGGGAGGAACTCGTCCAAGGTCACACAGTTAGCCAAGGATCAGAGAGCAGAGATTGGATTCCAGGCTTGGTGGGGAAAATAGAAGAGAAAAACGTCCTTCTTTTCCAGGCCTAAGCCTGGGTCTGGGTCTGGGCCTGCTCTCTGTCATTCTCTGTGTGAATCCTAAAGCCCTTCATATTCCTCTTTTCTCAAGAGGCAAAGGTTGGGGGTGGGTGCTGGGGATCCCCCACCCCAGACGGCCTAATTAGCCCGCCGAATCCAGGTGTCTCTGATGATCTTTTAAAATAAGCAAAAAGAACATTCCAGAAAGAAGGTGCTTTGGTGGCAGGCAGGGATGGGGGGCCCAAGCTTGCCCCCCTGGCCCAGGCTGAGGGTTGCCATGGGAACGGCCAGGCAAATCTCAGGCAGCTTGGCATAAATATTTATGACGGATGCTGAGATCCCTGGGCCCCTCCAGAAACCCATTTGCGCTCCTAAGTGATCTAATTGAGGGCTGCCATTGTTGGCCTCTGCGATGCCCCCCCCAAAACATCCCTGCCCCCCTCCTTCTATTCAGTTGCCAGGCTTGGGTTTAACATTTCCAAGTGGCTGGTTCAGAGCCCTTGTCCACAACAAAAGGATGCTGGGGATCGCCTCGCTGTGGGCCAGCACGCGATTGGGAGGGGGGAGCCGAGCAGGCCGCCGCCTGGTCTCAAGGGGCCTGGGCCCGGATGGCCCCCTCCCCTCCCTGGGGCTACAGAAGCTCCGGTCCTGAATAGAGGGGGGGCACGGGGACTCTGCCACCGCCCCCGGCCCAGCCCGGTGTAATTTCCCCCTGAATAGGGGGTGCTTCACTATGAAAAGGGGGTCGCCACATGGGCCAGGCTGCAATAAAGGTGGGAGGCCCTCTCAGCATCAGACAGGCCCCCGCCTCCCCCAGCCTGGCCCCCAGCACTCAGCTTGATGAGGATCTGAGTGGCCCGGCACAATGGGGTGGGGGAAGAAAGCCGAAGACCCGAGGAACGGACATAGACTTAGAAAGGGGGGCACGGGGGTTCGGTCAAGTGATTGGCCCACCCTGAGCTGGGGGTGGGGGATGCTCCAAGGCCGAGGTGCTCAAGTGCCTGAGAACAGCCTTGCCGTTAGGACTCCCAGCCCCCACCCTTAGACTCTCCCCGGGCCCCAAGCAGCATCCCTGACAGTTTAATCCAGCCCCATTCCAAACCCTGGTTAGGCGGGTGCTGGGTGCCAGGGACCTCGATGCCCCAGGGACGACCCAGCCCCCATCTCCTCCCAGTCCCTTCTCCCTCTACTCCTCCCCCCACCCGGCCCAGTTAAATGCAGAGGGGGGGTGTGGCAGGGTTCCATCGGGCCCGTAGCCTCATCTGTGAGACCCCTAGCACGGCCAGAGTGAAAGTGGGGAGCACCCTCTTCCCCCTTCCCACACCCACCGGGACCCCTCAGCAGAGTCATGCACCGCAGGGACCCTGGCGGGGGGGAAGCCTCGGACCCCAGTCAGTCAGAGACAGGGGAGACCCCTCCCCTGCCATCCAGGGTCCCGAGTCTAGAGACGAGACAACAAGAGCAAAATAACGGATAACATAATGACGGCCCAGACTTCCCAAAAGGCGAAAGAGTTGGAGGATCTGAAGAGGAATCCGAGCATCCGCAGCCCGTTTCTGGAGGGCTTTAACACTTGCAAAGTCTGGACACAGACCACTGATCTCATTTGCCCCCTGCAACCACCCTGAGACGTGGGTGCTCTTGTTTTCCTCATTTTACTGATGGGGAAACCGAGGCTGAGGGAGGTTAAGTGACTTTTCCAGGGTTACACAATGGATGAATGTTGACGGCAGCATTTGAACCCAGGTCTTTCTGATTCCAGACCCAGTGCTCTGTTTATTATGAGAACTGCCTCAAGTGGCTTTGAGGATGGGGAATGAGGAATGAGGAAACCAAGACCCAAAGAGGAGAAGTCATTTGTCTCAAGCCACACAGTGAATGGTGGCATGGTTGGGCCTTCAACCTAGATCTTTTGACTTCCCAGTCCAGGGCTCTTACTTCTAAATCACTTTTCCTTTCCATTTACTTGGTTTAGGCCAAATCTCTTCCCTTCTTGAAGACTCCGTTTTCTCCTCTGCAAAACAAGGGCATGGGAGGTGTAGCTGGGTAGCTCAGTGGATGGAGAGCCAAGCCTAGAGACGGGAGGTCCTGGGTTCAAATCCGGCCTCAGACACTTCCCAGCTGGGTGACCCTGGGCAAGTCACTTGACCCCCATTGCCCACCGTTACCACTCTCCCACCTATGAGCCAATAGGCAGAAGTTAAGGGTTTTAAAAAAAAACAAAAAAAACAAGGGCATGGCATGGCCAAGTGAGTCTGGTTCTAGACAGATCTAACAGTCGGCTCTCACCTAGTCTTCCTGGCCCTAAAAGTCCTTCAATTTGGTGGTTCCAATCAAATAAATCTTTTTTTTGCCAGAGCTGGCTGAGCCCTCTGTGGGCTGCACCCTGGATCTGGGCCAGGGAACTGGGTCAAGCTTAGGGCTGAAGAAATTTCCTCCCCTTCTTTAGAAACAAGTCCATCCCATTCCACTGACTTTGCTTGAGAGTCTGCCCAGGGCTGGTAAATCAGAAGTGAAGAGCTTCTCAGCCACTGACCTCAGGGAGCTCAGGATGGCATTAGGGCTGGGGAGCAAGGTGGGAGCTCAGGCACAAGGGAATAGGAGACTTCAGTCAGTCAGTCAACAAGTACTGAATAACTATTTTATTTACTGTATACCAAGAGAGTCAGACAGTCCTGAATTCAAATCCAGCCTCAGACTCTTCCTAGCTGTGTGACCCTGGACAATCCACTTAACTCTGTTGGCCTCAGTTTCCTCATCTGTAAAATGAGCCAGAGAAGGAAATGGCAAACCAAGTCTAGTATCTCTGCCAAGAAAACCCCAAATGGGGCCACAAAGAATTGGACATGATTGGACATAAAAACAACAATAACAACATTCATATACCAGGAATTATGCACATCTCTGGGGATAGAGAAAGGCCTTAACATGGCCCCTGCTCTCTGGGAAACCTCTACTGCTCAGGATGGTCCAGGGTAGGGAATAATGGGGGCACACACATGCTGGAGGAACATAGAGGAGGGAGGGAGGGAGGGAGCCTCTTGGTTTGGGGTGAATTCTCCTAAATTCTCCTCCTCCATAGTCTCCCCAACTAATCCCATCTTGGCCCCATCCCTCTGACCATTTGTCACCCTCTCTGCCTCCCCCCACACCCTCTTGACCATATCTATGGCCATATCTCTGCCATTTGTTACTCATTAGGGACTGGTCTAGGATACTGTCCCAGGAGCTCTTGGGTCCATCTCTAAGCAGCAGGGAAATGCTGACTTTCTTTTATTGTCCTCTGGGGTCCAATAGAACCTCCCTTGTATCATTCACCTCTCTCCCTCTCTCTCCCTCTCCCTCTCCATCTCTCCTTCTCTCTCTCCCTGTCTCTCTGCATCTCTTTGTCTCTCTGTCTCTCTCTCTCTTTCTCCCTCTCCCTCTCTTCTTCTCTTCATCTCTTTCTCTCCTTCCCTCCCTCCTCTCTCTCTCTCCCTCTCCCTCTCCATCTCTCCTTCTCTCTCTCCCTGTCTCTCTGCATCTCTTTGTCTCTCTGTCTCTCTCTCTCTTTCTCCCTCTCCCTCTCTTCTTCTCTTCATCTCTTTCTCTCCTTCCCTCCCTCCTCTCTCTCTCTCCCTCTCCCTCTCCATCTCTCCTTCTCTCTCTCCCTGTC
>NC_058133.1:30677514-30686274 GCF_016433145.1 Gracilinanus agilis | reverse complement strand
CTCTCTCTCTCTCTCTCTCTCTCTCTCTCTCTTTCTCTCTCTCTCTTCCTCTCCCCCCCTCTCCACAGTGCCCAAGCTGGGGTTTTCCACCCAAGCCCAGTGTTATGTGTCTATCCATGTGTGTACACTAGAACATATGGGACTCTCTATAGCACACATACAATTTACAGCTTATAATTTTGCTATTCATTTTTTTACTGGTTCCTCTCTACAGTCTTTAGTTATTAGGGCAGGGAATATTGTCTTCATTATACAGGTGAAGAACCCGAGTCCCTGAAAGAGAAAGACTGACCCAAAGGCACACGATGAATTGGTGGACCAGAATCTAGAACTCAACTGCTCTCTGCCCCTGAGATGATCTCCCATCTACATTGTCTTATTGTGGATGTCCCTTAGGTATTTACTTACTGTCTCCCCAGCTAGAACCTGACCTTAATAAGTGTTTGTTGGCTTACTGCCTGCTTAGACTTCCTTTTTTTTTAAACCCTTATATTCTGCTTTTGTGCCCTTAACACATATGTAGAATACAAGTCTCTTCCACCTATCAAAATCTTTCTTATCTTTCAAGTCTCAGTTCAAGAGGCCATTTCCTCTAGGAAGCCTTCTCTGATTTCTTTGCTTCCCCTCTCCCTGAATTTCAAAATGATTTTCTTTGGACAGTGTCTTTGGATCCTTCCTACCATTCCCCTTATGCTTCTAAAGCTTAAAAAGAACATTGATAAGGAAGAGAGTGAAGGTCCAGAGGGCAGCTGAGTTGGCGAAGGGCTTGGAGTCCATACCTAATGAATACTGGTTCAAGGAACTGGGCACGTTTAGCCTTCCAAAGCCTGAAGTGGGAAGAGTGGGCATGAGAAGTGTCTTCCAGTATCTGAAGGGCTGTCCTATAGGGGGGAGATGAGCCTTGCTCTCCATGGCCCCAGAAGGTAGAATCAGGAGCACAGAGGAGAAGCTTCCAAGAGAAGGATTTAGCCTGGATGCCAGGAAAAATCTTCCAATAAAGGCTGTGCCTGCAAAGACACCTCTCCTTGGATGACTCCAAGACCACGCGTTAGCTTTATTGATGTAGGGATTTCTTTGGTGGGTGGGTTGGACTAGCAGCCACTGAAGTCTCTTCAGACTCTCATATTTGGTGACTGAAATTCCAAAGACCCAAATAAAACATAATTCCATTGAAGAAAAAGACGGAGAACTAGAGGCAGAGACAACATGCACACTCGGGAAGCTCATCAGCTAACTTAGGTTTTTAAAAGAGATTTTCAGGGATGGAAACAAAGGCCAGAGGTAGAGGAATAATACAAAAGCAGGGTAGCAGGGTGTGATACTCAAAGATTAGCACAAATATTCAAGTTCAAATAGTTGATGCTGGGAAAGAAAGCTGAGACCCAATAAACTTGTTTTCTTTCTTTCTTTCTTTCTTTCTTTTTTTAAGCTATAGTAGAGGAAAGAGAAAGATCAGAAAAAGAATCGGACCACTGCCTGGGATGATCACTGGCAACAGGATGAAGGAAGAAGTAGTGATGTAAGACTGATGTAGTTTCTGTTTTGTCTGCCAAGAATTATACCTTTTGGATAAGAAGGACAGAACAAAAATGGTTAATCATATCCATGTACATGTTTGCAGAGGGTAAATATGTGTGTAGTACTCAGCATTGTGCCTGGTAGATAACAGGCACTTAAAATGTGGTTTATAATAATAAAATAATAATATCATGAAAAATAATAATAAATTCCCTTCCCCATCTCCCTTTGATGAGAGGAAGCTCCCTGAACCAGATGAATAGAATTCTTAGGTCTAAGAATAACTAGTGGCTGTGATTCCTGTACGGCAGCTAGGTGGTATCGTAGTGGATAGAGTGCCAGGCCTGGTGTCAGAAAGCCTGATTGTCCTGAGTTCAAATTTGCTCTCAGACCCTTACTAGCTATGTGACCCTGGGCAAGTTACTTAACCCTGTTGGCCTCAGTTTCCTAATCTGTAAAATGAACTGGAGAAGGAAATGGCGAACCACTCTGGTATCTTTGCTAAGAAAATCCCAAATGGGGACACAACTGACAATGACTGAACAAACACAAGGAAATCTCGTATGACTGTCAGATTGTGGAGAATTCCCAAGCAGCATTGGGACTGACCAAGGGAAAGTGGTCCCATTCTCAAAGAACTGGAAGGGAGTAATTTGCAGAGTGAAGTGAGCTTGATTTTGATTTCTAGTATGGACTGACTCTTAAAGAGAGGATTGGAGAATGTAACAACAATCTATAGAGAGCTTTAACATTTACAAAGTATTTTCCATGGATTATTTTACTTAATCACTTGGAGAAAAATCTAGAAAAGAAGATTTCAAAGAACCAGCCCAGGTTCATCAAGACTAACCTTTCTTTTTTCTTTTTTTTTTCCTTTTGAACAGAATGGGAGCTGTTTTCTGTCAGGATCTCTTCATCATCTCTGATAATCTGATAAGGGCAGTTTAGTTGATAAGGAAATAAGGATGGGACATGGGAGTTATCTTTTTAGTTCATGCTTACAGCTCTGGCTCTTGGAGCATGGAATTTATTATATATATTTCAAGACTCATTTCACACAAAAGAACCCCCCCCCAAAACTTTGCAGATGCGCAGAAGTTACAAATTATGTCATATCAAAACACAAAAAGTCTCACTGGCTTCAGAACAGACTAAGACCAAGGCTGAATTTTGACTGGGTTCTTATCAGAAAGCCAAGTTGAAGAGTATTTTTCTCAGGGTTGAATTGCCCCTGCTAAGGTTTTGGCCTTGGCTATATCAGGCAGCTGCATTCCTGGTCAAAGGAGAACAGTATTAACCCTTTAAATTCAGGTTTGCTAGGAACTTAAAGCTTTTCAATAAGGCCACAATACTTTTCAACAAGAAATCACAAGGATCACAAAAGGGGTCAAAAGAGGAGTCTCAAATTTTTATCTTTTCTCTTATTGGCTTCCCACAGTTGTCCATATAGGTTCACCGAAATTTTAGCCAAGCATTTGATAAAGCATCTCCTGCTATTCTCTTGAAGGAAATGGAGGTATGATCTTGATTTCTGGGTTGGGAACTGATTGGACAGCTGAGTTTAATGATTTAATGATTTTATGACAACTTGGTTCAAAGTTTCCAAGGAAGTAGCCCAGAGATCTGAACTTGTCCCTGGAGAATTTAACATTTTAGTCAATGATTCTGATAAAGACCTGTCTAGTATTTATGCTATGAGGGTTGGTTGGCTATGCCATCAGTGCTGAGCTTCGTAGTGGGAAGACAGCTTTCTAACAGCCATATTATGTTGGACCCAACTGTCTGAGGCTATCAGGCATGTGTGACCTAGCTTGGATAGATGCTGCTGCTTCTGAATTTCATGCCATACATCCTCAGTAAATATTCCTTTTGTAAATGGTCATTTATGAATGATGTGAATATTTATGTTAATTATGTATTCAATAATGATATTGAAGTATGAATCACTGGGTCAATCAATAATATAGGGAGAGGTAAGAACAAGCAGTTATTAAGCTCCTATTATGTACTCCTATTATGCCCTTTACGGATATTATCTTGTGGCTCATCACAACCACCCTGGGAGGCAGGTGTTCTTTTTTTTTTTTTTTTTTAAACCCTTAATTTCGGTGTATTGTCTCATAGGAGGAAGAGTGGTAAGAGTGGGCAATGGGGGTCAAGTGACCCGCCCAGGGTCACACAGCTAGGAAGTGGCTGAGGCCGGGTTTGAACCTAGGACCTCCTGTCTCTAGGCCTGACTCTCACTCCACTGAGCTACCCAGCTGCCCCTGGCAGGTATTCTTATTATCCTCATTTTATAATTGAAGAAACTGAGACAGATGGAAATTAAGTGACTAGCCCAGGATCATCATCATCAAAATCATAGTCATATTTACATTATGCTAGATACTATGATAAATGATTTATAATTATTATTTCATTTGATCCTCAAATCAACCCTGCTAGTGAGGTGCTATTATTACTCCTATTTAAAAAATGAAGAAACTGAGGCAAACAGAGAAACTTTCTCAGAGTCACAGCTTATAAATGTCTGAGGTTAGATTCGAATTTAGGTCTCCCTGACTCTATCCTTTGCGCCACTTAGATGTCCAGATGTTAACTGTTACCAGTGATGGATATTGGGGCGAACACATCAGAATGGAGACTTGAGCTAATAGTATTAGATGCTAGTCCTAGGGTTTTGAGGGTACACCCTTTTGAATGCATGTTGGGTTCAAGTTCAGCAGCCAACCCAAAGACTTTTTCTCCACCAGGAGGTAAGCAGACAGGAAAAGCAGAATTCCTCACTACGTGCCAAAATCCATGTAGGGATGACCTCAAAATAAGCATGCTGTGTGTGCTCCTGGTGGCCAGGCTCCTTTTACAAAATAAAAGCTTTAAAACACTGATTTCTCAAATCCTAGATGAAGATGGGGGTGGACTCTTTAGAGTAGTGATTCCCAAAGTGGGCACCACCGTTCCCTGGTGGGTGCTGCAGTGATCCAGGGGAGCGGTGATGGCCACAGGTGCATTTATCTTTCCTATTAATTGCTATTAAAAAATTTTTTAAAATTTCCAGGGGGCTAAATAATATTTTTTTCTGGAAAGGGGGCAGTAGGCCAAAAAAGTTTGGGAACCCCTGCTTTAGAGAATAGTTCTGAAAACTCTCTGGATGCTTCAGTAGACTGTAGCTTTGGTATCAATCAGGAAAGAGATTTGGTGGTTCTTGGGCTGCAATGAGAGGAGGAGCTTCAAGAAGTGGACAGGTGATGGTCTTCTCATTCTCTGGTCCAGTCATACAACATCTGGACTATCGGGTTTAGGAAGGATACTGATAAGTTTGGGAGCATTCAGAGGAAAGTCACTGGGACAGTGAGGATCCATGAGTCCATGCCACATGAAGATAAATGACAGGAACTGGAGGTATTTAACACAGGGAAGAAAAGATTCAGGGAAGACATGAGAGTTGTCTTCAAGTGTTTGCCAGGTTGTCATGGCAATTTGATCTGTTCTGTCTGGCCTCAGAGAATAGATCTCAGAGCCTTGTCTGGAGATGGCAAAGAGGAAAACTTAGCCTTGATGGACTGCCTCAGGAAGTGATGAGTTCACCCTCTCTTGGAAATTTTCTCATCCGGCCCCCTCCATGCTTTTTAACCTAAGAGGAACCTGAGGCCTAGGAAGGATGAAGGACTGGCTCTGTCACCCAGCTAGTGTGAACACTCCTCATTCATTGCTTATGGTGCCAAGCTAAGGACTGGGAGCATAGTAGAGGATCAAGACTGGACTGATTGAACCCAAATGCCTGAGATGTCTAACTTTATGGAAACCCATGAACACGGCCAACTCTTTCTTGGGGAAGTTTTCCTTTCCCTTGTGGGATTGCTCCAACTTGGAAGCCTCAAGAGGGACCAGGAAAAAAGGCCCTCGTTCCTCCTCCCCTGGCCTGGCCTGGCCAAGGCACCCGGTCCGCAGATGTCCGAGGGGGAGGATGGAACTCAAGAGCCTCCCGACACAACCCGGCTGACGCCAGGGGTTTGGAATGGCTCCGAGCCCTGCCCCAATCTGGAGCCTCCAAGACTCGAGAGGTTTGCCCGCCTCCACTTTGGGGTTTGAGGGCAGCAGAAGGGCAGGCCAAGGAGAGTATCTGGACCATTTCCTTGGGGCTATGAATGCCTCTCCTCTATTTTCCCACTCTCTTTTAGAGACTGTAGGATGTTTTAGCTCAAAAGACCCTTAAAACTTAGAGTGTAGTCCATCAAAGCTGGAAGTAGCCTTAGCACTAAGGAGAGAGGATTCAGAGCTAAAGGAAGCCCAGGAAATGGAATAGAGGGCATGTTCAGAGAAGATTCATGCTGAAAGAACCAAGCAGTTCTGATGGAATTTGGCCCACCCCTCCTCTGCACTTCTATGAATGGAATGGAAGAAAACTGTAGAGTACACATACACAATAAATTAAGCAGAATCGTTGGGAGAACCAGAACTAGGAAGAAGGAAACCCAGGGCTTCCAGAGCAATGGTGGCCATTCAGAACATGAGGCCAATGAAGGGATAGGATTGCATTACCCACAAAAAGGTAGAGAAACAGGGCAGCTAGGTGGCACAGTGGATAGAGTTGGGAGGACCTGGGCTCAAATCTGCCCTTAAACACTTCCCAGCTGTGTGATGCTAGGCAAGTCATCTAAGTCCACTTACCTAGACCTTCCTCTTTTTCTTAGAGTTGTTAATAGGACAGAAGGTAAAGGTTTTTTTAAAAAGGTGATCTCCTGAGAGGGCCTGGGAGCTCTGTGAATTAAAGCAAGTTAGTTAAGAGATATTTTTTTAAGCATTTAACGACATGCATAAGGCTCTCTCCTGGGCTCTCTTCTCTTCACTCTTGGTCCCTTGGTGATCTCATCAGTTCCTATGTTTCCTAGTACTTAACACAAGGCTTGGCATATATTGGGTGCTTAATAAATGTTTGTTGACTTGCCACTTGTTACTTCATCTGTATCAACTTCCCAGTCACCTAGGCTCTCCATCTTGCTATCATCTCTTTCACTCCATTTATCCAAAATGGTGCCAAGTCTTGGTGTTCTTCTTGTATAACACCTCCCATATATGGCTACTTCTCTCCAATCACAAAGCCCAACCCTGGTGCAGGCCTTGATCACCTCTCATCTAGACTATTGTACTAGTTGCCTAATTGGTCCGCCTACCTCAAGTCCCTCCTTGCTGGGTTCCATCCTTTACATGGTTGCCAAAGTGTTTTTCGTGACATGGGAGTTTGATCAAATCTTCTCCTATCCAGTTCATACCCTAATAACTTCTGGCTGCTTCTTGGATAAAATATAAACGCCTCTGTTTGTCTGTTAAAGGCTTTCACAGGCTGGCCTTAACCTTGTTCCCCTTTCCTTGCTCCACCAATAATCACTCCCTATCAAGTTTCTAAGGAAAATTTTGAAAGGTTAGAATTCCTTTTGCTTATGAGCCCCCATCAGGTGTGCTTCCCTCAATACTGATCAATTAGTTTTTACAAAGGGGTATTTATTGAGAAGATATAACAAGAAGAGAAGTTACAAAAAATCCTCGCCCCCCAAATAGAGGATTCAGTCTCTTCTGTCCACATTTGATCCCTAGGAAGATTGGGTTCACATCTGAAGCACAAAGATACACATGAAGGGAATGCCTGGAACAAAGGAATACTTTAAGAGTCTTGACCCTTAGAGTCTTTTTTTGCCTTTCAAGAGTCTTCACCAAGTTTACCTCAGGTTATAGCTTTACTGATGGATGACTCACTCCCTTTTTCATCCAGAATGTCTCCTGGAGGAGTTCATCTGTTGCTTGTTGGGTCAGACAGGTCATTCCTGAGATCTGGCTCCTCATCAAATTCAATTATTGCTGCCACCAGCTCCAGCAGTCTCTAAGAAGGACTCTCATTGCTGAGCGGACCTCTGATGGCTTTCTTGAACTTCTGAAGCTCATGAAATCACAACCTGGTAGACTCAAGTCTTCCACTGAAATAATGGTCTACCAGTGATTGGTGACAAGAAAAGAGTCAACAAAAGTGACAAAATTAAAAGAAGTTTCATGCATTTATAGACCTTCAGCAGACAGGGGGAAAATAAGTCAACCTGCCTTTCCCTCCAGCTTCACCCAGTGGCTCATAGCAATTTTCTTACTCAAAAGCCATCAGGGAAGAAAAGGGAAAGATCATCTATTCAAACATTTTGTAGGCACCCTTAATTGTAGCTCAATACCCAATTAGAAGACTTCTGTCTCCACACAATATGCCAACATGAAAAAAAAAAAAGAGGATGCCTGCACATACTCTGAAGTAGAGAGAAGAGCTCATCTATCACACTTACCCAGAAGCAGGCTCACAAAACTTCCATGTGGATAGGAACTAGACAGAGCTTCTTCATTTCTCTATGGCTAGTGTTTCTCCAAATTTTACCTTGTATTTATTTTACATGCATTTTCATAGTCTTATTTATGGATTGATTGTCTTTTCTGATTGAATGTAAGCTCCTTGAGGGCTTCTTTTCTTTGTATCCCCAGTGCCTATCCTAGTGCGGGGCACACACTATTTAATAAATATTTGTTGAATGACTAAGTAAGAGAGTTATAGTGACCTAGACCAGGGATGTGATGGCCCTACTTTAACTCAGCCCTGACCAGATTCATATGGAATATTGTGCCAGGTTCTGAGGCAACTGGTGGTATAGTAGATAGAGGGCTGGGCCTGGAGTCAGAAAGACCTAAATTCAAAAACAGCCTCAGTCACTAACTAGTTGTGTGATTTTTAATAAAGCCACCTAACCTATGTTTGCCTCAGTTTCCTCAACTGTAAAATGGGAATAATAATCTCACATGGTTGTTGTGAAGATCAAATGGAATAATATTTGTAAAATAATAATAATAATAATGATTACCATTTACATAGCATTTACTGTGTGCCAGACACTGTGCAAAGAACCTTATAATTATTATCTTAAATGATAAAAGTGCTTAGCATAGTAACTGACACATAGTAGGTGCTACATAAATACTTCCTTTTCTCTTCCCTTCCCTTCCCTCCCCTCCCCCTTCCTTTTCCCTTTCCCTTTCCCTTTCCCTTCCTCTCCCCTTCCTCTCCCTCTCCTCTTCCTCTCACTTTTCCGTTTCCCTTCCCCTTCCTTTCCTTCCCTTTCCCTTTCCCTCCCCTTCCTTCCCCTTCCCCTTCCTTTTCCTCCCTTCCCCTTCCCTTCCCTTCCCTTATTTTTCCTTCCCTTCTCTTCCCACCAG
>NC_058133.1:30645611-30677237 GCF_016433145.1 Gracilinanus agilis | reverse complement strand
CTTTCTTTCTTTCTTTCTTTCTTTCTTTCTTTCTTTCTTTCTTCCTTTCTTCCTTTCTTTCTTTTTTCATTCATTCATTCATTGTTTTTCTGGCTTATTTTTATTTATCTTTACTATTTATTGTTAAATTTTCAGTGGGAGCATTTATACCTTGGAAATCAGCAAATGTTGCAAATCATGGCTTCTTATTTCGTTATCTAAATTTAAGAAAGCAATAGAGAAAATGCCAATAATAAAGATTAAACTTAAAAGTGTGTTATACATACATTTCCTTGCTCCCCCTCTCCCCAAGAGCCAAGAGTTAAACAATTTCCAGCATACTCCTAGCACTACAATTTAGGGAAAATACTGACAAACTGACCCACCCACATATCTCTGTCCATCTGAATATAACAGAGTTACAGGAATAAAAGAATATGAATGCTTGCAGAGAGACCCAGGAATTCACAAGGTATGATATGCAAAAAGAACACTAGCAGTCAAATTGCCATTGAAGCAGAAATGGTCCCTTTGGAGGGAATGATCCCTCCATTCTGAAGTTTCTGATAGAAGAGGGGAAAGCTTGGCATAATTCGATGTGAATATTTATTTTGGGGAGAGAAAAATTCATAGCGTACTTTCCTGTAGTCTAAAACTCTACAAGATGGGTCAGTTCAAGAGCTATGGGAAATAAACCAATGAAAAAGAGTGATTCTGCTTAGGAAGACCTGTTTAGAGAGTCTGATATTGATGTGTTCATCAACCGACTTCTATTTTTTAAAAGAATATTTGCAGCAGATGGGAAGTACTTAATTTCAAGTGGGTCCTTGGCAGCAAGGCAAATACTCTATTCCTCTCTATTGATTCACTATCCCACTCTCTACATCAGTTGTTTGAAACCTTCTCATATCTCTTCGAGTTTTCCATGGCAGGGGCACTAGATTGTATAGGGGATAGAGTACCAAGGCCTTGGAAACAGTAGGTCCTGGGTTCAAATCTGACCTCAGATACTTCCTAACTGTGTGACCATGGGCAAGTCATTTAAACCTGTCACTCTTCTATCTTAGAATTGATACTAAGACAAAACATAAGGATTAAAAAAAAAGTTTTCCATGGCAATCCCTTTCCCCATCTTCTGAGCCAAGGAGTTTGCATCTGCTTCACCAAATAAATTTAGATCATTCACTGAGAGCTTTTTCCTCTTCCTCATCTTGCCTTATTCAGACTTCTTACCCCACCATCTCCTCCTTCATTCTAGGCTCAGATGAAGATCTGGCTCTTCTTGCCAAGGAAAAACCCTCTACATATACATCCTATTCCCTCTTGATTTTTCCAGCAGATTACCCCCCACCATTGTGCCTGAAATCTTTCTTATCTCCAATGTCTCCCTATCTAGGGATTGTAGTCTCCTGCAGTCTACACACATGCCCATGTCTCTCCCGTCATGAATAAATTCTCCTTTGCCTTGGCCATGCCTGCTATCTCTGATTCTGATTCTGTATCTCCTCTCTTTCTGGTTAAACTCCCTGAAAAAAAATCACCTACAGAAGTGGCTCCACTTCTCTTCTCACTCTTTCCTAAAGCCTCAGCAAACTAATTTCTGAATTCATCATTCATCTGAAACTACTTTCTTCAAAGTTACTAATTATTTCTCAGTTGTCATATTGTACAGTCTTATCTCATTCTTAATGCTGCTTGACCTCTCTCATCCTTTGACACTGTTGCTCAGCTTCTCCTACTGTATACTCTCTCCTCTCTAGGTTTCTGTGTCACAGATCTCTTAGGGTCCCCCTCCCCCCCATCTTTCTGGCAACGTTCTAGTCCTTTGTGTTTCTTCATTCATTCTTCAGCCCATTAACTGTAGGTGTCTCCCAAGGCTCTGTCATCAGCCTTCTTCTCTTCTCCTTCTATATTATTATTATTTTTTATTAAAGGTCTTTAACATCTTTTTGAGAAATTAAAAAAATAAACATTAAATCTAATTTAAAATTAAAAATAAGAAATATTTATTTTTCCAGATTAATTGTTAATACAATGTAGAAAATGATAAAAATAATAATGGAGACACCAGGGATGTTACAATAAGTCCAAATGATTGTGGGTACATCATTTGGGTTGGTGGAGAGACTAGACCAGGTTGGGAGACCAGAGCAGCTAAACTGCTCCTAACTGACAAAGGGACTATTGACCAACTGCCACCCCTGGGCCAGAGGCTTTGAATCTAACAGACAAGGTAAAGGTTATAACAAGTTTAATTATGTTAACTAAAAGGTGATATAGGGATGTCTACTCTAAAACCTTAAAACCTAATGACAAAATCACAGGGAAAGGGGAGGATTTTCCCGACACTAACTTAGTGACCTAAACAGACAGGGCCCAAGGAGCTGTAATGGAGTCTCTGGGTGACTGCCTCAGACCTGGACCTGCCAGGCTTGAGCAGCACAGCTAAGGGCTGATGTGGCTTTGGGGTCTCATTGTAATCCACCAATGATCTCTGGATGCCAAGAGCCAAGGTGGTCTCAGGTACCAAGTTGAGAGGTGTGTGCTTGAGACATTGTCCACCAGATCCCAAACTTCTCCTCTTCACTTGGAACTGCACTGTAGATCTTGTCCTCTTTGCTAGATGCCACCACCACACAGGATCCCAGGGAAAATCAGGATGCAGGGTGTCCTTTACTCTGAAATCTCCCAGGGCTAACCACAGTTTGTGCTAACCCCTAATGGAGTCCTTCTCAGAGCACAAGTCACTTCTTCCTGCTCCTTCATTCCATCTTGGAATTCCCAGCTCCAGCTCCTTCCTGCTAGATACACCTTAATTCTTAATTACTAACTAATCTAATCTTCCTCACAACAACAATATTTAATATTCGTTTTTTGACATTTTACAATTGGTTCTCTCTCTCTCTCTCTCTCTCTCTCTCTCTCTCTCTCTCTCTCTCTGTCTGTCTGTCTCCCCCCTACTCCTCTCCCCTCCCCAAGAATTCAGGCAATATAATATAATTTGTACATATATTATCATGTAATATGTATTTCCATGTTTGTCACGTTGTGAAACAAGATACATATTTCTTGCACTAGAAAAAATACACGGAGGAAATCAAGTAAATAATGGTATGTTTCAATCTGCATTCAGACTCTGTCTGTTCCTTCTATGGCAATGGATATCCTTTTTTGTCATGAATTGGAGTTGTCCTGGATCCCTGCCTTGTGGATAATAGTTAAATCAAGCACAACTGATCATCAAACATTATTGGTTGTTCCTGTGGTCAGTGTTCTCCTGGTTCTGCTCACTTCACTTTGCATCACTTCCTTCCCAAGGTTTTGTGCTTTTTTAAAAATTAAGTTTATTTATTTATTTATTTGTTTATTTAATTTAGAATGTTTTTCCATGGTTACATGATTCGTGTTCTTTCCCTCCCCTCCTCCCACCCCCCTCCTGTAGCCAACATGCAATTCCACTGGGTTTTACATGTGTCATTGATCAAGATCTATTTCCATATTATTAATATTTATAATAGAGTGATTGTTTAAAGTCAACATCCCCATTCATATCCCCATTGAAACATGTGATCAAGCAGTTGTTTTTCTTCTGTGTTTCTTCTCCCACAGTTCTTTCTCTTGATATGGATAGAGTTCTTTCTCATAAGTCCCACAGGATTGTCCTGGATCATTGCATTGCTACCAGTAGAGAAGTCCATTACATTTGATTGTACCACAATGTATCTGTCTCTGTGTATAAGGTTCTTCTGGTTCTGCTCCTTTCACTCTGCATTAATTCCTGGAGGTTGCTCCAGTTCACATGGAATTCCTCCAGTTCATTATTCCTTTCAGCACCATCACCAGCAGATACCACAGCTTGTTCAGTGATTCCCCAATTGAAGGGCATCCCCTCATTTTCCAATTTTTTGCCACCACAAAGAGCACAGCTATGAATATTTTTGTACAAGTCTTTTTTCCCTATTATCTCTTTGGGATATAAACCCAGCAGTGGTATGGCTGGATCAAAGGGCAGGCAGTCTTTTAAAGCCCTTTGCGCATAGTTCCAAATTGCCTTCCAAAATGGTTGGATCAATTGGCAACTCCACGTGCTTTTTTGTGATCTTCTATGCCATTTTACTTGACCTCATTAGCTCTCATTGGTTCAATTATCATCTCTATAGAGATGATTTCCAGAACTATATATCTAGCCCTAATCTTCCTGGCTTTCAATCATACATCCTATTGGATATCTCAAACTGGTTGTACCATGAAGACATCTTAAGTTCAACATGTACAAAAGAAAACTCATGCTTTCCCCCCCTAAACTTTCCTTTCTTCTGAACTTTCCTATTTTTTCCTATATTTGTATACAGTTCCACCATCATCTCCATTACCTGGTATTGTAACCTTTGTGTCAACCTTGATTCCTTGCTGTCATTCATCCTACATAATCAGTTGGTTGCCAAATGTAAAGTAGGACTTTGAATTTTAGAGTCTTGAGATGTTAGGACTGCAAGAGACCTTCCACAAACCATCAAATCCAACCTCCTCATTTATTGAAGAGGAAAATGAGATCCTGAATGGAAAAGGATTCAAAGCCACTCAGTGAGAAGTTTGTTCGTGGTCCATCTGAGACTGCCATTTATCCAGGCCCATTCATCCCCAGGCTAGGAGGACTCTCCTGCCTCCTAAATCATACCATAACCCTATAGGATTGAAATCTGTATGGGAGGAAGGAAGCTTGGAGCTCATTTAATCCCACTTCCTCAGGTAGAGAGATAGAGCCTACTCAAGGTCACAAAGCATGTAGGTGGCAGAATCAGGATTTATATTCAGATTTTTTGGACCCCAAAGCCAGGAATCTTTCCACCGACCCCCCTCTCCTCCCCATCTGGAGCTTTTTCACACATTGATACTGAAGAATTAGAGTCAAAGGATGCAGAATGGTTTAATTCTAGAATTGGAGATTTGGGAACTAATCATACCTAACATTTCCACATCTCCTTTAAAATGCAAAAGCAATTCCCCCTCTCATCTTGCTACAGTCTTCCAACAGATCTGAGTGGTAGGACCTGTCCCTGCTGAGATGCTGAGCACTGGGGACCCAGGTCTGGACTCATCAGTGGGATAGCGTTAGACATGCTTGTCCTGGCTGCTGGTCTTTCAGGGTGAACTTCTTGTGGTTTAAAATAGTGTCATCCTCTGGAGAATTATAAAGTCTTCCAGTGTTCCCCCCCTTTTTTCCAATAACAGTTTCAAGTAACGTGACCAACCAAAGAACTGTGGGCAGGGGCGAAGGGTGGGGGAGATGGATGAGCTTGACGATGGGCTGACATCATTTTCCAACCACATATTTTATCTGTCAATTCCAATAAGGGGCCAATTACTTTTTAAAGGCCAGGGTGCTGGGGCAGCTGGGTAGCTCAGTGGATGGAGAGTCAGACCTAGAGACGGGAGGTCCTAGGTTCAAATCCGGCCTCAGACACTTCCCAGCTGTGTGACCTTGGGCAAGTCACTTGACCCCCATTGCCCACCCTTACCTCTCTTCCACCTAGGAGCCAATACACAGAAGTTAAGGGTTTAAAAAAATAAAAGTCTGAGAGCTAGTGAGGGGCAGGGGGAGTGGAGTAGGGAAGAGGAAGACAAGACAAAGAGAGACTAGGAGGAGATAGTATAAATCACAGCTAGTGTATTGGGCTAGTTTTTGCTATTTAGCCATTGAGGGTGACTGTATCCCTGCTCATCTGATATTTCTGGAAGGAGAAACCTTAGTATTATAAGGGTCCAGTGACTTGCCCAAGGTCAAACAATTAGTTAGTCAACAATCCTGTGTCCTCACTACTTTGAGAAGAAATGCAATTATGGTCATCATCATTATTATTCCTTTTTTTCTTCAAAATCCAGCTTAACGTCTCCTCATTTAGGATAGTGAAGTGCTTGGCATTCATGCCAAAGGAGGATCTGTTGAGAGGATGGGATCTGTAACCTAGAGAAGAAAAGCTTTAGCATACATAATCTTTAAGGAAGGAAGGAAACAAGTATTTAGTGTCAGGCACTATTAAGCAAGCATTTTACAAATATTATCTTGTTTGATCCTTTCATAGCCCATGGGGGTAGGTGCTATTATATCCCAACTTCACAGATGAGGAAACTGAGGCAGATAGAAAGTGACTTTGCCCATGGCCACAGCTAGTAAATGTCTGAGGCTGGATTTGAACTCAGGTCTTCTTGATTCCAGGCCTGGTGCTCTACCCACTGCACCTTCTGGCTGCCTAGAACCCTTTTAAACTCTTAAAATGATTAAGGACACCTCAAAGAGATGTTGTTTGTGTGAGTTATGACCATCGATATTTATCATATTAGAAATGAAAATGTCTTAGTGTTATTATGAAAGGAATTTTGACCCCGTGAACCACTTGAAAGAGTCTCAAGGACCCCTCGGGGATCTGTAGCACTTGAAGACAGCCATCACTTCCCACTCCCTAAATCTTCTGTCAGTTGAACATTCCCAGGTCGTGCAGTCAATCCTCACATGGCATGGACTTCAATATTCTCCCCCTGCTCATTACCCTCTTCTAGAAGTCCCATTCTATGCTAGGGGCAGGGGTGGGGATTGGACCTGGGATTTCAATGGTATGTGGAAACTCCCTGGTGAGGAAACTCCTTCCCCTAGGATGGGTCAGTACTCATTCTTAGGGGGCTGCCAGAGAGTACTGCTAAGTTAAGTTGTTTGGCCATTATGTGTCAGGGCAGGACTTGAACTCAAGGCTTCCTGGCTCAGGGGCTAGATCTCTACAAATCTCTCTCTAAAAAGGAAAATCGTGGACCCAATCCACACCTCCCAGAGCTATTGGGAAGCAAACATTCTCTAAACTGCAAGGCCACATAGAAATATCAGCCAAAGGAGAGAGAAGGTACTTAGACCTGGGGACAGCCAGCTATAGAACATCTTTAAGAAAATAAGATGATTTCAGAAAATAGATTACTTTTCTAGCTCAACCTCCTCAAATTCCTTTGGTGGAGGGAAAGGAATTTGCGGAGGCTGAGACAGACAAGTAAGAGAGAGAGAAAGGTGAGTATGATGAACAAAGGAAAGGAAGTAGGAGAGTGCAGAATGAACATGGGAAGGCTGGAGCTCCCCAGACTGGCAAAGACCTGAGCCCTTGAAAAAAGAGGAAGAGCATGAGATCATGCTAGAAAGGCAAATTGGCTGCAGATTATGAAGGACCTTGAATGGATTTTCTTCTGAAATCAATAGGGAGCCATAGAAAGTTCCTGAGAGAAATGTCATAATCAGACTTGTAAAAATCAATAATATAGCATTTCTATAAGGCTTTATGTTTTTTTAAACTCTTATCTTCTGTCTTAGTAACAACTCTAAGACAGAAGGGCAAAGGGTAGGCAAATGGGGGTTCGGTGACTTGCCCAGGCTCACACAGCTAGGAAGTGTCTGAGGCCAGATTTGAATTCAAGTCCTCCCAAATCCAGGTCTGGCTCTCTATGTACTAAACCACCTAGATGAGTTTCTGGCTTACTAAACACTTGACTATGATGATAATGATGATGATGATGATGATGATATCACAATACATACTTTTATTATTACATGTTGTTACATATACATGATCCTCATGTGAGATAGATACTACTTTTATCCCATTTTAGAGAAGAGGAAACTGAGGCTGAAAATAATTAAATTACTTGCCCTTGATCATACAGCTAATAAGTGTTTGAGGCAGGACTTGAATTCAAATCTTCCTGTCTCCAAGTCCAGCCCTTGATCTACTTTACAACCCACGAGGAGGTCACCTGAAAGAATGTGGATAGGATGGAGTAAGGAGAAGAGGGGGCTGGAGGCAGAGGTCCTCTGAGAGGTCAGTAAATCCTTTAGTGGGGGAGGAACTGATAGGAAAGCAGACCAAAGAGGGCAATCAGGCAGATGTCAAGACCCCAAAAGGCTCTGGGACATGAAATTCCTAGGCTGGGTCCTTCCTGGGGAAAGAGCCTGAGGTCCTGCCTAGGACTTCCTGCTGCTGACGGATGGAGGACCTGGCTTGTGGCAGAAGAGGAGACATCCATCCCCACAGGCCTGCCCATCCGAGAGCCTGGCCAGAAGCAGCCCTTTTGGGGTCCCTGGAACTCTGCTGATTTTTCCTACTTCCCATCTGGTGCTGGGGCCATATTAATGATTTAAGGAATAATTATTGTAAGGTTGGGTTTCCTTTTAAAAACGCCAATGTTCCATCCCACAATGAATTCCAGATGGTGGTGACTCCCAGGGAGGGACCTGGCTGGGGAGAGGCTCGGCCCCCTCCCCGGGATGACAGCTCACCCCCGCCTGCCAGCAGCCCCCTTGCCACTCAGGCCTTTACAAGTCATCTGACTCCACCACAGTTTGTTTAAAGTTGTCCCTCTCTGCAGATGTTTCTCCGGGTGACCGATTTTTATAGCTCGGAGAAGATTCTATCAGTTGGCCGTGGGATCGGGTGACTGTGTTTCTTGGGGGTGGGGGACTTGCTGGGGCTAATTTCTTAATCAGTGGGGACAAGGCCCGGAGGAGGTAGGGAAGACCTGGACAAAGGACCTGAATGCACATCAGGGCTTCTTCGGGAATGGGCCAGAGGTGGAGAAAACTGCTAGGGACACACATTTTTTCGCCATTATTCAAGGTGTTAAAATGGAGCTCACACATGTTTGGCAGGACCAGTGGCAACACTCAGCCGTCCCGGATAAAAAGGATCACTTGGGTACTGGAAAATTATGAAGGAAATGTTAGTTTTGGGCTTTGGAGCGAGGCAGCTTAGCGTGCTGGTGGGTCTCTATAAGGAGCGCCTTTGGAGCCCTGGATTTGGAAACAGAAGACCTGGTTTGGAGACCCATCTCTGCTACCAAAGACCTGATCGACTCTGGGCCTTTCTCTCTCTTCTCGGGGTTTCAGCTGCTTCCTTGGCCAAAAGGACCAAGGTCTCTGAAGTCCCTTCAGCTAGGGTGTTCCGTGGTTCTGACCTGATTTACTAAATGACTTTGGTTGAGTCTGTTCCCTTTTCTCAGCCTCAGTTTACTTATTTCTAAAATGGGAGTAAGCCTACCTTGTACTGTGGCTCATAGGATTGATATGATGATTAAATGAGATAATGGAAGTCAATGCTTTGATAAGAAGAATTGAGATATGGTGGGAAGCACTCGGTCTCTTGAGTTAGAGGCCTTGGGTACACATCCTACCTCTATCATTTTTTTCCTGGATGTTCCTCATGCCTGTAACCCTCTCCCTCCTCACCTCCACTCCTGGCTTCCTTCAAGACTCAGTTCAAATCCCACCTTCTCTAGGAAGCCACTCCTAATGTCCCTTCCTCGTGGGGCTTCCCTCTGGTGATCATTTCCAATGTTTCTTGTCTGTAGCTTCTCTGTGCATGATTAGACATGGTTTCTAGTAGTCTTATGCTGTCTCTCCGGTAGACTTTGAGGTCTGCCTAGGCAAGGGTTGGTTTGGATTTGGATTTTGACTATCTTTGTATCCCCAGCACTTAGCACAGTGCCTGGTATTACTAATGCTTGTCCACTTGACTGGCGCTCACTACCTCTTGGTATCCGAGTTTTCTCCTCTGTAAAATGTGGAGCTTGGGCTATGTGGCCTCCAAGGACCCTTCCAGAATTTTATGCCTCTTAACATGGCCTTGGAAATGTGAGTGATAACCTTAAGAAGGCCTGAGCAATTGAGGAAGAGGAATGAATCCATAGGTGGGGATCAGAATCCAGGTCTAAGGTCTCTTGGGTCAGAGGCTAGAAGGAAGAGTTTGGGCTTTGAGAGCCAGAGGAGCTCGGAACTAACTCCTGACAGTCAGGGAAGCCTTCCTGGCAGAGGTGGGGCTTCCTTTTCCTTTAGACTGGCAGGGAGGGATTTGGAGAATTAGGGAAGAGAAGAAAGGACATTCAAATTAAGGGAAAGAGCACTTTCCTGGGAGTTTGGAGACATGGACTTGAGCCTAGATTCTGCCACTTATTAGCCAGAGGACTGTCTCTCTGAACTTCAGTTTTTCTCCTCTATAAAATAGGGTTTTCTGTCAAGGACCCATTGTTGTGGGGGTGGGGGTGGGGGAGCGACTGCATGTTCTCTAAGGCTATGGGGGCAGAATGTAAGCTTAGGGCAGGTCCTACAAAAATGGGATGGCTCGGATTCAATGATAGATGTAGCAGTCAAGTGATTATGGAGAGACTCATCACCAGGTCAGCGGCTGAGAGAAGATTATATATATATACACACATGCACACATATCTGTTCTTACACGGTTCTTAAAAACCATTAACCTAGACATAGATAATGAATCCAGAGTGGTGGCAGACAAGCACAGGCAGCAAATTGATTGGCTGTGGACGACATGAAGAACCATCTTTGGCCAAAATCCAAAATCCATGATGGATTTCATATTAATTGGGGGTGGGGTGGAATCGACTAATAACTTATCAAGTTGGGGAACAGATAAGACTCAATGGTCATCGGAAGCCTTCCAGTTCTCACATTCTATGATTCTATAATAGTGCTCATTTCTTCATGATAGGATGGAAGGAAAGAAGGAAGGAAGGAGGAAGACCAACAGAGAATAAGACCTAGAAGGGACTTTAGAAGCTGTCTAGTTAGACCAACCTTCCCATTGGACAGAGGAAAAATTTGGGGTTTGGAGAAGTTAGTGGGTCATAATATAGGAAGGGGAAGACAGGACAGAATGTAATCTCATTGGAGAGGGTAACGAAGGCTCCTCTTCTCCCTTCCCAAATCGTGGCCACACTATGCCCAAACTAGGCATGCTTGGAAGGCCCCAGTTGGAACTGGAACTCAGAAGGTGGTCCTACTTTTCCCTCCCCTTCCTCCTAAAGCCAGCTCCATCCTTCCTGCCAATGCTCCTTTCTTCTTTTTCCCTCCTGGCTGGGCACAATTCCTACCTTATTCCAAACCCTGCCAGAGGACCCCCAGGATCTCCTCTCTATCTAGACCTATAGGCCCAGGCCCCATTTCCCTATGGTGATGGGATGCTCGTGTGGTGCGGACACCCTGACACATCTGAAGAACTCCTGGGCCTCGCTGTCATCCCTGTAATTATACACTTGGAACCTTTCCTTCCACCCCACAGAAGAACTTTCTAACAAGGGTTGTTTTTCTCAGTTGGGGTGTGGATCCTGGAGAAGAGGAACCTTCTTTTTCTCTTTGTATCCCCAACCCTTAGTCCAGTGTTTGGCACATGCTAAGCCCTTATAAATGCTTTTTGTTGTTATGCGTCCATTCATCCATTCATTCAATGATCTGTTCATTTCCTCTCTAAGCTCTCAGTCTATGGGATCTTGTCATCTCTGTCTCTCTGAGCTGACTCTAGTCCTATAATCTAAGGGCCCAATGTGTACAAAAGAGCTCATGAGCCCCTCCTGCAGGAAGGCCTCCTTGTTTCCTCTCCCTTCAACCAATTATTTTTTATCTTATTAAATTTTTTAAATATTGTCATCCTTGATCCCCACTGACCCCCGCACACACAGCCTGAATGCAAGCTCTGTGAGGGCAAGTTCTGCTGGGCTTTGCTCTTGTTCTCTGCTTGGCATCTGGTAAGTTGGCTTGGTTTAGATCCAAAGGAAGGGGGAGTGGGGGGCTAGGAAGAGAGAGAGAGAGAGAGAGACAGACAGACAGACAGACAGACAGAGACAGAGAGAGACAGAGAGAGAAAAAGAGAGAGACAGAGAGAGACAGAGAGAGAGAGAGANAGAGAGAGAGAGAGAGAGAGAGAGAGAGAGAGAGAGAGAATATCCTGGTCCCTGATCCAGGGCTCTGCCTCTTGACAAGCTGCAGGTGGAGACCACATGAGCAGGTGAGAAGGCAGTTGTGCTGACAGCTCCCTGCCCGGACACTTGGGACCATGTGGTCCCTATTTGGACAAGATTTCTGTTATTTCAGAGGCTTCACTTCCTTTGGTTATTGGGCAGAGACCTTACTAAGATGTCTTCCAGAGTCTCTACTTCATACAGGGCTCCCTCTGCCATTAACTGGTTGCATTATCCTAGTCAAGTCACATCTCCTTTCTGAGACTTAGTGTTCTAATCTGAGCAGTGGGGTAATTGTACTACCACTAATGTACCATTTTGAAATATATTTTAATGTCCCTTTGAATACTTCTGGTCTCCCCTTGAAAGGAGACACGGTCTCCAAATCCTCTACCATTCTGGTTGTCCTCCATTGACCATCCTGTTTATCCATGGCTTTGCTCTACTAGGGTCCCCAGGTCTAAGCATAATCCTTTGGATGTGGACAAGAGGCAATGGGGCCACCTCCATAGACTTGTACGTCTTGCCTCTCAGTGCAGCCTAGGATCACAACAGCTTTCCTGACTGCCCTCTGCCTCTGCTGGCTCATCTTGAGCTTGTAGTCCACTGAAAACCACAGGTCCTTTTCAGGAAAGCCACTTACCTAGTCATGGGACCTCCATCTTCTGATGGAAAAGTCAAATTTTTGAATCCAAGTAAAAGATCTGACCTTAATCTTAGTAAATTTTACCCTCTGAGAAGTGGTCTAATGTTCTAGTAAATCTTTTTGGATTGGAAAACCAGGCTTGCTCTGAATCTTCCCTGGCAGAAGGGAAAGCTGGCCTATGGCAAGAGGCTGGAGAATGGATGGATGTCCCATTCCAGGTTCAGTTGCTCTAACCACTGCACCACCTAGCTGCCTTGATCTCTCACCATAAAGTACCTGCTGACTTATCGTGCCCTGGAGGTCTGACAGCTGCCTCTTCTCAATGTCCAGTTCTGTCCTCTTCAGGAAGCCCCTCAGCTTGGTGTCAAAGCTTCCCATGCACGAGCAATGCATTCTTTTTGACTTTAGTGTGACATCCTTCCATTCTCCAGGCTCTTGCCATAGGTCAGCTTTCCCTTCTGCCAGGGAAGATCTAGATTCTGCCCCAATGTAGGGAGTCTCCTGTTCTCAGACACATCCTGGAATGTTCCAGGGACTTCCAGGAGCTGAGATTTCCCCCTTTGCAGGCCTCTTGCTAGGGCCTGCTCCAGACCAAGCCTGAGGCCAGGAGAGAGAAGGCAGTGGGGTGGGGGGGTGGGAGATGGGTAGGGTGGGCAGCTTTCTTCTTCGGGCCATTCCAGCTATTTATATCGGAGCGGGTTTGAAGGAGTTGTGGGCTCAGCTTACACTGATGAAGGCTGCCAGCCTTGTACACTTGATAGGGTGTGGGGAAGAATGAGCATTTATGAGCCACCAAGCCTGAACTATCCTAGCTGGTGTGAGGCTCCAGGGCTCCCATTGTTGGCGAATGTCTAACAGGGAGCAAATTGAACCCAGTTTGGGCCATCTGTGAGCGCGTTTCCTCGCCGGCCCCTCTCACCTCCCCCTGCCTGGGCCCTCGCCAGATGTGAGGCCAGTGGATGATGGGCACAGAGGGGAAACAATGCTTTCCAATAAAGAGTTTTCTGAAGGAGAAGGGCCAACGGGGTCTTGGCCATCCCCTTCTTCCCTCCTGTCAATGGAGGGTTGGCTGCCATGGGGCTGGGCTCAGATTCCCCTAAAGTACACACAAGAGACAAACACAAGGAAATGGTCCAAGGATCCAGCTTGTGCCTGAACCCCAGAAATGGCCGGTCAGCCCCAAACCAAAGGAAATCCCAAACGCGAGCCAGAGAGGCCTCAGTTTCTTCATCTGTTAAGTGAAGGGGTTGGATTACTTTTCCCAGCTCTCACAGTCTGGATTCTAAGCCCCTCCGAGCTCTGACATTCTTCGGCTCCGTGATTCCTCGAGTCACTAGTTTTTGACATTTTCCATTGCTAAAAGACCCCCCCAAAAGTCCCAACAGAAGAAACTGTTTACAAAATGTTCCTCCGAGGATCATCTCATCTGTCCTCCTTGGAAAGGCCTTGTTGGATTCAGGATGAATGGGGTTTTCCGATGGAGGGTCTAAGAACATCCCTCCCCGCCATGCCCTATGGCTTCCCCTACATTAATCTTGCCCTAAGGAGTCCCCAAGGAGGGAGGTGTCATATTCTTTCAAATCTACTCTAATTGGTACTGAAAGGGTTATTGGGGTTGAGAACATGAATATTTCCTGTTCCTGGGTTGGAACTCATTTGTGATGGCGGCAATAGAGGGGCTCTACGGTAAGGCACATGGATGGTGGTGGGAGATGGGAGGAGGAGCCCTCCCTGGGAGTTAGGAGGTCGAGGTGGCTTGGAGTCAGTTACTCCTTTTCTTGAGGCCTTAGTTTCCCCATCTGTCAAATAAGTATTTGGGACCAAAGGATCTTTAAGTCTGCTTCCAACTCTGCCCTTCTCTGCTTCGCTTCTCCGGTCCAGATTAGGAGAGAGGCAGGGATGATAGGAGAGGAGAGCACGTGGCATCTAGAGTCCGGGAGACCTGGGGCTTAGCCACCGAGGCTGCTGGGAGGATGGACCCTGGGCTGGTCCTTTCTCTCCCCTCAAGCCTCAGTTTCACTTTATGAAATGGAGACAGCAATCTCTCCTGGGGATGTCCTGAGAGAAGAACTTTGTAACTAAAGGGTCGTAGAAATGAGAGGGATGAAGGAGGTCCAGCGTGATGACGAGGAGAGAGGCGAAGAGAAAGATGAGGGCGGGGTGACCATTACGCCCCTTATTTCCCTGGACCCCAAACTCCCAGTGTTTGACCTACAGGAACTCCCTGCCGGGGAGGCAGGCCAGAGCAGACACAAGGAACCCGAATCCTTACTCTCACTGTGACAAGGGTGATAGAGTGTGGACAAAGAGAATGGTGCGGGAGGGCTGAAGGAGTTAGCCATGACTAACATGGGAAATCCGAGTTCTCTGCTTTTTATCAAGGGAGGTAAGATGGACAAAAATAACAACAATACTCTTTACTGAGTGCTTGAAGCTTTCCAAAGTGCTTTCCTCTCAATGCTCCAGGAGCTGGAAAGGGCATATTGATTTTTTCCCCCTGTGTAGTCATAACAATGGGGCAGCCAGGTAGAGCAGTGGTTAGAGCACCAGGCCTGGGATCAGGAAGACTTGAGTTCAAATCCAGCCTCAAACACTTCCTAGCTATGGAGCTCTGGGCAAGTCTTTTAACCCTGTCTGCCTCAGTTTCCTCATCTGTAAAATAAGCCAGAGAAGGAAATAGCAAACCACTCCAGCATCTTAGCTATGTGACCCTGGGTAAGTCATTTATTCCTATTAGTCTCAGTTTCTTCATCTGTAAAATGAGCTAGAGAAGGAAATGGCAAACCACTCCAGCATCTTAGCTGTGCGGCCCTAGGCAAGTCATTTAACTTGGTTGGCCTCAGTTTTCTCATCTGTAAAATAAGCTAGAGAAGGAAATGGCAAACCATTCCAGCATCTTAGCTGTGTGACCCTGGGTAAGTCATTTATCCCTATTGGTTTCAGTTTCTTCATCTGTAAAATGAGCTAGAGAAGGAAATGGCAAACCACTCCAGCATCTTAGCTGTGTGACCCTGGGTAAGTCATTTATCCCTTTTGGTCTCAGTTTCTTCATCTGTAAAGGGAGCTAGAGAAGGAAATGGCAAGCCCCTCTAGTATCTCTGCCAAGAAAACCCCAAATGGGGGTCATGAAGAATCAGACACAACCGAACAACAGCAGCAGCAATACTAGCTAGCATGTCTACAGAGATTTAAAGTTTGGGAAGTGCCCTGCAAATTTTTCATGCAGTACATAGTGTGGTATAAACAAACAGCCTTTGTCATTATTGTGAGAAATGTGACGACTAACTTTGCAATTTTATTCATGTTTTATCCATGTTTTCCGGTACCCCCCCCCAGGAGTCCTTCATAAAATAAAGAGTTTGCTGATTGTTAATGCATTATTAGGAAAGAATAGACATTGATAGGAAAGTCAGATTACTAGCAATAATAACCCTGGGAGGTAGGTACTATTCCCTTCATTTTACAGATGAGGAAACTGAGGCAAGACAGGGTTAAGTTACTTCCCTACGTCCTATCACCTAGGAAGTATCTGAGTCCAGATTTGAACTCAGGTCTACTTGACTTCAACTCCAACCCTCTATCTGCCCCAATGAAGGAGATTGGTGGGGAGAGGAGGGGTCTTCGAGTGGACTCTAAGAGAGGCTCACAACTTTAGCAGGGAAAATGGGGATGGGAAAGGCCTTTGCCACCCAGGGAACAGGCAGGCTTCCCAGCTTCCCCCCAGGCTCTCAGCTGCCCCCTCTCCCCAAGGCCTAACTCCCAGGTTCTGAAGGGGACAGGAAGGACCCTCCCAGGGGGGAAGGGCCACCTTCCGGGCGCTGTGCTCAGGACATCTGAAAACAAGGCTCTCCAAAGGGACAGGAGAGACGATCTCTTCCTCCTCGGTGCCATTAAGGATGGACGTTGGAGGGAAAATTTATGGTGGAGCTTTGAGGGGGGGCGGAAGGGGGATAGTTTATCTTCTAAATGAAAACTGGGGGAAGACGGTACTTTAGCCGCAGACCTCACAAGGATCTAATTAAAGGCCTATTAGTCAAACTAATTCCTGACATGACATGGGCTTACGTTAGACAAACATCGCTGACTTTTCAAACACCCTCTGGGGACTGGGGACTTGGTTGTGTGACATCTATTGATATGTAATTGGGGAAATTGCTGACAATAAATTCTGCCAGGAGGCCCACGGGAAACTGAATTTGTGGCTGGCCTGGGGGAGCAGAGGCGGGCCACAGACAGGAAGCTGAAGGCTGTCCAGCCCAAGCCTTGTCTCCCACGGTTCCCCAGGCCGATGCCTTTCTCACTGCTCGGATTCTGACCCAATTTTCCAGCCCACCTCCACTAGGAAGCCATCCCTGATCTCCCTGTCAGCAGCATCATTCCCTTGTGAACCTCCCATGTCGTAGGGACACATAGCGGCATATAATACATTGGCCTCATTCATATGTTTCCCATGAATTGTGGATCAGAGTTCTCTGAGCCTGTGCTGTCAGCCCCTGTTAGGACTGGAACTCTGCGATAACAGGGCCTGTTTCTGATCAATACTTGGCCCCCCTGCCCCAGCCACACACAGCAAGCCCTTAACAAATGTGCATTGTGCTGCAACGGTGTAGTCCAGTACTGTGTTGTGATACACACTGTACAGTGAACTGCCAGGGTGACAGGATGCTGGGTTGGGGGCCACCTTAGAATATAAGGGATGTCTGAGCCGGGAGGGCCCCTAGAGCTCTGTGCCAGTGATGATCTGCCCGTCAGGCCACAGAAAATATGGAAACAAAAGGCATAGGAGAGGAGCCAATGGCATCTCCAATGCCATGGAGTCAGAAAGTGAGAAGCCCAGCTTCAGACCTGATCACTACCTGGCCTTGGTTCACAGGAACACAAAGCTGGAAGGGATTTGGAATTCTTGGAGCTCAATCTTTTCATTTTGCAGCTGAATAAACTGAGGCTCTCCCTTCCAACCTCTGACTCTTTGAATCTTTTGTTTCTTTTCTTTTCTTTTAAACACTTATTCTGTTTACATATCACTTCTAAGACAGAAGGGTGGCAAAGGCTAGACAATCAAGGTTCAGTGGCTTGAGCAGGGGCATGCAGCTAGGAAGTATCTGAGGCCAGGTTTGAATCCAAGTTCTCTGGTTCTCTTTCATTGATATCTAGCTGCCCCTTCTGGTTTCCTTTAAGACTCAGCTCCAATGCCAACTGCTACTCCTGGAGGCCCTTCCTGGTTTCTTCCAGCTCCCACTACTGTCCTGTCTAAGCTTGCCTTCCATCTCCTCTATCTTTATCCCAATTTGTTGTTTCTCTTCTAATCTTGGTTGCATTAGTTTTGTTTGTACAAAAACTTTTAAATTTAATATAGTCAAAATTATTTATTTTACATCTTATAATGCTCTCTATTTCTTGTTTGGTCATAAATTTTTCCCTTCTCTCTAAATCTTCCAGGTAAACTAGTCTATGTTTCCCTAATTTACTTACGGTATCACCCTTTATGTCTAAATCGCATATTCATTTTGACCGTATCTAAGGTGTGTTACTCTATAATTATCTTGTAAGTTCTGATCTATATGTTTTCTCCTCCTTTAGAATGTAGGCTCTTTGAGACAGGGGCTGTTTTTTCTTTTTATCTGTATCCTCAGCATTTTACCACAATGCCTAGCATTCTTTTATTGTTCTTACTCAGTTATCTTAGTCTGACTCTTCATGACTCCAGCTGGGGCTTTCTTGGCAACAATAGACTGTGATTTGCTATTTCTTTCTCCAACTCATTTTACAGATGAGGAAACAGAGGCAAACAGGGTTAAGTGACTTGCCCAGGGTCACCTAGTTAAAAGTGTCTGAGGCTGGATTTGAACTCAGAAAGATGAATCTTGCTGATTTTAAGTCCAAAGTGCTATCCACTGCGCCACCTAGGGGCTCCCTGGATCATAGTAAATGCTTTAAAAAATGCTTGCTATTCGATAGCTCACTGTCAACATCCTCTTCATCACCACCACCTACCATCATTATCACTATTATCATCATCCTCAGCCCTATCAGTCTTACCCTCTCTATCACCCTCAGGACAACCATCACATAGTAGACAACCTTGCACATAGTAGGGATTTAATACGGTTTTGCAAAATTGAATTGAATCATCATCATAAAGTCATACATTTACACCTGGAGGCCACTGAGTTTAGCACCCTAATTTTTCAGATGAAGCAAATGAGCCCCAGAGGAAATAGTCTGTCCAAAGTCACCTGTGTATTCTTGAGTAGCCATGCCAGGCTTTGACCCCCATTAGTCCTCTCATTCCATTCTCCTCTTCTCATGCTCATCACCTGTATCACCACCACCATGAAGTGATGGATGATTTGGAAGCCTGAGCAGGAAGAGGACTGGGTGTCACTGATGGCCCCTTGGAACGAGAGGCTGATAGACTTAAGACATGGCCCAACTGGGTCTCAAGTTGTCTCTCTTCCTAGTTGATGTAAAGGACACCTGGCCTTTTCATCTCCTTCCCACCAGAAGAGCTCTAAAAATGGAGGCAGCTTAGGTGGGTCTTTGTCTTGGGAAAAGATTTGAATCCAGTCCCTTTTGACATGATAAAATTCTTGGCCATACAATCAAGGGATTGCTTTATTTAAGCAATTGCCCAAAGATACCTAATGGGAATGGGTATGGCTCCCCATAGTCCTCTGTTATCTTTAAAAGCATGCTCAATAGCCAGGGGGAAAAGGTGGCCCACATGGAAGGAAACGGGAATTGTTTTAAGTTTGAGAAGTTCCTGAGGACCTTTACTTACTCCTCAGAAAGGCTTTTAATTTCCAGACAGCTGGTCATCCAAGGGCCTGTTTGTGCCTACACTTCAGATCCTACCCTCACCCCGTAGGTCCCCCTACAGGTGAAGAGTCCTGATAAACTCCTGCCTTTATGCCATGCTTAAACACATTCCCATTTGTATATGGAGAGGACACATTTCCCAACTCTGTCAATGGCCAAGATCTGCTTGAGATTGACTGATTAGGACCTAACGCCCAAGTCATACTGGGCATGACGATTTCCAACATGGTGTACGGAGTTTCCAGAGAAGTGTAAGAGGAGCCCAGAGAGACATTCTGAGCTGTCATTCTGGTTCAGGGATCTGAAGCTTGACCAACCCATTCTACCTCCTTTTCCATGACATGAACTCTGCCAGACCATGAGGACTTCTGATCTCCCCTGCCTGGAACACAGCAGTCCTGTTAGCCTCCGAAACCAAAGAATAAACAATAGCATAACGTATCGCTTTGCCAAGCTAGATATCCATGTTTGGAGGGGCTAAGAGGCCTAATGAGGACATTGCCCATCTGTCCATTAATCAGACCATTAACTTGAGTGTAAAAATGTCAACCAAGGACAATCCATTATCTTGGCCATTACGGACAGACAGGAACCAGTTAAGAATACATCAGAATTGTGTTTAGAGGAGGGCGGGCAGGTCATCATCACACATTTTTAAACTCTTCTGATGTGCCAAGCCCCGTGCAAAGTCCTAGGGACAGAAAGGAAGGGTTTGTTTTGTTTTTTAAGGTATGGCGAGGGAATTTAAAACCAGGCTAAATAAAGATCAGTTGAAGGGACCAGGAATGTTTCTCCTGAAGAGAAGCAGGGTGAGGGGCAGAGAAACAGCAAAGAAGTCAACTTAGGTTAGAGATCAAGCTGGGCAGGGTGAGCTCCTCCTCCTTAGAAGTTTTCAAACAGAAGCTCCACAATGATTGGTCAAGGATGCCTGGAGAAGGGCTTCCAACGCTGGGTGAAAGATTGCCCTCTGAAGACCCTTCCAACTTCAGTATTCTTAAATTTCTCTTATTTTCATGGATTTCAGCCTCCCCACAAACTTCCTATTTCAATCTTATGTAGAGGACCCCAACTTCAGGAGATTTTACTCATGGCTTAGACACAAGATCAGCAGGTCCCATCTACCTGGAAAGACTTTGAACTTTGGCCCTCTCCCTCTCCCTCTCTTTCTCTCTCCCTCTCTCCCTCCCTCTCTCCTTGTATTTATATCCCTAGTGCCTGGCATTTAGTAAGTGCTTCTTTTCATCATTTTATGAGTCAGGAAACCCAGATTTAGAGAGTACAAAGTCCACAATGACCTGCACACTCACACAGGTAGGATGTGACAACAAAGCAGGATTTGAACTTCTTGACATGAGGCCCAGAACTCTAACCACTTAAAAATCTCGCTGCCTCTACATGACATAAACTAGTAGATGACCGAGTAGAACTTCCTGTGCAGACTTTCTGAGGATCATTCCCAAGGTGCCTTGCAGCCCATCCACAAAGGTTTGGGGAAACTTCATATTATCTTCAAATTCCAGCCATTCATATTGGAAGGGATGTCGAGGGCATCTAGGCCACCCTCAACCCAAGAGGGATCTTCCTGACATCATCTCTTCAATCTGTGCTTGAAGGAACCTTGGCCTCTATCTGCATTTAGGTCCTTCATTTCCTGAGTCCACGTGACCTTTCTAGGTTTATCACTAAGGGCTCCCATTCATAGACTTCATGTTCCAGGCAGTTTGGTCTTCTTGTTTTTCTGACGTCATGTTCCATTTCCTGACTCCAAGTCTTTATGTGGGCCTCCACCTCTGCCTAGAATGGATTCCCTTTTCACCCTACCTCTCAAATCTCTAGTTTCCTTTATGTCTCAGCTCAAATACCACCTTTCTTCATCTTCTCAGTTGCTGGTATGTCTCCCCGGCATGTGGTAGAACCCTATAACTCCATCCTAACCACTCACACCACGTTGGAGCACTCAAACTGTGCCTTCATGGTGGTCAATGAAGCCATCTGTGACATCGGTTGCAGAACCTGGACATGGAGCACCCTACCTACACCAATCTCAACTGACTCACTGACCAGATGGTTTCTTCCATCACTGCCTTCCTGTGCTTTAATAGTGCTCTCAATGTAGATCTCCCCAAGTTCTGGAGTCTAGACCAACCTGGTGTCTTATCCCAGAATCCTCTTCCCCTGGTCACCCACTCACCCGTTGTCTCTGCTGAAAAGCCTATCCTAAGCAGCTCCCTGTAGCAGAGACTCTGGTGCCTGCTTTGACCCCTCCAAGCAGATGGTGAAGTGTGATCCCCATCATGGCTTGCTGCATGCTCTCCCGAGAGGACGCGGTACCTAAGGATGGCAAGGCTGCCATCACCACAATCAAGACCAAGAGAACCATTCGGTTCGTAGACTGGTGTCCCCTTGGCTTCAAGGTGGATAGCAATTGCCAGCCCCAAACTGTGGTCCCTGGTGGAAGGGCAGCGGGCAGTAGGCACTCTAAGTAACACAACCGTCATTGCTGAAAGAGGGGCCCACCTGGATCACAAGTTTGACCTTATGTATGCAAAGTGGCCATTCGTACACTGGTACGTGGGTGAAGGCATGGGGGAAGAGAATTCTCTGAGGCCTGGGAGGATTTGGCTGCCCTGGAGAAGGAGTGAGAGGAAGGAGACTCCAGAGAGGACAAAGATGAAAGCGAAGAATTCTAGAAGGCATCTTCCTGTGTTCCAAGCATGTACTAGGCTCTGAGGGCAGACACAAAGAAAGACGGGGGTAGTCCCTGCTCTCAAAGAACTCACAGTAGACTGTGTAGACCTTCCTGAAGGCTTTTCCCCCCATTTTTATCTCTGGTACCAAATTGAGTACTTGACACGCAGTAGGCACTAAATTATAGTCTATTGATGAATTGACTGGGTGAGTCATTCTCTATGAAGGAAACCATTCATCGCCAGATAGCTCTGTCCATGCTCACTGAATATTTGTTAAAAAGATGAATAAATGAGTGAATGAATAAAATGCCCGAAGAGGAAAGACCTCAGAATGTGGTTTCTTTTACCTAATTCCAGGGGAAGCCTTGTGCTGGGTGATAGCTGGAGAGAATCTGCTTCTAGGTGAGCATCTGGAGAAACCTGTCCCTCCCCATCCTCGGAAGGCGCCGTGCCCTTTAAGAAGTGATCTCTTTGCTTATCCCACACAAGCTGCCTTCTGGGGGTTTTCAGTGCCTTTATGTTGTCTTTGCATGTCAGAGCATGTCTGGAAATGACCTTCAAGGCTTTGGAGGAGGCAGACTCATAGAATGAAGACCCTGAAAGGGAGCTCAGCCATCATAAGGTAGCCCACCCCACTCCGACGCCCATTTAGCTGAAGTTCAGAAAGCTGGAGCCATTTGCCCATGGTCCCACCGCTTGGCCAGGCAGGGAGGAGAAGCCAGGACTGATCCCCAGTACCAGGCGGGGGCTCGAGCCTCTTCAGTCAAACAAGGAGATAGATCATATATAAAATCTGGGAGGAAGAAGGTCCCCCCTCTCCAATGGCTTTCCAGGGCAGGAAGTGGCTCAGTTCCCTCCTCCTGCTCAATGTTCCCTCTTCCCCAGTGCTCTTACTTACCTAGGAGGGTCTTTGCTTTGTCCTGGGGCCTTATTTGCCTTTCCTCTGGCCCAGCCAGAACTTTCTCTTCCCTTCCCTGTTCCTTTCTTCTTGCTCCAGGGGAAGATTTGTGGAGTCTGGGAAAAAAGAAAGGAAAAACTATTAGGACTTGAACGCAAAACCACAAATTTAAAAAGAGTGTTTATTTTTCTGCAAAGTTTGTTTTTCTTCGAATAGAGGCCAAGACACTCCATGGACTCGGCCCTGGACTGGTGGGCAGAGGAGATGGAAAAGATTGCTTTATATGGAAGGACTCTGCTGAGTGAGAAACATCAGGCCCCAAAAGAATGGGGGCACGATTCCCAGAGCTTCCTCTCCACAGCTGGTGTGGGGTGGTAGCAGCAAGAGCAGAGGGAGGAAGAAGAAGAGAAGGAATATGGGGATGGCGGAGGATGGAGAAGAGGAGGGAGAGAGGGAGGAGAAAGAAAGGGAGGAAGAAAGAGGGAGAGAGAAAAGGAAGGATGGGGGTGGGGTAAAGAAAGAGAGGCAGCATGAAGGAGCATTAGGAAAGGCAGCAGAAGGTAGGAGGGAGAGTGAAAGCATCAATCAGAATCCCAGAAGGATGCACTCTTGGAGTGGCAAAGGATCTCAGAGGTTACCTGGTCTAGTCTCTGCCCAAAGAGGGATCTCCCACTTGCCTAACAAGGATCCAGACAACCATTGTCCGATGACCTCTAGGGAGAAGGAACCCACACCTTGCAGGGGCACCGCTCCACTCTGGGTCAGCTCTCATTAATGGGAAGGTTGCCCTCCCAGCGTAGAATCTATGGCCCATCATCTATGGCCACAACATCAAAGCAAAGTTCACCTCTTTTACCTTTTACCCATCATTCCCAGTTCTCTTTTCTGGGATGAAAAGGGTCGCACCTCTCTGTCCGCAGAGAAGAATGAAAGGAAATGCTCAAACAAAATAGGTTAGAAGAAAGCCTGTTATTCAAAGCCCTTCACCGTTTGGAATCTAAATATTGGACAAATCCCTTATCCGAGGATCAACATGTGGCCATACTATTGGAGGGATAAATATTAAGGTTCTTCCTAGACAGGAAACCAGATGACACAAGGGACTTGGGGCTAAATAGAAAGAAAAATGACTCACAGATTTTTCTTAATACTCATACACATGCACAAAAAGGATTGCGTGGGGTTGGTTTAATTATATTTTATATATTTATATGTCACCTACCAAATGCCGGACACTGTACTAAGTGCCTTACAAATATCATCTCGTTTGATCCCCTCAACAATCCTGGGAGTAGATGCTATTATTTCTATTTTGTAGTTGAAACAAATAGAGGTTAAGTGTCGTGCCTAAAAAGGGTCACAGAGCTAGCAAGTGTCTGAGGCCAGATTCAAATTCAGGTCTTTGTGACTTTCTAGCCACCTTGCCACCTAGCTGCCTCATGTTATCTTATTGGAGCCTCACAATAACCCTGGGCAGCAAGTGCTATTATTATCCTGATTTTAGCGTTGAGGAAACTGAGTCAGAGCGTGCTTTGCCCAGGTAACATAGCAAGTAAGTATCAGAAGTCACATTTGAACTTGGGTCTTCCTGACTCCAAGTCCAGCCCTCTCTGCACTGTGACACTCCCCAGCTGCCTCTGGTTTTGTTATGCACCCTAAAGCATCAAGACATTTGGTGTCATGGAAGGTTGATCATTTCATCTTGGAGTGTTCAGCATGACCGCTTGCAAAAACAAAAATGTTCACCATGAAAATCCTTGTTCTCAGAGAGGGTAGGAAGGTATAGAAATTCACTGAATGATATAGATGGCTGCAAATTAAACCACCATAGAGAATAATACTTGGTAAGTTAAGTGTAAAGCTGGGAATACAAGAGGATGGTAAAAAAATGTGTGTGGAAATTTGGCAAAGGATGAGGAAATGAATGAAGCTATTTAGATATCAGAAATACTCACTAGAAGAAGAGAGCCAGCAGGTGATAGACTCAGAAAACACCAAGTAATATCAGCAGAAATCAATCAATCAATAAATCATCTATTCAGTTTTACCTTATTAGACAAAAAACAATTGGTTCCAAAAGCAGGACTGATTTCTGATTTAGCTATCTGTACAATCAGACTAGTGATGTGTTAGAACAAAGATGAATATCAGCAGAAAATCAGAGAAAAGAATAAAAATGAAGAGGCACATGTGGCATTTAATTAAAGCAATGTATATAAATAAATGATTGGCATCAAAGAATGGGAAATGGATATGAGAACAGATATTGACAGGGATTATCACTATCTCCTATAGAATTTTAAGTAGATGAAATCAGTGCTAGGATGAGGAAACCAAAAGAGTTTAGAGACCTTCTTATCCAACAAAGATTTATAAGTAAAGTTAGTTATATAGTAGTCAAAGGGAGAATTTATTTAGCATGTAAATTCATTTCTGAAATCTTATGAGAGAAAATGACAGATTATGAAGAGTATCATCTCCTAAAACAATAAGAAGTTGTTAGGGTGGGGTGGGAGGAATCTCAGAAACCTTGGCATAAAACCCAATTAGTTCAGACCACCCTAAGGGTATTTAAATTAGAAAGAATTCCACCGACAAATAATAATAGAAAAGATCTATGAACATTTTAATGATAATTTTCTCCAAATCCAGCAACCCTGAAGGTTCCCTTAAATGAGATGCATAATCAGTACAAAGAGTTTGGCCTAATGAGCTGCATGAGAACCCAGTGGATAAAGAGTCTATTGAATCAGTCAGTAAACAAGCATTTACTATTTATTATTATGTTTCTAGCACTGTGCAAAATACCAGGGATTCTAAAACAAAACAAAATGAGCATTTCTACTTTTGAGTCTCTACCCAATGTTGTATCAGAAGAGATTGCATGTATACACATCAATTCAGATATATAGAATAAATAAAGGGTAATTTAATATAAGACAGAGAGGGCAGGCCTTAATAGCTCAAAAGATTTCATTTAGGAAATGGTACTTGAGCTTAGACTGGAATAAAGTGAGGGATTCTGGGACATAAAGTTGAGGAGGATGGATGTTCAAGACATGGGGGGTGGTCAGTGCCAAGGCAGGGAGATGGGAGGTAGGAGATGGATGGAGCCCCATGTGTTAGGAAGAGAAAAAAAGGCCATTTTGATCAAACAGTAAAGGGCAGGAAGGGGAATAATGTCAAAAGAATCTAGTAAGAAAGATGGGGACCAACAGGTTGTAAAGAGCTTTAAATGCTAAAGGACAGAGTTTCTATTTTATTCCGGTGACAAAAGGAAACCCCTGGTGTTTAATGAGTAAGAGTGACATGGTCAGATCTGAGCTGAAGAAAATTCACTTGAGGATGGGTTGCCGTTGGAAGCACAGAGATCAATTAGTAGGTAATTGCAATGGTCGAGAGGTGAGGAAGGCTTTAGCAAGACTGGTGACTATGTGAGTGGAAAAAAGAGGTCAGATTGGAGAGATCTGGAGGTAGAAGTGGCAAGATTTGGCACCAGATGGGCTCTGGGCGGTGACGTTTTCCTGGATGGATAACTTACAGAGTTGCTCCATCAGTACATATCTTTTGGAAAGATACTTCAGATGGATCTTGAATGGGGTCCCAGAATTGAATAGGAGACCTGCCAGATTGCCTTTGGGAAATTATATCGTGCTTTTAATGACCCCGGTCTCCTTCCCGAAGCAAAAATTCAGCTTTTAAATACTAATATTCTTCCAATCTTGCTAGAGAGCTGCAAATCATGAGTACAATCACCTCTGAGGAAGCCAAATTGTGGGTCACCCAAAGGGCAGTTGAGAGATGGAGAGATGCATGTTGGAAATTAGAGACATACCTGGGAATTCCAGCTTCTGGGGAAAATCAGTAGAGAGAAGACAGATCAGGGGAACAGATTATGATGACATTACTGCTCATTATCTTGATCTAAAGGATTTCCCATGATACAGGTCAAATAGAGTAGAATAAGGTATCCCTAGGAGTTTTTTGGGGTGAAAAGGGGTACCTTGAGAGGAAAGGTAAAGGGGGATGGGTTGTTTTTATTTCTAATATGGCACCACCCTCTGGGATGGGGCCATAATAGCCAAGGGAAGGAAGGAGTATTATGCCCCCCCCCCGAAATACCTTGGGGGAGGAAGTACCCTTCCTATATTTAGGCTCTGATGTTTAGCTCTGATATCCTCTGCTAGTCATATCTCTGGTCAACCAGTTAATCAACCAACAAATAGTTATTAAATTATTAAGTGCTAACCAGAACAGATAAGAAAGTCTTGTGCCAAGAGTAGGAGTGAAAGAGTAATAGAGTAATGGTCCTCCCATTGTCTGGAAACCTAGGAGGAGGCATCTTGCATATTGGATGGACCCCTTGAATAGAATTTCGGGGGGGGGGCATGGAAGAGAGTCAAAGCAGCCAGAGAAAGCCCAGAAGATCCAACATTTACAACTATATGGTAATAAACCCTACCTCAGACTCATTTCTCAGAGACAAAAGACACTGTTATTGTAGCTTTAAGAGTTAGAAAAAAATAAATAGAATGTGTGAGACGGGAAGGGGGCGGGAGGGGGGCAGGTGGGGAAGTACCATATTTTGTGCTGACAGTTTTGAAGTGACAGTTGAGAAAATGGCTTAATGTGAAATACTTCTCCCTATTGAGTTAGGGAGAAGGTATGCATTTTATCTCTGCTCCATGATGATCTATGAAGAATCTGCGGAGAAGACAGATAGGAAGGAGGTCAGGAGAAATGTCTCTTGTGTTAGAACTATTTTCGCTGTGGTGTTATAAAGGGAATTCTTCAAGGAGTCTGAGGAATCTGGAAAGCTTGGTTCCCCTGAGGACTGAAGAGAAAACGGGAGAAACGGACTCATTGGGGGAGAAATATAAATATTAAGATTCTCCAATGACTTTTATCGGTTACTGGCGTGAATCGAATGGCTTAAGACAGTTTCCCAACAAGGGGAGAGAAGCCACGCACTGTCAAATCAAGGCTTTGGAGTAAAGTGTGCCATAGCCAAAATATTATAAGTTGTATGTCGTTGTGTTTGCTCCTGGGTTCATTCATGAATAAAGTCTGTATGCTCATTCAACAATCTTGCTACTTACTTAATGATAGATAAATAGCCAATTACTATTACTATTGGGAAAAGGAGGTTTTTGCATTTCAGTCAATAACTTCGATTTAATGAATGGGGTGGGAGGTAGAATGAATGAATGAATGAATGAATGAATGGTGATTGCAAAGTTTATTAATGAGAAATCAATTCTCCCAACATTTCTCTAGATAAAGTCAGGATGCATAAAATGAAATCTATCAAAATGAGTCCAGTGGTAGGCTGAGGAAATGAGATGGGCACCATCACTGACATAACCTTCTCACATGTGAGGCTAGCAAAGGCAACTTGACTCTTTAATCTATTACAGAATCTTAGATATAGAGACAGCAAAGAACTTAGAGGCCACCTAGTCCTGTTTCTTTTTACTGTAAGGAAAACTGAGGTTAAGAGAGAGAGGAAGTTACTTGCCCAAGGTCACAGATAGTCATTATAAGAGGTGGGATTTGAAATCAGATCCTCTAACTCCAGAAACAGTGTCCTTTCTTCTGTATCATGTAGGGTGTCCTTGGCAAATCAAATAGCTCCTCTGTGCCTCAGTTTCCTTCTATATCAAATAAGAATAAAAATACTTACACTGTCTACTTCTACTTGTATTATTACAAAAGGAAGGGCTTTATGAATCATAAAGGAGTAGAGCAATATATAGGTTATTTTTATTAGGAATTCTGAGAACAGAAAGAACAATAAGGACTGGCGGCAGTCAAGGAGGACTTTCCAGAGCTGATAAGAATTGAGTTAGATCTCAAGTTCGATGGCCCCTTGGGCATGGTTGCAGATTGCTTTCAAGATTGGTTGTATCAGCTCCAGTTCTACCAAAAAGTGTATTAGTGTCCCAATTTTTCTGAATGTTCTTCAGCATTTATCATTTTCCTTTTTCTTGTCATGTTAGCTAGTCTTTTAGGTGTGAGGGGGTACTTTGGAGTCATTTAAATTTGCATTTCTTTAATTAATAGTGCTTTGGAACATTTTTTTTTCATATGACTAAAGATTTAATTTCTTTACCTGTTCATATCCTTAGACCATTTGCCAATTAGGGAGCGCTTTGTATTCTCATAAATTTGACTCAGTTCTCTTTATATTTGAGAAATGAAGCCTTTGTCAGAGATACTTGCTATAAAGATTCCCACCCTCTCCAGTTTGTTGTTGCCTTTTAATCTTCCTTGGTTACACTGATTTTGTAATGTAGTCAAAGTTATCTCTTTTACATCACATAACGTTCTCGATGTCTTGTTTGGACATAAATTCTTCCCTTATCCATGGGTCCAACAGGTAAACTATTTTATGTTCCCCTAATTTGTTTACAGTATCACCCTTTATTTCTAAATCATGCATCTATTTTGACTTTACCCTGGTATATGGTGTGAGGTGTTGGTCTATGCCTTGTTTCTGCCATACTGTTCTCCTAGTTTTCCTAGCAGTTTTTGTGAAATAGTTCCTTCTTGCAAAAGCCTGGATCTTTGGGTTTGTCAAGCCCAACTAGGTTGCTATGTTCATTTAACACTGTGTGTGGAGTGCCTAATCTATTCCATTGGTCCACCATTCTATTCAGAGTTCTAGGCAAGACAGTTTGCTCTTTTAGCTCCTCCCAGTTGCATGTCTAGAGAATGACCAAAAAAAAAAAAAAAAGGCCCATTGTAGTTCCTATTGGTATTAGATTTACAGACTTAGTAGGGTTGGTCATTTGATAAAGGTTCAGGACTTGGAGCCAGCACTGACCCCGGGGACTTTTCCTTTTAATGTTGTGCCATGGTAGGGACCTTTGGCTACTCTTCTCATGGTTAATTCATGGCTTGGGCAGAAGGGGGAGCAGAGTGAGGGGTGGACCTTGTCAAAGAAAACCTGCCCTGTGGGCAATCTGGCATTCCTTTTATCTTGTTGGTGGGATGCTGGGTCTCATTCCTCTGTTTATACACCTCACTTCTCACTCTTGGGTATCAAGGAAAACCTCACTTCTCTGGACAGTGGGAATAGGGTAGGAGAGATGGAGTGATGGGAGTAATTTAGTCACAGAACTGGAGGAGGGAAGGAAGGAAGGAAGGAAGGAAGGAAGGAAGGAAGGAAGGAAGGAAGGAAGCAAGGAAGGAAAGAAGGAAGCAAGGAAGGAAGGAAAGAAGGAAGGAAGGAAGGAAGGAAGGAAGGAAGCAAGGAAGGAAGGAAGGAAGGAAGGAAGGAGGGAGGGAGGAAGAAAGAATCAAGTTGGTTTTAAGTTTCAATTCTACTTACTAAGTGACTGGGCAAATCCCGCAACTTCTCAAACCTTCATTTTCCTCATCAATAAAATCAGTTTGTCAATAGCATTTATTAAGCACCTATGAGGTGCCACATACTATGCCAAATGCGAATATTAGAAAGAAATGAAAAAGCCAGTTCCTCCCCTCAATTACTTCACAATGTACTGTAAAATGAGGAGACTAAGCTACATCAGGGGGTCTAACCTGAGGTCTATGAATTAAAAAAAATGTTTTTAACTATATTCAAATACAAGTGGTTCCCTTTGTTCTCCTATTTATTTATTTTATGCCTTTAATAAGGAGTCTGAGAAGAGGTCTATAGATTTCAGCAGAGTGACTGCCCATCCTGGGGGGGGGGGCAGGATACAAATTGGAAAAAACCATTGAACTATATAAACTCTCACATCTCCCTCCCTCCCTAAACCTAGCCTGCTCCTTCCAGCCCAAATCTTATTCTCTGTTCTAGGTTCAGGTTGGTGGGGGACTATTGGACATATTGAGGGGACTCTGAACCTAGGTAGCACTTGAACAAGTGTTCACCCTGACCTCCACTCCCATAGCCCCTTCCCTGTCTACCCAACCTCTCTCCACAACAGCTCATATCTTCTGCCAAACTTTCTAAGGCCTGCTGTAGCTCTGGCTGGCCCTGAGGCGATTCTGAAGAAAAATGGGGGGAGGGGTCTCTTCTTATATCCAAGGGTAGGGGGAGCCCCTAGACCTGACCCCTCCGATTTGTGAGAGGTTAGGAGGAAAACATGCTGCTTTTGCCTTTTTTCAAAAATCAGCTGATGGATTTTCCTGATAGTCCCTTGTCTCCATTCCAATGCCTCCAGCTTCTCCGGGAGTGTGCACGCACCCGGAGCCCCCCATGGATACTGGGCATAGGTCCATCGGGTGGCTTTAATTTAGGGTTACAAAGATGTCCTTACTAGAACCAGGAGGCTTCTGCATGTTGTCTCAGTGGGTTCTTTCTTTGCCAAACTCTTCTCTCCTCCCTTTCTCTCTCCCTCTGCCCTCTCTTTCTCCCTTTTTGACTCTCTGTACCTAAGTTTTCTCTCTTTTTGTACATCTACATCTAATTCTGTTTCTGCTTCAGGTTCCTTGTGTCTCTCTTTCTCTGTTTATCTCTCTGTCCCTGGCCTCTGTCTCCGATGTCTTTCCCTCTTTTCATCTTTATCTCCTTCTCCCTCTCCATCTCTGTCTATTCTTCTGTCTGACTGTGTCTATCTGCCACCCTCTCCCTCAGTCTGACTGTCCCTCTTTCTCTTTGGCTTTACAGCTTTCTTTCTTGCCCTATTTCTGTGTCTCCATCTGTTCCTCTTTCTGTTTCTCTCTCTGCTTCTCTGAAATGCTTTTTGTTCTCTCTCTCTCTCTCTCTCTCTCTCTCTCTCTCTCTCTCTCTCTCTCTCTCTCTCTGTCTCTCTCCTTCTGTCTCTCCCTCTTTCTCTCTGTCTCTCTGTCTGTCTGTCTCT
>NC_058133.1:30626645-30645482 GCF_016433145.1 Gracilinanus agilis | reverse complement strand
CTCTCTGTCTCTCTCTGTCTCTCTCTCTCTGTGTCTGTCTGTCTCTCTCTCCCTCACCCCACACAACTCCATCTCTCTTCTTTCTGTCTCTATCTCTTTTTGTGACGCTCTGTCTCTCTTAATCTGTCTGTCTGTCTGTCTGTCTTTCTCTCTCCCTGTCTTTGGGGCTCTCCGGCTCCGGCTCTTCTCTCTCCCCCCTGCCCCCAGCTCCCATTCACCCTCCCCGCATTGACCTACGGAGCTCAGGGTGGCAGAGAAGCCGATGGCAGGGCGGGGAAGTAGACGATGTTTGCAGAAAGAAGGGCCGGGCATTTTCAGGAGAAACAGAAGGCCCCCCGGAGTCTGGGCCGCTCAGTCGGCCTGGGTTTGGCGTACTTATTTCTGTGTGTGCGCGGGTCCCTGAGCAGGCAAGCTTGTGTGTGGCCACATAGGGTACATGAATGTGCACATGTCCCATGTAATCCCGTGTGCGTGGACCCAATTCTTCCCCCCCTTCCCCCCCAGCGCGCCCAAGGGAGCCTAGCGGGGGAAGAGGGCAGGCCGGCGAATCCATCAGTGCTTCCTGACGGGAAGGCCTTCCTCAGGGAGGTTCGCCCCGGTCCTATCCTGGGGATGAACTCCGCCTGCACCTGTACTGAACGCGTTTCCGGTGGAGAAGCTGCAACTCCTGCGATGTTTTTCCAAGCAAAATACAATGTTGATAGAATAATGTGTGTGTGTTTGTGCGCGCGCGCGAGCGCCGGCTATGTGGGGGGGAGGGGGAGGTGGCCTTCCCGCAGCTGCCATAAATTGCTGCCCTTGTAATCCCTCCTGCAAAGCGCCTCCCAGCCCCCCCCCCCCAACCCCCTTGTTGATTTTGCACATATGGCTTGGGGCAGGGCTCATTTCCCCTAAAGCTAATGAAAATCGGCGGGCGGGGCTGCCCAGCCTCACCCGGGTGGTCGAGCCTACTCTGGGCTGGACTGCTGAGAGCCCTCCCTTCCCCTCATTGTGCCTGGCCCTGGGCTCCGCCTTCGCGTGCTGCGGAGGGCAGGCCAAGAGGCGGAGGAGTGGCCGGAGGCCCCGGAGCCGTTGGGATGCCCTCCAAGGAAGGGGTGGCCACATGGAAGAAGGTCCGAGCCGGGCTGGGGCGTAGAGGTCCAGCCCGGAAATTCTTCCTTTTACGCCCTAGACGGCTCTGACGTTCTATGTTCCCCTCCTAAAATGTCCCGTGGTTCCCACGTTTTGCGTTCTCAAGGCTCTCCCAGCGGGGGCTTTCTTTGTTCTGTGTTCTAAGCTTCCTCCCAGCCCTCACCTTCTCTGTTCTAGGCTTTCTGCTTGGGTGGAGTTTTCCCCTTCCGAGTCGGGAGAAGAAAGGAGCTTTAAGGAAAAGCCTACGAGCTAAGGGTCCGAGAGCTTGTTCGGAGCCCAGGGCGGAAAACTGAGGAGATGTGTGGCCCTCCGGGGTCCTTTCCCCTCACAAACGTGCTTGTCCACCCGGGTAGATACATACGCACTCAGAAACACGCGCGTCTGTACGCAGCGCACTCACAGCCACACACGGGAATACAGGCAGAGAAAATCCAGTTTCCCACCAACTCGCATCGTTGACCCAGCAGGGATGATCTCCAAGAATCCACGTCCCCGAGATCTCATTGCTTTAGGGAAGGGGGGGAGGGGGAGGGACCCTGATCTGGGAGTCTAGAAACCTGGATGCCATCCCAGCTTTGCCCTTTGCTGGGCGTGCTCTTGGGCTCTTCTTCTGAGCCTCAGTCACCCCATTTGTAAGACGGGTAAATAGTCTTTGCCCTCTGCTACACGCGCGCGCGCACACACACACACACATACACACACACACACACACGCACGCACGCACGCACACACACACACACACACACACACACACACACACACACCTCCCCAAGGTGCTGGGACCAAGACAGCTCAGGCTCAGGCTGGTAAGCAAGTGAGTGGGGGATGTTTCGATCCCCCGGTGAGGGTCACAGCGACGCCTCGAGGCGCCTTCCGCTCCGGAGTACCCAGGGCTCCTAGCGCGACCGCGACTGGAAAGAACGCCCACTTGGTCAAGGTTCCTTTTTTTTTTTTTTTTTTAAATGCTCGATCCTTGTCCTCCAACTCTTTTCCTATACCTGCTCCCAAGGAGCTTCGGGAACTTGGGCTCGAGACTGGCCTGAGAGGCTGCTGAGAGGCCCCGATGACCCGTAGTAGCCTTCGGAAGGCATCTGCCGCCATTCGCGCCTATCGCCTCCGTATGGTCTGCGGTAACAGGAAGACGGGACCGCGATCATCGGCGAAAGCTTAGGGGCTCTCGGCCAAGCGACGATCCGGGGCGGTCCTGAAGGACTGCTGGCGGGGGATGCTGTCCACGTCCCAAGAAAGACGGAAGAGCAACAGAGCAGCCTCAGTGCAGTTCGGGGCTGAGGTCGGCGGGAGCGAGCTCCGCCAACAAGGACCAACCGGGCCAGTGTGCTTTGCATGAGAATAAAAATAAAATAGAAAAACCCCAATATGACCACATTTGATCCTCACAACAACTGTGCGAGGCAGGTGACGTTATTATTCCCATTTCACAGCTGCGGAAATGGAGGCAAATTGAGGTTAAGTGGCTTATCCAGGGTCAAACAACTAGTAAGTGTCTAAGACTGGATTTGAATTCAGGTCTTCCTGACTCTAGCTCCAGCACTCTAACTCCTGTGCCACCTATATGTGGGCATGTGTGTGCTACTAAAAGGGAAAGGCTTTTTTTTTTTCTTTTTTTCTGGGCTTACATTCTTTTGGCTGGGAATGAGCTAAGGAGCCCTCCCTCCTACCCCAACGCACATACACAGGACTGAACAGCTTGGAAGAGGACTTAGAGAGGATGGCGTCTAACGCCTTGATTTTATGGAGGACAGGGGAGACGCCGGACCCAGGGTCACTCAGGTAGCAGGAAGCAGAGCCAGGATTCAAGCCCAGGGTTTCTTCCTCAAATCTGGTGTCCTTGCCACAAGCTCCTCTTCTAAGGGGTCGGCTGGGTGGGAACCTCAAGCTGCTGCTCCCTCGCCCTGTCCTCCCCCAGCCCCCAGCTCAGGCTTTTCTCCCCCCATCCTTTTCTCCCCCATTTACCGCTTCGCACTTGCTGCTGGGTCTGTGACCTTCTTTAGAAACGACTTCTTTACGAGTTGACTTTGGCTTGTCCTGGACATTCATAAAATTCCAGGGGAACGGCGGGTTTTGAGCGGGGCTTGTAAAGGATGAAGGGAGGGGGAGGAGGAGGGAGGAAGAAGAATGTAGGGAGTTTGTACCCTTGGGGATGGGGTCTTGGCTCTCTACTGATGAAGGTCTCTATGTCTCTGTCTAAATCGGTCTCATTTTCTCTTTGGCTGACTAGCTGGCCAATTCTCTCTGTCTCTCTCTGTCTCTCTGTCTCTCTCTGTCTCTTTTGTCTCTCTGTCTGTCTCTGTATGTCTGTCTGTCTCTGTCTCTGTCTCTCCCTCTCTCTCTGTCTCTGTCTCTGTGTCTCTCTCTGGGTCTCTGTCTGTCTGTCTCTGTGTCTCTGTCTCTCTCTGGGTCTCTGTCTGTCTGTGTCTGTGTCTCTCTCTTCCCCACAGAGGCACACACACCCCAGCAGCTCCCTCTGCCTGTTTCTCCCAGGCTCGGAGTCCTCCCCTGTCATTCCCTCCCAGGAGCCCTCTCAGGGCTGGGGCCTGGGCCAGGTTATCTTCCAGTGACCCACTCTGCGGATGGGGACGCTGTCCAGGGAGCAGTTGAGGCAGACACTGGAGAGGCACAGAGGGGAGCCTGCTGGATAGATGGGTGCCACCCACACAGAGCACCCCCAAACTTGGCCTTCTCCAGACCGTGCCGGGGACAGCCCCCAGTTTATGGTCAGGCCCCGAGTGCGCAGCCAGAGCTAAAAAGGTGAGGGGAATTCTGACATCTCATAAAACCATTTGACAGCAGAGGAAGAGGAGCGTACATGGGGCCTTGTGACTTGGATCCTGCTCCATTAATGGGTTGGGGCCTCGCAATGTTTCCAATTAACAGACCATTCAGGGAAAGCAGCATCAATAACCCTCCGGCCTTTCGCAGGGCCTGGGAAGCTGCCAAGACGGCCTTCAGGGGGAGGGAGGCCAAGGGACAGGAAGGAGGGAGAACCCCCACACACACACACACACACACTCACACTCACTCACTCACACACTCCTTGAACATCCCACAGAAACAGAGACTCACACGTACTAGCATTCACGTGGAGCCACCCTCTAAGGCTCAGGCACCCTCATTTACTCCCACTTAGACACATCCACACTCTCCCCCACCCACACTCATCTTCTCACACGCCTGGGAAGACGTGAGAACACAGTCTAACCCGCACACTCCCCCAAGACACACACGCACGCGTGGATCTACATAGAGACACATGCAGAGCTGCCCTGCGAGGCCCCCCTCCTTCTATCCTGCGTCCTTCTTATCTATCTGTGTTGGCATGTTGTCCCCGCAGTGGCCTGGGAGCCCCTTGAGGGCGGGGCCCTTTCTTGGCATCCTTATGCCCGAGTCAGAGCAAATGAGCACTAAATGCTTGTGGACAGACAAGTCTAAGTTATTGCGGGCCTTGGAGAGCAGGTGGCGGAGCTTATATGGTTCCAGAATCACCAAACAAGAGCAAGAAGGGATCCCAGGGGCCATCCAGGCCAACCCATGCCTGAAAGAAATCCTGGGTATGACCCACTGAACAAGTGGTTCACCATTCTCTGCCAGAAGACCCCTAGTAACGGGGAGCTCACTACCTAGCAAAGCAACCCGTCCCACTATGGAACACTCCTCGTCATTCATTCAAGTCAGTTTAATCTAATTTAACCAGCAGGTATCAAGCGCCTACCCTAAGCCCGGGGGCTACAAATTTGGAAAAAGCATAGATCCCGCCTTCAAGGAGCATACGCTCTAATGGGCAGGGAAAAGACACGTACACAGGGAACTCATACAAGAGAAGGCGAGATGGGCACAGAGGAGACAGTGGAAGACAGGAGGAAGGCAATTCTTTTCTGCTGGGACAGTCAGGGGAAGCTTCATGGAGGAAGCCATTCCTGAGCTGGGCTTTAAAGGAAGGAGGGGATTCCAATATGTGGGGGAAGGAGTGTAAATAATAGCAAGGGCTCAAGAAAAAGCAGGATGGGACCAGAGGGAAGACAAGGCGTCTAACCTGAAATGGCAGAATAAATATGGGAGGGGGAAAGCTGGACCCACACTGTGGAGGGCCTTGAAGGCTACTTTCTGGAGTTTCCCTTTCTCCATCCAGTGTTCAGAGATGAGAGATCATAAAGGAAAGACCACTAGAGTGAAGGGATCAGAAGACCTGTGTTTGAACCACAAGCCTTGCCTGAGCTCCCCTCTGCCATCCTGGGCTCCTCGTCTGGATGAAGGTCAAGGCTATTGAGTCTAAATAGGTGACTAAGTAAGAGGGGCAGCAGATGACCTGTCTAGTCTGGAGTCAGGAAGACTCTGAGCTCAAATATAGCCTCAGACACTTACTAGCTGGGTGACCCTGGGCAAGTCACACTACCCTGTTTGTTTCAGTTTCTTCATCTGTCAACTAAGCTGGCAAAGGAAATAGCAAACCACTCCAGTACCTCTGCCAAGAAAACTGCAAATGATGGGGTCGTGGAGAGTTGGACGTGATTGAAATGACTGAATAACAATGACTAAAGAAAGACACAGAAATAGCAAGGGATCTCAGAGACCCTACCTGAACAGGATTGTTTTCTAAAGCATTCTTGATGGGGGCTCCTCCAGCCTCTCTCCACCAGCTTGCAGGACTCCTTCTAGATTGTCCTCTCTTAGCACCTGCTAACCGAACAGGGCAGGCTGAGATGCCTTCTTCAAGGCTTAGTCAGCCCTGGACCTCAAAGAGGTAAAGAACAGAGGAAAGGGGTCCCTGAAAATGACTGTTTAGAGCAGTGTTCTTTTTTTATGGCAAAGAACTGGAATTGAGGAGGCCAGCCCTCTATTGGAAAGTGGCTGAATACAGGACAGTATTTGAATGTTGTATTGTAAGAAACGAAAAGGGAGTTGGGTTCTGAGAAACCTGGGAAGACATTTATGAACTGATACAGAGTAAGGTGACTGAATCACAAACCAAAACTCAGATGGTCCTTAAAAGGAGCAGATCTTCAGAGCTGCTGGCATGGAGACAGGTCTGCAATACCCCTTGGGTGGTGCAGGAGATCTGGAGGAGAGGCAGGGCCAGAGGAAGATCCCTTTTCAATGGTATGCTGGCTCTGGCCTCTGCCCACAGGCACAGATGAAGAGCACACACAGAGACTCTGCAAAGAAAGGAGAATGCCCTTGACAAACTGCTCCCATAAGGCACAGAGGAGGAGCTTGAATCCTCATGAATACTGAAGATAGGGCAGAGCCAGGTTCCTTTTCTCTGCCCCAGACCTCAGTCGCCCCTTTACCAGAAAAGCAGGAAGTGTGATGTACCCCCAAAACGGCATAGGGAAGTAGAACCAAAGAAGGAAAAAAACAAAACAACCAAAACAGCTCTGAACAGAGAAAGACCTTAGATTTCTCCAAAGAAACTGTCTTTGTGCCATCATCCAATTCTGCCATTTACAAATATGGAAACTGAGGTCAAAGAAAGAATGTGATGTGCCTAAAGTCATGTGGAGTGTCAAAGCCAGAATTTGAAATCAGATCTTCTGCATCTGAGTCCTGAGCTCTTTTCAGGTGTCCCTCTAGTGTCTTTGTATGCATGTGTAGTACTTTTTCATGGTCTAGGAATATCTGAGCTACCATGCTGTAGTTGTGGGCCTCCTCTATAGCCCTAGATGATCTGGTACCAAGAGTCCATTGGCAAGGGAATAAGGGGTAGATTTCCAACCCTTCAGTGTCTAAGGGCTGGAGACAGACTGCCAATTTGGGGCAAAGAGCTTTGGATTTGGAGTTAGGAGAAATGGAGTCAGAGATTAATCAGGTGTTGTCTGAGATTGGACCCCTATCATAGACAAATTGTAGATTTAAAATCTGTCTATTCTATTCCCTTCTTTTTACAGAGATGGAAACAGAAGAGGAGGATCTAAGTGGAGAGATGAATTGCTCAAGGTCACCCACAGGAGGTGAGTTCTAACACGGAGGGCTTTCATTCCAAATACAGCATTCTTTCCCAGATGTGCCTCTCCTCTATCCAAACCTTGAGTCCTTCATTTGTAAAAGGTGGTTGGGATAGGGGATGGGTGTCCTAGCTAATCTCTAAGGTTCCTGCCAGCTCTCAAAGCCATGCCAAAAAAGATAATCATGGGATATGTGTGTATGGTGGGAAATGGGCTGGAGTGGGCCAAGGGCTAACAGTCTCCTGGCTGGCCACCTCTTCAGCTCAGCCCCTACAGGGTGCAGAGGAGAAACTAAAGTTTTCCTTTTTTTTTTAGAAAAAATACATCAGGGGCAGCTGGGTAGCTCAGTGGATTGAGAGCCAGGCCTAGAGATGGGAGGTCCTAGGTTCAAATCTGGCCTCAGACACTTTCCAGCTTATATGACCCTGGGCAAGTCACTTGACCCCCATTGCCCAGCCCTTACCACTCTTCTGCCTTGGAGCCAATACACAGTATAGACTCTAAGAAGGAAGGTAAGGGTTTAAAAAAATACAGTAATTAAGATGATAAAATGAAAGAAAACAAGGAGGGGCAGGAAACTGGTTTTAACTAGAGATGTGTCGGGCCCCCAAAAAGTAAAATACGATCTTTCCCTTTGCCTCTGTTTTCTGAAGGGGGCTGTTTATGTAGCCTCTTCCAAAAAGGGAAGTGTGAACTTTTCACAAGGACATTTTTATTGGAGGGCGGCGAGCAGTGAGCTCAGGGAAGCCTCCGGCCTTCCTCTCTCTGGGGATCTCGAGTACATTTGGCTTCCCAAAGATAGACAGATCCAGAGAGGGAGAGATTTAGAAATAGGGAAACTGAGAGGGAAAGAGACAAGGACAGTTAGAAAAGCGTCGCCCCACTGACGGATTGTCACAGACGGAATGACCCACAGACAGGTTTACTGAAAGACTGACAGACAGGAAAACAATAGCCCAAGGAATCAAGATTGAGCAATAGATTCGGAGGGAGGGGGAGACAGACAGACAGACAGACAGACAGACAGACAGAGACAGGAAAGAAAGAGAGACAAAGAGAGGCAGAGGTAAGGGAGATGTGCTGATAAATGAGGGAGAGACAGAAGGAGGGAGGGAGGAAGAGACAGAGGGAAAAAGAGAGACAGACATGTGGAAAGGAGAGATTAAAAGAGTCTGAGTCTCAGAGAGCTTGGCTCAGACAGAAAGAGGGAATGTGGGAGAAACAGACAAAGATTAAGGTTTGCTTTGGAGTTCTCGGTCCCTCGGGACCTAGATGGACTAGAAAGGTGATTTGTTCTCTGTCTCTGTTTTTGTGTCAGTCTCTCCCTGTGTCTGTCTGTCTGTCTCCCTCCTCATCTCTGCTGGACTTGGGTAGAGGGAGGCCAAGGGCCTCAGGAGCACTCTACACATAAAAGGGGCTTCTTTCTTTCCCTGTTTTGAGGCAGCCTTTGTGTCCCTCCCCCCTCTCCCCCAGAACTGGGGCTCAAAGCACAGGTCCAGGGGCTGGCTGCCCATCTGAAACTCATTAGCTGGTTCAGATGACTGTCATGGGAGCCCTTGATGGAAAACAAGGAAAAAGGAGGCAGGCTCCATTTCTGAAAAGATATTGCTCGGCCCCAGGCTGGTGGCTGATTGGGGATTGCTCTGAGTCACAAAACCCTACAATTCCAGGCCTGAACGAGAGAGGACGCCCTCTGAGCTGTTGACAACCGCTTGGTCTTCCTCTGCTGGAATGCTTCCAGTGGATGGGAACCCATCTGTCACCTCTCGGTCAACCCATTCTACGTCTGAGTACTTTTCATTCTGTTTGGTGTTTGATTTCTGTTTGTCTCCACATATCACACCTGGTAGATCATGAGCCCATTGACTGGGTGCCATTTTTGTGCCTTTCCCAGTATCCCCGGTGCTAGGAATGGTACTTGGCATGGAGGAGGGGCTCCACAGATTGTCACTGATTGATAGATTCATGTCGGGGCTCCTTTATATGGAGCTGAAAACTGACCTGATCTACATAAACCATGCCGCCCTGAGCAGAGGAGTCATCATTCATTTACTAATATTATTAATTACTATCAATGCATTTATAATTATGGGTTTAGTATATTACAAATACATGGATATAATTATGTTTGTGATTATACTGTTTATTTATCTGTTTTATTTCTACATATGTAAAATGTTTATTAATTATTTTTTTCCCCATCTTGTCATTATATTGGTATGAGACTCCCAGCATGGAAACTCCATTCACCAATTCCAATCATCACCTGCTTTCAGTTTTATACTCTTGGAGAGTTGTTCAAGGGCACTAAGAGAGTGGGGCCACCCAACCAATACAGGTCAGAGGCAGGACTCAAACCCAGATCTTCTTGATTGAGAGGCCAGCTTTCCCTCTGCTCTATAGCCAACAGTATCTGCTATTTGTGTAACAGCAAAGGACCTTATTAAAGGCTTGTTGATTGGTGGATGGTTTGGAAATACTTTACAGACATTATCTCATTTGAGGTTCATGACTCCCCTGTGAGGGAGGGGTTGCTATTACCTCCACATGACCCCCGAGGCTCGATGGAAGGGATTTGTCCAGGGTCGCAGTGCCAGGACCTCAATGGAGATCATCCAAGAGAGGCTGGATGACCACTCGCTGAGGATCTCGGAGGAGGGACATTGGAATAGATGCCTTCTGCCTTCCTTCCAAGTCCAGCTCTGTTCTTCAAAGATCGACTGTGAAAGACAAATGAATGCCCTGGCGGACCCAGGATCTGGGACTCTGCATTCTCTGGCCAAGGGTGGATGTAGGGGAGGAGAGATGGATGAGGGGAAAGGGCTCCAGTGTTCTATGGCTCAAAGAGAGCCTAATGTGGCCCATCCTTCCAGACCCCAGACCTCTCTCGGTCCTCTCTTCTTCCCCTTCCCCTCAGCCCTGGAGGATCCAGCCTAGGTGGCTACCTGACCTTCTGGTTCTTTCTCCTGCCCTTGGCATCCACAGAGATGAGGAAATCTCTGTGTTCATTAGCTCAATGCAGGTCAGGGCCAGGTGTGTGTGTGTGTGGGAGGGGGCAATATGTGGTGTGAGTATACAAGCCCCGCACCTGGGATTCAGGCTGGCACAGCTCTATTGTGGCATGCTGCCCACCTAGAATGAGCCTGAGAAAGGGAAGCCACACATGATTTCATGAGCTCTTGTTTGGTCTTCTCAGCCACTGAGTGCAAGTGAGGAGTTGGGATGGGAAGGAAGGAAATGGAAGAACCTAGTGCCTTCCCAGGCTGGCAGGACAAAGGTCCCTAGAGTACCTTAAGAGATGAGTGGTACCTCCCTAGAAAGAGAAGGACACCTGAGGATTTGGATTTTCCTCTGAGATCAGTGACAGTCTGATTGACTCAATGGCTTCCGTGAGCTGCTCTTTGGCCTCAAAAGGACAAAATCCAATATAGCTACTTTTCCAGAACCAGGATCTGATTTCAGATATTACAGGGATATTGTCACCTGCCTGAAACCCAAAAGACCCCAAACTTTCACTTCAGTGACTGTCCTTCCTTGCAGTGATCAATTCAATGCTGCCCCATCCTTGAAGCATCAGTTCTTAAATCTTAAGCCTGGCCTAAATGACATAGTGCTCTTCCCCTGAAGCCCCTTAAAACTGTGTATAAGAGGAGCATAGACTGCTATCCCCATTTTACAGATTATAAATTGAGACCCAGAGAGGGGAAAAGACTCACCTGAAGTCAAACGACTAAGAAGTATCATAGCTTAGGACTCCAACCCAGATCTACGGTCTCCAAATCCAGGATTTTACCCACTTAACTGCAGAAGCAGAGAAGATTCCATCCCCGAGTTTGCAAAGTAAAGCAAATACAGCATCCATGAGGGTACTGGTGTCCCACGAGGAGCCAAGGGCCAGATTGAAGAAAGGTTCCCAGGTCTGGGTTGTCCCAAATTTCCTAGGCCACTTGGGCACTTCAATTTCCTTTCTAGAAATGAAACTCTCAGTGCTAAACTTCCTTCCTTAGTTCTGACATTGCCTGTTCTGTATTCTAAAGTCCCCTTTGTCTTTGAAATTCCCTATTCTAAGCTCCCTTGTAGCTCTAACATCCCATGTTCTAAAGTTCCTGCCAGTTCTCACATTCTCTGCTCTATGGTCCATTCCAGTTATGACATTCCTTGTTCTAAGCTCCCTGCAAGCCCTGACATTCTCTGCTTTAAGGCTCCTTTCAGCTCTGACATTCTTTGTTCTAAGACCCCCTCCCAACCCTGACATCCTCTGTTCTAAGCTCCCTTCCTAGGTCTGATATCTCATGTTCTCAAGTTCCTGCCAGTTCTCACATTCACTGCTCTATGGTTCTTTCCAATTATGACATTCCATATTTTAAGGAATATGTTCCCTCCCCCATTCTGAGTTCCACAGTCTTTTCCAAGTATGGCATTCCAAGTTCCAAAATGTCTTTCTTCTCTGTACTTAATGATATCAGGAGTATTGTAGTCCATGTGCTTCCCACTCCCCCTACTACTAAGGCTCTTCTGAGTGGGAGGAATTTGGTGAGGCCCAGGGGACTGTGGGAGGCGGAACATTTTCAAAGGGATAATTAGAAGCCCCCACTTTGTGGGCAAGTTCTTTTCACTGGAAAGCCTGAAAAGGCACAGGGACAGGGTGAATAGAGTGAGCCAGAGGAATTCAAGGGCTTTGTCATTTCCCTTGTCCCCTAGTGAATGTCCTCAAGGCCACTCAACAGTTAAAAAGGGCCGAGGCTCCCACTCCGAGGTGTATGGAGTGAGGACTGCTAGATCCTGACCTTATTACCAGGTTGGGGGTGGTGTAGGGTGATGAAAGAGCTGAGGTCAGGAAATTAAGGAGAGTCCCAATTGCCCGTGGCTTGTGTGAGTGTGTGTGTGTGTGCGTGTGTGTGTGTGTGTGTGTGTGTGTGTGTGTGTGCATGTAGGGGAGTAAGCAAAGGCCAGACAATAAGGAAAAAGCCAAACCACCAGGCAGGTGACACAGAGACGGTCTTGGGGACTTGAACCTTCCTCTGTTTGTTGCTTCTTTCTGTACTGTGGATAGGAACTGTGTGCTCCCCACAAACAATTCATCCTTTCACTCCAAGAGATGGTAGATAGATAGATAGATAGATAGATAGATAGATAGATAGATAGATAGATAGATAGATAGATAGACAGACANAGATAGATAGATAGATAGATAGATAGATAGATAGATAGATAGATAGACAGACAGACAGATAGATAGATAGATAGATAAAGGATAGACAAGATAGAAACTGGATAGATAGAGAGATAGACACAGACAGACAGATAAAGATAGATGATGATAGATAAATGGATATATAGATGATAAATAGATGATAAAGATAGAAAGATTATAAAGATAAGTGATAAAAGATATATGATAGATAAATAGATGATTGATGATAGATAATGGATAGATGACAGATTATAGATAAAGATAGAAAGATGAAAGAGAGATAGATAGGTTCTATCTCTCTCTCTCATATGCTATGTTCCTGACACTGCATTAAGTTCAGGGGTAAGGGTTGGGAGATTATAAAAATATAATCAAGCAAGAGAGTCTCTTCTCCTAGTAAAAAACTCTGGTGAACTCTGCATTGGGGTGATGGTGGGCATGCCCACAGAAAGGACTCTGAGTATTCCCTCTGACACATGAGCAATAGGTTCACCAACATGGTCTAATGCAGGAGACAACATGAAAACACACAAAAGAATAAATTAGAAATAATCAGGGAAGGTGCTAGCATTTGATTAGTCTATTTAGTAGAAGAATGTGAGAGAAACAAGGCTTAGCTATTAGGGAAGGTGCTGGCATTTGATTAGTCTATTTAGTAGAAGAATGTGAGAGAAACAAGGCTTAAATATTAGGACATAAAATCCTCACCACCACATGCAGAAAAGTCAAATGCATCCTTTTCAGACCATAATGATCTAAAAGTTATACTCAGCAAAGGGCTGCAGAAACAAAGAGCAAAACTTAATTGGAAATTAAATAATCTTATCTTAAAGAATGAATGTGTCACAGAACAAATCATTGAAACAATCAACAAATTTCATTAAAGAGAATGATAACAAGGAAACAACATACCAAAAATTTTGGGATGTAGCCAAAGTAGTACTTAGTGGAAATTTTATATATCTAAAATGCTTACTGATGCAACTAAAAAAACTAGAAAAGTAACACATTAAAATCCCAATTAAACACCAAATTAGAAATCCTTAAAATCAAAGGAGAGAAAAATAAAACTGAAAGTAAAAAATATCATTGAACTAATAAATAAGACAGAGCTGGCTTTATGGGGGAAAAACAATAAGATACCTAGACCATTGGCTAATTTGATGAGAGAGAGAAAGAGAGAGAGAGAGAAAGAGAGAGAGAGAGAGAGAGAGAGAGAGAGAGAGAGAGAGAGAGAGAGAGAGAGAGAGAAATTACCAGTGTCAAAAATGAAAAAAGCAAATTCACAACCAATGAAAAGGAAATTAAATCAATTATTAGGTGCTATTTTGCCCAATTATATGCCAATAAATCTGACAATCTAAATGAAATAGATAAATATTTAAAATATATAAATTATCCAGATTAACAGAAGAGGTAATAGAATACTTAAATAACTTCACCTCAGGAAAAGAAATTGAACAAGTCATCAGGAAATTCTCCAAGAAAAAGCTCCAGAGTCAGATGGATTCACAAGTGAATTCTACCAAACATTTAAAGAAAAAGTCATTCCAATGCTAAATAAACTACTTGGGAAAAAAGCTAAGGAAGGAACTCTGCCAAGTTGCTTTTATGAGAAATAAGGCTTAGGATCCTGACCTTCTTAGCTTTCTCATCATGGACAAGTCATTTGGGCAAGTCTACAAACTTTAGTTTTTTCCTGAGTAATATCAGAATGATGACACCTATAAGAATTTTTCTTCCTGGGCACATGTGAAAATCCAGTGAGCTCCATAATCATTTGCTGTCCCTATGTTCTTGGCATTACAACACTTGGTAAACCATAGTAGGCTAGAGCAAAGGGTCACAGATCTGGGGCAAAGCCCCTATCAGAGGACAGATTCCTAGGCCAGCCCCGAGTGCTCTCTCTGTCTGGTGAGCTCAGAGCAGGCTCCTCTTTCTCTGGAGGAAAGGAAAACACCCCCTTTAGTTCCCTGGGACCACAGAGAATTCTCATCTGGCCATAAGCAGTTGCCAAATCACTTTTGCTTGTGTGTATTTATTTCCCCAACCATGTGTGTCAGGGTCTGTTAACGTGCTGAGGAGAGGGCTCCCCAGACCCCAGGATAGGACTCCACACTGCTGCAGAAAATTCACACCTTTGAAAGCTTTCCAAGCCGCCCTGGAGGGCAAACAAAGTTCCCCCCTCCATGGAGCCCCGGACACCCTTGGGGGCCCCTGCTCAGGCTCATGGAAACACCATAAAAGAGCTGAGCACTGTTTCCTTTCCCACTCAAGAAATGATGCATAGAGTAAGGGGTGGGGACCAGTGGGGGTGGAGGGTGGGGGGTGGTAAGGAGCAGGGAGCAGAGCTTGGGCCCACAACCCTATAGGATCACCAAAAGATCCAAAATTCATGTGTAGAAGGGGCCTTACAAATCACCTCCTCCAAACTTTTCACTTTATATAGGAGGAATGAATCCTAGAGAAGGAAAGAACTTCTCTTTCAATCAAAAAACAGATAGAGGGGAGAACTAGGTGGCTCAGTGGATAGAGTCAGGTGTAGAGATGGGAGTCCTGGGTTCAAATCTGGCTTTAAACTCTTCCTGTCTGTGTGCCTCTGGACAAGTCATTTAACACCCCCTTGCCAGCACTTTTCTGCCTTGAAACCAATACTTGGGATTGATTCTAAGATGGAAGGAAAGGGTTTTTTAAAATACATTTTTATATTTAAATAAAAATAAAAATAACAGAAAGAAGAGCTATTCCTTGAACAAAAGACTGATCTCCTAAAAATCTATGCATTGTCACTTTCTGTGTCCCCTGCCTGGAATGTTCTCCCTCCTCATCTCTGCCTCTTGGCTTTCTTTATATCCCTGATAAAATCCTACCTTCTACAGGAAGCTTTTCCTGATCCCCATCCACACTAGGACCTTCCCTCTGGGATTACCTTTATTTTGTATTGTCTAGTTCTTGCCTGTATTTAGTGCCTCCTTTCTCTCCATTAGATTTGATGCCCCATAAGAGAACAGGCTGTGTTTTGTTATTGCTGATTTCGTCTTTTGACCAGTTCACTTAGTCCCTGGTGCATAGCAGGTCATTTAATAAATATTTGGTGACTTGACTTAATCTTATGATCGTTGGAAACTACAATGGGCAAACAGGCTGATTTAGTCACTGAATCCCAGACTCCTAGAGTTGGAAGGGGACCTCCACATTTGGAAATGAAACAAATGCCAGCCATGTGGGAGAAAGGAGGGATCCACCGAAAACTTTAGCCAACTTTGGGAGGGAGACTCCCTGGGCACGGGGTAGGTGATGTATGATGGGCCTGAGGAAAGATCATGGTCATAGAAGTGTTTGATAGAGCAGACTGGGGGTGGGGGAGAGAGGAGCACAGACCACATAAAGTCATGCAAGGTGATCTCACCAGCAGGAATGGAGCCTTGAACCATTTGGCTAAAAGTATCTTTGCCCCTTTTTCCAGGAATCCATTTTCCCTGCTAGCCAGTCCATCCTTCCTTTCTCTGATGGTCTTCTTTGAATTTAAAAGAGAAGGTACTAAAGGAGGAGAATTTCATCCCACCTCTTTACTGTGGGGCGACTCTTGATTGTTTACTTTTCATCTCGGACCATTTCAACTGTTTTCATAGTCCTAGATAGCAGTCAACCCAGGATTTTTGTTCAGTGAATGCAGGGGTCAGCAATAAATTGAGGGGCTGAAACTCATAAAGGTTTAAGAGAGATTTTTCCTGGTCTGGAGGCTAGAGACCCCTAGAAAAGGAGATAGACTATACAATGTATTAGTAATATGTTGAAAATAATTTGAATGCTAAGTATAACTAGAGTGTTCCATTGGAAAGGGTGTGATAGCGTACCGACCTATGACTCCATTCATCATTGCTGTGGTTCCCTAGACTGAAACACTCTTCTTTCACCACCATTTCAATAAATGTGTTGTCTCTATTAGAAATGAAGCTCCTAGAAGATAGAGATTGTCTCACTTCTGTATTTATATTTGGAGTTCCTGGCATAGAGTAGGCACTTAAAAAAATAAACATTCATTCATTCATTCATTCATTCATTCATTCATTCAATGCCCTCTCCTGGTAGAAAGAAAACTGTTAACCAGCTCTCTAGATCTCCCATCACTCAGCCATCTATCATGAAGCTATGGTTCTTTTCTAACCCTTGGTTACCAGTGGGACCATTCAGTCTACATGCTAGTTCTTTTGTTTTCCAAGACAGATTGTCTATTGCTTTTTGTACATCAACATGTTCCCTGGCCATGCCATCCCATCAATCTACGGAACTCTTAAACTGAACAAAAAGGGAATGCGTTTAACTAGGCAAGACTAGCTCTTAATAAGGCAATGTTTGTTTCTTGGCACCATCGCATTATTCCCCCCCTACCCCCCAAACACTTATAAGTCCTCTGTCTGAAAATCCACTCAAAGAACCTGGCAAGGGGTCAAGGCCAAGCTCTCTTGTATGTCATTTTCAGAATCTCCCATTTTAAAAACTGGAGACAATATTTATCTGCCCATTGTCAGCTCACCGGAGGGTTCAAAGAGAGGAAACCAAGGCCTCCTGAGGGAATCTGGCTACCTTGGTCCACAGAGCAGTCAGCTGTGGTCTGAGAACTAGAATCTCCCATCCATCTACCCATGTGATCCTCATACTATTCCCTGGGGAAGGCAGGACAGGGATATGTGTGCCCATTTTATAGATAATCATAAAGTTCTGGCATTCCCTGTTTCTAAACTCCTAAGAGGATGGGAAGCTTCTCTCAGTATGCAAAGACTTACTCGGGATATCTTTCTTCAGCTCTGTGCAGGCTATGGAAACAGAGATGGGTCCATGGGGCTTGTCTATCAGTTCCAGGAGAGATGATCCTCCTGGGGTAGTGGTGAAGGGCCCAGTCTTGAAGCTGCACAGGTGCCTGACAGGGCCTCCTGATCCCCAGAGGCCCCAAGGGTAGGGTTTGCAAGCAGGGCTGCTGGGAAGAAGCATCTCTGAATGAGCCTGCCTTTCCATCTTAAAGAGGCTGTTGAAAATAGCCTCTCCTCTCGAGCCGGGAGCCTCATTACTGACAGGCTGCAAAACAATGTTAATTGTCCCCAAGTGGGCAGAGCCTCCACTTGTGCGGGCAGCAGTGGCGGCTAATTCAGCCGCATGAATATTTATGGAGCATCTCCTAATTAAACCCAGAAATAAAATTTATTCGAGCTAACAGGGCCACCAAGAGACTCAAAGGCCGTGTCAGGAACCAGCCTCTCATTTCCCTGAAGTAGGGCAGTCAGTGCAATATTTGTTTCCAAGGCCAGTGTCGTTGGGGGAAATGGGCCCATTTTTGAAGTGGGTCAAGTGGCCTGAGCCTAATAACATGCAACATGGAGGATGGCTTAGACAGCTTGGCCACAAGCTTGGCCCCTGCGGCCTCTCTTTGGGCAGGCCTGGGTGAGTATACACAAGGCCATTGATCTAGCAAAACTGTTTATCTTTGAACTAGAACTGGCTTGGACAATTTGGGACCAGGGGGAGGAAGAGATTGGCTTCACATTCCCCATGGTGGAGATTCCAACCTGCTTGCTGGGAAGGAGGAGGCAGCTTTTGTTTAATGAACAGAATGGTCGAATATCAGAATGGCAGAGCAGGCAGGGACCCTCTGGTCCAACCCATACCTGAGCGGGAATCCCCCTTCCACTACGCCTGATGGTTGAAGACTCAGTGGGAGGCGGCTGAGCGGAGGGATGGGTAACTACCTTCTGAAGCAAATTATTCCATGTTTGGGCAGCTCTGTTAGGAAATATTTCCTTTCATCAAGCCTAACAGATACCTCAATTCACCAAAGATTACTATTATCATTATTATTACTCTCATTCTTCACATCCTGTGTTTGATGGGGTCCTGGGACAAGTCATTCTCCTGTTATCATTCTTTGATGGTTCATGCTCAGCAGATAATTGCACAGGTGGATGGAATGATTGCTTTTGTAATCAAATAGAGGCATTAGCACGGAATCTTGACCTCCGATGATATACAAAATAATGTATGTAAAAAGCATTCTGGAACTGAAGGTTGTGCTAGGTGAGTCCTGTATATAGTCACAGGCTACATGCATGTGAAATGGTACTGATGATGATGATAATAATAATATGAAGAAGGTGTTGCCATACCAAATGCTCATAATAGGCAGACTATGCAGTGGAAAACTCATGGGGAGGGCCGGACAGCTAGGTGTCACAGTGGATAGAGCACCAGGCATGGGGTCAAGAGGACCTGGATTCAAATTTGAACTGACATTTCCTAGCTTGTGACCCTGGGCAAATCATTTAACCCCCATTGTCTAGCCCTGAAGCTCTTCTGCCTTGGAACCCATACACAATATTAATTTTAAGGAGAGAGAGAGAGAAGGAGAGGAAAAGAGGAAGAGAGAGAGAAAGAAATATAGAGAGAGAGAAAGAGAGAGAGAGAGAGAGAAAGAAAGAAAGAAAGAAAGAAAGAAAGAAAGAAAGAAAGAAAGAAAGAAAGAAAGAAAGAAAGAAAGAAAGAAAGAAAGAAAGAAAGAAA
>NC_058133.1:30613307-30626348 GCF_016433145.1 Gracilinanus agilis | reverse complement strand
AAGGAAGGAAGGAAGGAAGGAAGGAAGGAAGGAAGGAAGGAAGGAAGGAAGGAAGGAAGGAAGGAAGGAAGGAAGGAAAAGAGGGAGGGAGGGAGGGAGGATGGAAAAAAGGAAGGGAGGAAGGAAGGAAGGAAGGAAGGAAGGAAGGAAGGAAGGAAGGAAGGAAGGAAGAAGAAAGAGTTCACTGAGAACATCTTTTTAAGACAATTCCTATGGCAGACAGGGCAGCAGAGAGCATATACACCTCATCCTCATCCCACGTGATTTTAATTTCTTCTACTGGGTCTCTATCTTTTGAGAGTTTTCCATGAAAATAGTTTATGTATTGTGAGTATTTGGCATGGCAATGCATTCTTTATCTTAATGCCATCATTGTCAGTCCCGTTTCACATGCAAAATATCCTATAATTACATACAAGACTTATAGAATGACTTTCAGTTATGCAATGCATCTTGCATTGTATGTTATCCAAGGCAAGACTAGAACTTAAGTCTTTTCTGGTTGCGTCTAATATGGCACACACATGGTGCTGTCCCTGGTGCTGGAAAAACAAAATTGGTGCTGCCTTCAAGGAGCTGCCTTTCTTTGGGGTATACCTACTTCATGCACACAGGAGGTGTTTTAAGGAGGGAGAGAACACAGGGAAACCAGGAAAAGTTTTTTTAGAAGGTGATCTTTATTTAAGGGTCTGAAGAAAGCAAAATTTGAAAAGAGTCACAGAGAAAGAGTGAGTTCCAAGTGGGTTCCTGGGACAAGGTAGGGCCAAGCAAAATGAGACTCTTTCACATGAGAGCCTTTTAGATACTTGAAGATAGCTCTCAGTCCCCCTTCCCTTGACTCCTCACCCCTCCACACTTCAGTCTTCTCTTCTCCGAGCTGCACATGACCAGTTCCCACTAAGTCCTCACAGCATAGACTCAAGGCCATGTACCACTCCAATTACCAATCTGTAGCTGCTCTCTAGCTTTTCCCATTAGGTAGTCCTCAGAACTGAACAGGATGCTACGGCTGTATCAGGCTGGAGTGGAGGAAAAAGGAACCATCTCCTCCTTATTCTTGGAAGCTCTGCCCCTCTGACTTTCAATCAATCAATCAGTCAATCAATCACTGCTAAATCAATCACTAACTAAAGTTCTTGGAATATTTACAGATGCACAGTTATCCAGTAACACTCTTTTTGATGTGTTTCAGAGATGACACTTATTTTTGGTGTATCAGGAGGTGAGGCAAGGCAATGACTCTGAGAAAAGCTTGAAGGTAGAATAGTACTTGCCATAGGTTTCCCTAAATGCCAAGAATTCTGGTGGATCACTTATTCTAGATCAGTGATGAGCAAACTTTTTAAAGAGGGGGCCAAAGGAAAGGAAATGCTCATCTGTCAGTCTGTTTCTAAGGCGACTCTTTTGAAGTTTCATTGTATTGTATCCTACTCATTGTATTTGTCAGATTAGGAATAAGATCTCAAGGGGGGATAGAACATTCAGGGGGCCACTTCTGGCCTGTGGGCCGTAGTTTGCCCATCACTGTTCTAAAGCGATAAGGAATTTTAGAAATCACTGAGTCCAGTTTCCCCATTTTACAGATGTGAAAGCTAAGACCCAGGAAGAAGGGACTTGTCCAAGGTTCCAAAGAGGGAAAATAGCTGAGCCAACATTGGAACTCCTGCCCTTGGCCTTCAGATCTAGTGTTCTTCCCATTATTCCTGGTGGCCCAAGCCCAAACTCCCAGCCCCCACCCAGATCCTGACCATGATAACCTTGAAGGTCTTCCGGGGAAGCCCATAAACTTATACTCTTTTTTTTCACGGTCAGCCTGGCAGCCAGATTGTTGGCTCTGGCTCTTTCCCCCGTACCCCAGAGCCCAATAAATCCAGCAAACATCATAAAATAACGCCCACCTCAACCCCTAGTCCCTTCCCCCACTCCCATCCTCTGGCCTTTGAAAACCCCATCCTAGAGTCAAGGCCATAAAGTCCAGCTGAGAGTCTCCTCCTTTCTTCCTTGATGCAGAAACTCAGCTTTCATCCTCTTTACCCTTGATGGGGGGGTGCTTATAGGCCGAAGCTGGGAGGGGGCTGCTGTTTTCCCCCCCGAGTCTGAAGCTCAGATGCCTCCCCCACACTCCAGGCTTATCTGGTTCCCTACCTCCGGAAGGGGCCAAGAGGCTGTTGGGACTCCTCTCTTTCCGAGGTGGGTCTGCTTGTATAACCAGTCCTGAGGCCTTGATGATTACCACACCTCTTAAATCCCCAAAGTCAACAAGGTGCCGCTGAACAAGGAAACCTTTCCCCCTCCTAGCCTCTGGCCTAGACTCCTGTTGGCAAGGGGGAGGTCAGAGATCAAGGAGAGCTCCACCTGGTGTCCTTACTGCCCCCAGCCTGCCATTCCTGGGTCCGGGCTTGGGGCTCCCCCACATTGTGGGGTCACCCTCCTTTAGAAGGGTAGATCGATAACAAGAGCAATGGGCACTTGAAGGAAGGAAACAGGCATTTATTCAGCACCTACTATGTGCCAGGCGCTGTCTTAATCACTTTACAAATATTCTTATTTGATCTTCACAACCTTGTGAGGCTATTATTGCCCCATTTCACAGTTGAGTAAACTGACGCAGCAGAGGCTATGGCCAGATTTGAACCTAGGTCTTCTTGACTTCAGGCCCAACGCTCTACCCATCGGGCCACCTAGGGGCTCCCTGTACCACTTACCTGCCAAAAGAAACCTCAGAAAAGTCCTCAGTTCTAGCCTGGATATCAATGTGGTAAAAGTGAGAAAAGCCCCTGGGAGGCCTGTGCCCAGAACCTGAGGCTTGACTCTACCACTCAATCCCTATGCAATCTGGGGCATGCCACTTAGCCTAACTAGACCTCAGTTTCCTAATCTGTAAATGAGATAATTGGCCTCCAGAGTCGGCTCCAACTCTAGATGGGTGGTACTATGATCCATGAAGCTGTCCCCACGCTCTCTCCTCCTCTGTTCCTACCAGGGCTTCTTAATCCCTCGCGGGGCACTGGACCCCTTTGGCAGTGGGTGGAAGCCCACGGGCCCTTGCTCCATATAAAGGGTCTAAAGGGCGACAATAAAGTATATCTGATTATCAAGGAAACCAATTTTATGGAAATCTACCCACCTCTCCCTCTATATCTACTTCCATATCTCTGTAAATATGTACATCTGTCATCTATCTATTTATCTCTCCATCATCTCTAAATCTCTATCCATCTCTATTATCTACATATATATGTGTGTGTGTCCATCTCTCTCTCTCTCTGTTGATCTATTTATCATTTGCCCGTTGTAGATTTTAAAATTAATATCCAATATCTCCAAAGATTTATTAATATTTAACTAGAGAGCTAGAGAAAACAGGGAGCGCTCCCCAAAACCCACTCACGGGGAAGTGAACGCCGAGAGAGGCGTTCCCCAAAACTCAAATATAATCACGTAAAAGACGCACGTAAACAGAAAGGAAAAGGGGAGAATTCTGGGAAATGAAGTCTAAGAGAATTTCCACTTACACACTATCTAGAACAAGTGTATGGACTCCCACTGGAGATCTCCCTATTCTAACCAAAGCGTGCCCTCAGTAATAACTTGAGGCAGGGATTCAGAAGCCCTAAATGTGGATCAGGTTCCTATCATGAGCCAACTGTGTACATTTGGCCAAATTCCTTCCCTTCCCCAAGCCTCGATTTCCTCCCTTGTAAAAGAAGGGGTCAGCCTAAAAATGATCTTCGGGGTTCCTTTCAGCTCTCGGTCATAAACCAAGAATCCTCCCCAGTCACAGCCTCCCCCAGAAAGAATCCTGTGTGGAGGAGGGAAATTCAGGAATGGCCTCCTTACCTCCCTTCCTCCCTGGACATTGGCCTTCCCCTCTATACATTCCCTCAACCTAGGAATGGGGTGAATCAGCCCAGCCAGGACGCTCAGCCTCCATTAAGCCACCAGGGACAGGCACGCCAGAAGGCTGAATTTCATACCGTTGGTGATAATTTGCTTCATTCTCTCCATTCCTAGTTCCACCGGCCTCCAGGTGGTTATTTTGGGTCCACAGCTTCACCCACCTCCTCCCTGGTGAAGCCGCACCAGGGATGGAGATGGAGATACAGGCAGGCACACATGGAGCCCTGGTGCCCAGGAGTGGCCCTTGAGCCCCCATCCGAGGAGGTCCTCCATCATTTTCCACAGGAAATCTTGACTAAGGAGGGGAACCATAGCCAGGGACCCCGGAGCAGAAACTAAGCACTGCCATCATACGCCAGATCATTAGATTTGAGAGCTGGGAGGAGCCTTGGAATAAAGAAGGTCAGAGCTAGGAGGGACCATAAAACAGAGAATATTAGAACTGGGAGGAGCCTTAGAGCAGAGAAAGTCAGAACTGAGAGGGGCCTTAGAACAGAGAACAGTGAATGTTAGAAAATGATGAGGGGGTTGGGGAGCAGCTGTGTAGCCCAGGGAATTGAGAGCCAGGCCCAGAGATGGGAGGTCCTGGGTTCAAATCTGGCCTCAGACACTTCCCAGCTGTGTGACCCTGGGCAAGTCACTTGACCCCCATTGCCTAGCTCTTACCACTCTTCTGCCTTGGAGCCAATACACAGTATTGACTCCAACATGGAAGGTGAGGGTTTAAAAAAAAAGAAAAGAAAAGAAAATGATGAGGGCAGGGGTAGCAAAGTGGCTCAGTGGACAGAGAGCCAGACCTGGAGACAAAAGGTCCTGGATTCAACTCTAACCTCAGACACTTCTTAGCCATGTGTCCCTGGACAAGTCACTTAACCCCAAATGCTTAGCCTTTACTGCTTTTCCACCTTGGAACCAATACTTAATATAAATTCCAAGACAGAAGGCAAGAGGTATTTTAAAAAGAAAAAGAAAGAAAATGATGAGAACCCTTAGAACACAGGGCATAAAATATCATTTAGAAGGTACCTGAGAACAAAAGATGTTAGAGATGAACCTTAATGAATAAATAAATATATACAAAGTACCACTTCCTAGGTTTCAAATAGCAGCTAGGTAGTAGAGTGGTTAGAGCTTTGGGTCTGAAGTTAGGAAGACCTGAGTTCAAATCCAATTATAGATAGCTGTGTGACCCTGGGCAAGTCACTTATTAATCCCTGCTTGCCTCAGTTTCCTCGTTTGCCAAATGAGCTAGAGAAGGAAATGGTAAACCACTCTGGTATGTCTGGCAGGAAACCCCAAATGGCACCCAACTGAATAACAACACCGACAAATGTTTCAGACACTGCGCCAAGCACAGGTGCTACAAACAGGAAAAGCTAGACATTCCCTGCTCCCAAAGAGCTCACACTCTTATTGGGGAAGGTGACCCATAAAGGAAAGGGGAGCCCCAGGGCCAGTCAGAAAGACCCAGGAGTCCTAGGGGTGCAGCCTCCAGCTCCATGGCCAGGACTTGGGGGTCTCAGCAGAAGTCAGTAGATCAAACAGCAAGTGCCAGTGAGCTGGCACACATGTGGTGGATGTTCGATGACAGCCCTCAATATCACGGGCAAACCTATGATAAGGGTGATTCCATTCTCATCTAATCAAGGGCAGTCAAGCGGTCAGGATGGTCCCGAGTGACTCCGTCCAGGAACCTGAACTGGGAGAAGCCTTCGAGCAGAAAACAGGAAAAGAAAACCTTCCACCACTGGGAAGGGCTTTTAGGTCTTCCAGCCCCACCGAGGCACACTGACTGGGCCACAGGGCTTACCCTAGCTAGTGGGAGAGGGAGAATTTGATTTCATGTTTCTTGAATCATCATCTACTGTCCGGAGGAAGTGATGTGCTGCCCCTCCCGATGTAAGGGTGGACAATGGGGGTCAAGTGACTTGCCCAGGGTCACACAGCTGGGAAGTGTCTGAGGCCATGGCTGGAGCGTTGTGTCCAGCTTGGGGTACCACAAGGAACCCTGAGAAATCTGAACAGTACCCAGAGGAGGACCATCCAAATGGGGCTGATTTGTGAATCAGAGACCAGGTTCTAAGACTGGAGGAACTAAGGACAGGCCCAGAGAGGATTCAGGTGAAAGGTTAGCCCCTTAGAGGTTATCTCAGGCTGCCTCAGGTGAGAGGGATCCAACTCGTTCTGCCTGGGCCTCTTAGGGGAGAAGAAAAGGGGGAGAAGTTGCCAAGACCAGATTCAATAGGGAAAAGGAATCCCCGTCTAACAACGAGAGCTGTCCCGAAGGGTAATGGGAGGCCTCAGGCGGCCGTGATTGCCCCCTTTCTGGAGGTCTTCCAAAGAAGGCTGGATGACCTTTTCTGAGATTCCTGTTTAGGGACTCCGGATAAGCTCTGAGGCCTTTCCAAGGTCCAGGACTTCAGAAGGACCCATTCCTCTCTCTCGCACTGCCTCTGGAGCATCCAATCTAGCAAATGACTGGCTCTGCCCTCTTCCCCCTCATTTCCCCAAGCCTTATGTTATTCAAGGGAAATGGGACCCACATGGTTCTCATTCACCTGCATTTAAACCACCAAAAGGTTTTCTGAGAGTCATCTGATGTTCGTGAGGCTTCAGAGGATTTTTAATTGCCTTTTCTAGGCCCTTTTCATACTTCTCAAAACAGGAAATCAGGTTGCGCCCCACATCCACCATCCAGGACAGCTTTTCCTCATTCAGGACTCAAAGGACCAGGATTTTAATTGAAACAACATCCACAATGCATTAGAGACTCATCCACAGTCACTCTCCTAGGCTCTGAGGCCCCTTGACCTCTGGAATGCCTCTTTCCAACCCCTTTTGGGGGCCTTAGACTCGTGCCATCTAAGTGTGACATCTGATGGAATCTGTCATCAGGGGCTGCTTGGCTGTTGTTCAAGATAGGGTGGCTTGAAATATTCCTGAAGGACACTCAGATCCTTTCTCCACATTCCTGAACCCAAAGTTTAGCCATTGGACAAATCCAACCTTCCAGATCCAAATCCAGACTTATCCAAAGCCCACTCCTAGTGCTCATACACTCTCGACTTCTAGTGTCTTCACTTTCTAACCTTCATCTCTCCTTTTCTCTTTTTTCTCTTCTGTGCACTCTCCCTTTTTCACCCCTCTCTTTTCAATCTTCTCTTCTCTTCCCACTTTCTCTTTTCTTTTTTTCTCCACTTCCTTTGTTCCTTCCTCTCTTGTCTGTTTCCCCAATATTCTTCCCCTCTCTCTTTATCTGTCTCCCCTCTTCCCTTTCTTCCTCCCTTCCCTATTCAATTATTATTGTTTTCCATCTCTCTACCCTTCTCTCTCTTTTTTCTACCTCTATCTTCTCTCTACCTCTTTCTCTCTCTATTAGTCTTCCCCCTCTTTCTTCTCTCTTCTCTCAATCTCTCCTTTCTTTCTTCCATTTTTCCCTTTCTTCCTCCCTCTTTTCCATCCATCTTTCCTCTCTCTCTTCCCTCTTTTCTCCCTGTTTTCTCCTTTTTTCTCTATCTCTCCCTCCTTTTTCTTTTCATCTTTCTCCCCTCTTTCTTTTAATCTCTTCCCTCTGGTTTACTCTCAGCTCTCCAACTTTCTTCATCTCGTTTCCTTCTCTCTTTCTCTCTCTTTATTTCTTTCTCCTTCTCTCCTCCCCTTCTCTCTTCTTCTCTCTCTTCTGTTCGCCCTCCCTCTCTCACCACAGACTTGTCTTGTGATTTGCCATCACTTTCACTGATATACCACTGCTCCCACTAGCTCTCAGGACACTAAGATCAAGACCCTAAGGGCTGGGGCTGGTTTCCAAGCCTTCAATGAACAACAAGATTGGGATAAACTCATCTTTCCTTTATTGCCAGGGGTTGGGAGTTGGGGGGCAATTAACAATAGCAGGAAACAACTCACAATCTGAGGAATTCTCCACTCAGGCTTCATCAACAGGAGCTTATATAACCTCTCACCCTGACATTCAAGGCCTTCTACAATCTAGCAACAACTAACCATTTCAGCCATATTTCTTTCTTTTCCAATCCTATACCCTTGCTCTCCTCTGACCATGTCCAAACAATGTCCCACTTCTGCACTTTTCCTCAAGAAGGTCCCTGTCCCTAGACTCTCCACCCCAGCACATGCTACCTCTTCCTGTTGAAATCCTATGAATATTTCAAGGCTCAGCTCCAAGGTTGCCTCCTTCAGGAAGTCTTACTTGATTTCTCCCACCTAGACCCAGCCTCTTTCTCCTCTCAACCCTCAGTAGCATCACTTCTATAGTTCTCCCAAGACTCATCCCACTCCGCCTTGAATTGTGTGTGAGCTGTGACTTTCCCAGATAGTGACAGCAACGCCAACAGCCATCTCCATGATGTTCTGAGGATTACAAAGCCCTCTTCCGGAATTAACCCTGTTGTACCTGGTGCCTGGTACCCGGTTCTTTATCCACAACTGACAGAGGAGGAAACTAAGGCTCCAAGAGAGAAGAGAGTCCACATTGAGACTTGGAACAATGATAACGCCACCTTCCAGAATGGGAAGTGCCATCCTATGGAAGAAGGAGCAGACTTGTTCTGCTTAGCCCCACAGGGAAGAACTTAGAGTAAAGGGCAGAAGTTGCAAAGAAGTAAATTTAAGGTTGATTTCAGGAAAGAACTTCCTAACCATGGGAGGCAGCCCAGCATGGAATAGGCTGCCTTGTGAGGTAGTGAGCTCCCCATCCTTGGATGCAAACAGAGGTTGGATGATCAGGGTCTAGGATGCTATAGAGGGGATTCTTGGTCAGATACAAGATGATATGAACTCTGGAGATACTTTCCAGTTCCAACTCTGTGACCCTGGCTTGTTCAAGGCTAAACAGGTGACTTTGGGCCAGTAATTCAGAACCAGGATTCCATCCCAGGTCCCACAGCTCGAGATCTTTCTAAGACAATTTGACTTCACACACAGAGAGGCAGAGAGGTGGGTAGAGAGAGAGAGAGAGAGAGAGAGAGAGAGAGAGAGAGAAGACAGAAAAATAGAAAGAGAAAGAAAGAGAGGGGGGAGGGAGAAGGAGAGAGAGCGAGGGGGAGAGACAGACAAAGAAGAGACAGACAGAGAGAGAAGAGAGAGAGAGGGAGAGACAGACAGACAGGGAGACAGAGAGAAGAGGAGAGAGAGAGAGAGAGAGAGAGAGAGAGAGAGAGAGAGAGAGAGAGAGAGAGAGAGAGAGAGAGAGAGAGACTTGTCTGTGTTTCTCCCCTCCCCAATCCCTGGACCTCCCCAGATGGACACCCAAGTCACTGGGCAGAGTTGGGATTTCGTGTTAGCTCAATATGATGATTTATTTTTCTGGCACTGCCCTGCCCCCTGCCCTTTCCCTGTCAGCACAGTTTATCCCACCAGAAGGATGCTAGAGTGGGGTGAGAACTTAGAACAGAGAGCTTAGAATTTCAGATCTGGAAGAGGCTGTAGAATCGAGAACAAAGGATATCAAAGCTGGATGGGACCAAAGGAATAATAGTACAAGTTCATCTGAATCTTTGGTGAATTAAAAGGAATGGAGCCAAGTGTTTCTCTTTCTATTTATTCCTTGCTCCTGGCCTCCTTCTACCCCCCCCCCCCACCCAGGGACTTAATAAGGGTTTCTTGAATGAACATCAAGAAATAGGCAAACTGTGTGCCTCAGTTTCCCCGTGCATAAATGGCCCCCTGCTCGGGAGCCAGCAGTGCTCCCCACAGGAGGCCCGGAGGGTTGGAGAGAGTGGGGAAAAGAGAGAGGATGGGAAATGGGAAGAAAGACAGTTTGCATCTGTGATGGGGGAAAGCGGCTCTCATTAGCAGGCTCCTGGAATAACAGGACTCCTAGCAGAAGCTCCCCTCCCCCGTGCTGCCCACCCAGCCCAGCCCCCATCCTGTGAGGGCCTGGGTCATCTCAGAGGGGAGGAGGTGGGAGGGGGGACCACAGAGAGCAGCCGGGAGGCACTTAGCCCGAGCCTGTGCAATAATCCTCGCCTTTGTCCAGCCCTTTGTCTGGACCGTGCACCTGGTCCTTGGGCGGCCCGCTCTTCAGGTAGCTGTGGCTCCCAGAGGCCCTGGGCGGCCCCACTGTGAGAGAGACGCCAACCCTGGGCCTCCCGGGGCACTCACCCCTTTGTCCTGCTCCCCAGATGTAATTACGTCCTAATAGAGCGACTAATGGTTTCTCTTTCTTTCTGCACGTTTAAGAGGTGTCTGATGGGGCTGGGAAATTGGTCTGAAACCCTGAGCTCACTGGCTGGGTGGTGGTGGCTGAAGGGCCGGCCCCTCCGCGGCACCCCCCACCCCCAACGGTCAGGGAGGCTAAGAATAGCCGGGATTTCTATAGCCCTTGAAGGTTTGCAAAGTGCTTCCCTCACCCCAGCCCTGGGAGGCAGTGAGGAGCAGCAAAAAGAAAGCCAGGCCAGGGGGCAGCGCTGGGAAGAGGAGAAAGCCCGGGCTCTAGTCCTAGCCGTCTGTCCCTTATCACCTGCGTGACCCTGACCAAGTCACTTCACTTCCTCAGACCTCAGTTTCTACTTCTGTAAAATGAAGGTACTGGACTTCAAGGTTCCTTCTGATGTGAAATTTGCTCCCTGTGCAACCTTTGGAGAGGTTGTTTCTTAGCCTGAGGCTGGGCCTCAGTTTTCTCATCTGTGAAATGAAAACATTGAACTCTGTGGCCTCTCCGGTCCTTTCTGATCCTATGACTTATCCAAGGCCACTAAGCTAGGAAGAGAACCACAGGAAGCTAATCGAAAGCTGGAAGGGTTATCTCAAGTTTGTGGCAGAGCCACCAGGGTTTAAACCTAACTCTAACTTCCTCCTGCTCAAGGGCATCCCCCCCCTCCTCCCCATCCCCTTCCCATAATGCCTCCCAGGACTAGTGTGAAGAAAATACTTGGCAAACTAGAAATGCGTAGCCCAGGAGGCAGTTAGAATGCTCGGTGGATTGAGAGCCAAGCCTAGAGACAGGAGGTTCTGGGTTTGAATTTAGCCGTAGATGTTTCCTAGCTGTGTGCCCCTGGGAGAGTACCTTACTGCTCTTCTGCCTTAAAATCAATACTTGGTACTGATTCCAAGAAAGAGCTAAGGGTTTAAAAAGAAAAGAAATCTAGAGCTTGGAGGTCCTGGCTTCAAATCTGACCTCAGACACTTCCTAGCTGTGTGACCCTGGGCAAGTCACTTGACCCCCATTGCCTACCCCTTATACACAGTATTGTACACTGTGTGTATTGTACAATACACTGTATTAATTCCAAGATGGGAGGTGAGGGTTTTTTTAAAAAAAAGAAATGCCTAACCTAGAGTCACCCAGCTAGCAAGTATATGAGGTAGGATTTGAACCCAAAGTCTGCCTGATGTTAATTAAGCCTAATGCCCTATCCAAGGAGCCTCTGTCTCTAAAGCATCAGAGCCTGGATTTTCTGATTCAGGCTCTTTCCACAACTTTTCTTTATTGTTCTTGACCTCAGTTTCCTTATCTATAAAATGGGGATAAAAACATTTATTCCCTCTCCTCAGACAATGTGGTTCTGCAGCTCTGATGAGATAAAGTGTATGCTTTGCAAACTATTAAGTGCCCTAGAAATTTTGCTTGCTATGGACATTTTAATAGAAGGGCATCAAGTGATATATTCAAGGCTCAGATGATAGCATTTGGTGAGTGGCACTGTACATGGCTAGTAAGTATCATCTCTAGGACTGACAATCCAGGGCCATCCCTCTTTCTTTTGTACCAAGCTGGAGACTCCGAGACAGCCTCCTCCAGGGAGCTTACCCTGATTAACCTACCTCTCAGCCAGTCTACGTGCTATACTGGGTAAGGTAGGGTGTGTGTGGGGTCCCATCAAGTGCTGACCATACGGTTGTCTGGTCTTCCTGTCATATTGTTTCCTCGTGGATTCAGAATGTTAGTAATGAGCAGAAGGTACCTCACAGGACGTGGAGCCCGACCCAATCCTGAAACCAGAAGCTCCCGCTCCTACCCAGAGCACCCCAATTGCTACTGGAATGCATCCAGAGACAGCAACTCATTACCTGTCAGAACCACAGACTCTCCAAGTTGGCAGAAACCCCAGAGGCAGCTAATCCTTCTACATCTGAATGAGAATCCTACCAACAACATTCCAGGCACATGCTCATACATGCCCCTCCATGAGGGATTGCCCATCCTATTGCTGGACAGAGCCCATGACCAGAGGTTTCTTTATATTCACTTGAAATCTGCTTTTCAGTACTCCTCCCTCACTGGATCCTAGTTCACAGAACTGGAAGGGACCTTGAGATTAACTGGTCCTGTTCACCCATTTTACAGGTGAGTAAACTGAGGCACAAGGGTGACCAAGGTCAAATACTTGAGACTGAAGCCCAGGTCTCCTGACTGCAAGCAGAGTGTTCTCTCCACTAGTCAAGTCAAGAAGCATTAAGTGTCTACTATGTGCCAGACACTATGCCAAGTGATAGGGATAAAGGGGAAGGCAAAAAACAATTCCTGCTCTTAAGGAGTTCACAATCTAAAAAGTGATGACACCTTCATTTCTGCCATTGCTGCCATGGGGAGGGAGGGAAGAAGGAATCCATACAGAACAAAGATGCTCTCTCCTCCAATCACAAGCATTTAACACCTGCCCTGTGGCCAGCACTGTGATTCACACACCAGCAAAATAGTCTGAGAGGGTAGAAAAGCCATGTGACACAGTGGAAAGTTGAATAGTTCTGGAATCAGAAGGCAGGGGTTCAAATCCGCTCCCTGACACTACTAGTTTGACCCAAAGCAAGTCATAGCTTCTCTGGGATTATGTTTCTAATCTTTAAAATAGGTAGGTTGGACTCAGTGCTCTCTGGATTTCCTTCCAGCCCTAGACCTGAGATCCTCTGAAAAAGTACCCACCCTCAAAGAGCTTATCACTTCCATCCTTGAAGTGATAATCCATTTATCCATTTATCCATCCATCCATCTATCTCTCTATTTATCAATCTATCTATAGCTGTCTATCTCTATATCTATCTATCTTTCTATTTCTGTTTGTCTATCTCTATTTCTGTCTCTATCTATATCTGTCTATCTATCTCTCTATCTCTATCTCTCAATCTATGTCTGTCTATATGTCTGTCTATATCTATCTATCTATCTATCTATCTATCTATCCA
>NC_058133.1:30598307-30610807 GCF_016433145.1 Gracilinanus agilis | reverse complement strand
AGAGCGAGTGCTAAAAAAGAGACATAGAAACACAGAGAAAGAGAGACAGATAGGGAAAGGTGGAGAGAGAAATGGAGGACTGAGAAGCCAGATGTCTAACTGGAGCAATCATTAAGCCTTTCCATATGCCAGGCATTTCGCTAAGCTCTAAGGGACAAATACAACCAAACACGGCGGTTCCTTCCCTCTAGGTGTTTATAGTCTAATATAAGGGTGCCTGAAAGCAGGGTGGGATGGGGGAAGGAAATGGTCTCAGCTCGGAGGCTACAAAGGTGAGGAGAAGGAAATGGAACTCAGAGAGAGCCAAGGTGAGAGTAAGGCAAAGCATGTCTGGTGCCATCCTAAAATATACAATATACAGCCACTGGCATAGCCTTGGAGAACCCAGGGTGACCTCCCCACCCCAGTGAGGCAGCAGGGAGGACTTTGACAAAATCAACACGAGCTCATTTGGGGGTGTCTGGGGTGAGGGGAGAGATAGACCCCCAGAGAGAGACAGAGAGGATGGGGTGGGGGGAGGCTAGCCGGGAGGGAGAGGAGGAAAGATCTCTGAAAGGTCTGTGAGTCTGTGTGGTTACCAAGAGGCGGAAATGAAGAGGAAGCACCTCCCAGACCCAGAAGACAGTCGGTGCAACAGCAAACAAAGGAGAGGAACAGCCAGGCCAGCTTGTCTGGCCCATGGAGTCCAGGAAGGGGAATCGGAGTAGACAGCCTGGAAAGGAAGGAGGGGATCCACTGACAAAGGGCTTTAACTATCAGAGAGAAGAGTTTCTATTTGATCCCAAAGGCAGCTGGGAGCCACTGGACCTTGTAGCACAAGGGAGTGACGTGATCACGAATATCACTTAGGTAGTTCCATGCAGGGTGGATTAGAGAGGAGGGAGAGTGAAGGCGAAGGAGACCAATTGGGAAACTCTCAATAATCCAGGTGAGGGGGACTGAGGCCTGGAACTAGGGCAGACAGAGGAGAAGGGGGTACCCCTGGCATTGGCTGGAGACGTGGGAATGATACGAGTCGGTGAGACTGACTCTGTGTGGACGATGGGAGTGACTAGTCTAGGATGCAAAGATATTGCAAGGAAAGGCACGTTTGTGATGGAGGAAAGGGTGACACTTCTCTGAGGTCCCCTCCAGAGCGCAGGCTCATCCCCGCAGCACCCCGGCCCCAGAGAGGGGCGCATCCTTGTCTTAGCTTAAGCTTAGTGGACTTCAAGGCACCTAGTAGGCCCCTCACGTAATGTTTGTTGATTGGCTGGCTGGTTTTCTCTATTAAATCAAAGCCCCCCATGAGTGTCCTGTGTGAGTCTCCATCAGCCCCAGGTCCCTGCGAGGGCCTTTTCCAAAGCTTCCTTCCCCTGAGCACGATGCTTAAAAAATACGGATACAGCCAGTAAACCCCCCCACACACACCCCGTGTGTGCAGACCTGTGCCAGGGTGGTAGAAGAGCCAAGCTGCCATCCATCATGGTCCCTGCCCTTGCCCAGCTCCCTCTCTCTGCTGAGGTGGGGATCCTGGTGCCGGCACTGCCTTCCCCCAGGGGTGGAGGCAGAGGGTGCCCTCTGGGAGCCTCCCAGGGCTCGGGCTATGGAGGGGGAGCAGCCATCCTCCTGACTGATTCCAAAAGAGAAGATGGCTCCGGCACTTGGCTGTACCAGGAAGGAACCCCTTTCCCAGCCCGGAGAGCTTTTCCCTCCATCTAGGGGAGCTCCATCCGCTCAGTCCTGGCTGGAGGCAGGAGCCTGGTACCCGGGCACTGTCACGTGCTTCTGGCTGGTCAGGGGCCGGGGGGGGAAATGCAAACACATTATCCACTCCAGCAAATGCAATCTGCTCCCAAGGGCCGACAATTAGGCTGCCGGCCCACAGGGCCTCACACTTGACTTAGGAAAATGATCACTCAGCAGCTGAGGCCCGGAGAGAGGAGGACTCAGCCGGCAGCCCCCACCGCTCTCCTCGCACCCACCCACAGCCCTGAGCGCCCGAGCCTCAGTCCTGCCAGGGTGCCAAGCCAGTGTAGAAAACATCTTCTGACTCCAGGTCTAGGGCCTTCGGGGGTCATCTGCTCTAACCCTTCCTTTTAGAGACAAGGAAACTGAGGCCCAAGGAGGATCCATGAAGTGCTAAAGACTACATGGGCAGTGGGGGTAGCTGGGTGGCTCAGTGGATTGAGAGGAGGTCCTGGATTCAAATGTGGCCGCAGACACTTCCCAGCTGGGTGTCCCTGAGCAAGTCATTTCACCCCCATTGCCTGGGCCTTACCCTCTTCTGCCTTGGAGCCAATACATAGTAGTAGTTCTAAAGTGGAGGGTAAGGGTTAAAAAAACCAAAAATGACATGGGTAGTGCGTGGTAGACCAGAGATCTGAACCTGGGTTCTCTGACACCAAATCCAGCATTTTTGTCCACAGCATCACAGCCTGGCCCAGATATGAGCTTTCTTGTGAATTCTGGAATCTGATGGCCACCAGAAATGGGCAGTCACAGAATCACAGGCTGGACAGTGGGAGGAGCCTAGAGAGTTCCACCAGCAGTTTGGAATTCTGGTTGGGAAATGAGCTTCCGATCCTGAGTCCACCACGAGCCTCCTGTGTGAGTCTCAGTTTGCTCATTCTGTAAAATGGGCCCCGTGAGTCCAGCCCTGTCTGACACGTCCGGGGCTGCTGTGAAGATCCATGAAAGCAATGGACAGAGAAGTGCTTTGCAAACTGTCAAGTGCTTTATGGGCACCATTCAAAGGAGCAAGACAACAAACGCCTGCTGTTGGCAAGGCCTTCGGTGCTGTGGATACAGAGATAAAAAGAGGATGGTGCGAGGTGGCTCAGTGGACTGAGAGCCAGGCTCAGAGATGGGAGGGCCTGGGTCGTCAGACACTTCCGAGCTGGGTGACCCTGGGCAGGTCTCTTAACCTCACTGCCTAGCCCTCACGGCTCTTCTGTTTTGGAACCAATACTTAGTATGGATTCTAATATGGAAGGTAAGGATGTGTGAGGGAGAGAGGGAGAGAGAGATGGAGAGAAACACACACACACACACACACACACACACAGATGGAGAGACAGAGAAAGAGATGGAGAGAGAGGGAGAGAGGAGAGAGAGAGAGAGAGAGAGAGATGGAGAGAGAAACAGAGAAAGACAGAGATAGAGAAAGAAAGAGGGAGAGAGAGAGAGAGGGAGAGAGGAGATAGAGACAGAGACAGAGAGATGGAGAGAGGGAGAGAGAGACAGAGAGAGACAGAGAGACAGAAAGAAAGAAAGAAAGAAAGAAAGCAAGAAAGAAAGAAAGAAAGAAAGAAAGAAAGAGAAAGAAAGAAAGAAAGAAGAAAGAAGGGAGAGAGAGAAACAAAGAGACAGAGACAGAGAAAAAAGAGATGGAGAGAGAGGGAGAGACAGAGAAAGAGAAAGAAAGGGAGAGAGAGGGAGACAGAGACAGAGAAAGATGGAGAGAGAGAGACAGAGATAGAGAAAGACAGAAAAAGGGAGAGAGAGAAACAGAGAGACAAAGACAGAGAGAAACAGAGAGATGGGGAAAGAGGGAGAGAGAGACAGAGAAAGACAGAGACAGAGAAAGAGAGGGAGAGAGAGAGACAGAGACAGAGAAAGATGGAGAGAGATGGAGACGGAGACAGAGACAGAGATAAAGACAGAAAGAAGGGAGAGAGAAACAGAGAGATGGAGAGAGATGGAGGGAGAGAGACAGACAGACAGAGACCTAGAGAGATTCAGCCTTGGCTTCAGAAGTTTATAATTGCAGATACAAAGACAAGCCCCCAGGCTGCTCTGGTACAAGGCAGGGAGGAGATGTGGGGGAAGGAGCAGTGGGGCAAAAGGCAGTGTGAGTCATGGGAGAGGCTGCATTTCACAGGGTCACAGGGTAAATCAGGGACTCCACAAGAACGTGGCCCATGGAGTCTCCTGATTGACTTCAGAGCATGTCCTCCTCCCTTCCCAAGTGATGGCACAGCCCGGAGTACCATGGATTACTCGAGCCCCCTGGCCAAGCTCAAACCAGTCCTGGGCCTCTCTGGGATTACTGAGGCTGGATCTAGGCCAGTGAACCCCGTCCATCCAAGGACCTGACTCCCAAAGCCGGGTTCAGGAGATGCTGCCAGAGCCAAGCTCCAGTAGGGGGTGGGGAGAGAGAGACAGGGTCCTGGGTCTCCTGGAATTGGGCCCAGGAGGAGGAAGAGGGCTGGGGGGAACAGGTCAGGAACAGCTGGGAGGAGCTGGCAGCTTTGGGGACAGACTCTGTTTGGGGCAAGATCCAGGGCATTAAGGAGGGAAGGGGGCTGGGTGTCAGAGCCCAGCCGGGGCCTGGGGGGAAGGGCTGCCCCCTCCCCTTTTGCCTCTCTCACCAGCACATGTGGCCTGGCTCTTCTCCTTCCTCCTTCTCCTTGAAAGGGTCTGGATCATTTGGAAACCATTTGGCCCCATATGGATCGTTTTGGAGGTAATACTTGGTAATTCACTCTGTTTCCCACTTGTTTTTTTTTTTATTGAAAAGACTGATTCTGTGTGTGTGTCCTGGGGAGGGTTGGGGAGGGGCTGACTTAAGGGGCTGGAAGAGATTGTGACAGAGGCAGAGCTCACGGGAGCCAGAAATGGTGAGAGGCTGGAGGAGACAGAAGCAGAGACAAAGGCCAGGGAAACAGAGACAGTGAAAGAAGCGAAGACAAAGAAAGGTCAGGGAGACAGAAACAGTGAGAAGCAGAGAAAGAGACTGAGAAAGTGAGAGACAGAGACAGAGGAAATAGAGAAGAGACTGAGACAGGCAGTAGGAGGCTGAGAAAAACAGAGACAGAGACAGAGAGAAAGGGAGAGACAGACAGAGAGAGAATGGAGAGGGGACAGAAACCAGAAAGTGACTGAAAAAAGACACACAGAAAGAGAAAAACAGAAGAGACAGCGAGAAGGGAGAGATAGAGAGATCAACTGGAGGAGGGATGGAGATAGACAGTAAAGAGGCTGAGAAAGACACCCAGAGAGAAAGACAGAGACAGAGAGAAAGAGAAGGAACAGAGACACAATAGGAGGCTGAGAAAAACAGACAGAGACAGCGAGAAGGGAGAGATAGAGAGAAAGAGAAGGAACAGAGACACAATAGGAAGCTGAGAAAAACAGAAAGGGAGAGACAGAGAGAATGGGACAGAGACAGTAAAGAGACTGAGAGACACACACAGAGAAAGACAGAGACAGAGAGAAAGGGAGAGACAGAGAGAGAATGGAGAGGGGACAGAAACTGGAAAGCGACTGAAAAAAGACACACAGAAAGAGAAAAACAGAAGAGACAGCGAGAAGGGAGAGATAGAGAGATCAAATGGAGGCAGAGTGGTGATAGACAGTAAAGAGACTGAGAAAGACACCCAGAGAGAAAGACAGAGAGAGAAAGAGAAGGAACAGAGACACAATAGGAGGCTGAGAAAAACGGAGACAGAGAAAGCGAGAAAGGAGAGATAGAAAGAGAAGGAACAGAGACATAATAGGAAGCTGAGAAAAACAGAAAGGGAGAGTCAGAGAGAATGGGACAGAGACAGTAAAGAGACTGAGAGACACACAGAGAGAAAGACAGAGACAGAGAGATAGGGAGAGATAGATAAAGAGAAGGAAGAGAGACACAATAGGAGGCTGAGAAAACAGAGAAAGAGAAAGGGAGAGACAGAGAATGGAGAGAGGACAGAGACAGACAGTAAGGAGACCGAGAAAGACAAGAGACAGAGACAAACAGAATGGAGAAGGGACAGAGAGAGACAGTAAGAGGCTGAGAAAAGAACAGAGACAATGAGGGACCTAGAGACGGCAGTAAGCAGAGTGAGAAAAACCAGTTGGGAGAGCCATTTGGCGCTGCTTTACCTGAGAGCAGGAATTCTCAGGGAGCCAAACTGTGGCTCTCTTTCAGGCCTGGGCACAGCACCCTGGACACGACAGGAGTGAGTGAATAAATGATAGAAGCTCTCATCTGAGCCTCCTTCTCCCCAGCTGACATGGCATCTGACTGAGGAAAGGGATGTGGCCAAGGTGCCACGCGTGCAGTGAGTCCAGGTCTGGGCCCAAACCCCTCACTGGCAGGCATGACCCAGTGCACAGTCCCTGAGTCAGAAGGCCCGACATGGTTTGTGGCTCCCCGCTCCCTCGCTGCACGATGGGACAAGGCAGCAGGCCCCCTCTGGGTCTCCTCGGTTCAGGGGGCACAATAATCCTCAGGCTCCCTCCCAGGGCTGTTAGAAGAAGGCTTGAACCCTTCGGGTAGCTCAGAGGTGAAGTCAGATGTCCTCTCAAGCTCGGGGCTTCTTGGCATTCGGGGTATTAGTGAGTGGTAGGTGTAGGTGGGGTGGGGGAAGAGAAAAAAACACCCAGAGAGATGGAGGGAGACGGAGACAGAAAAAGAGAGAGAAGGAGAGACAGAGATAGAGATAGAGAGAGGGAGGAAGGAGGGGAAGAGAGGGAGAAAGCGAGAGAGAGGGAGAGACGGACAGACAGAGAGACAGAGACCAAAAGGCAGAATGGAGCAAAGCGTGTACCCTGCTAGCAGAACCTTTTGGAGCCCAGAGTCAGCCAGAGGCCAGGATGAGACTTCAGAGGATTTTGGCAGAGGGTCCACTGTGCTCTGAGAACAGAGCAGGCGTGAAATACAGTCCAACATCCCTGACATGAGAGCTTCCAGCCTCTTCTTTGAAGTCCCGCCCTAATCCCCCAGCCCATCAAAGAGCGGGGATATCAGTGGTCTGAAGTAACAGAGAAAGGCGGCAACCGCCAAAGATGGCTGCTCTTCAGGGGCACCTAAGGAAAAGGCTGACTGAACTTCTAGAAGGATGGCCCCCTGCTGCCCTGGCCAGCCCCCAGAGGGAGCATCAGGGCACAGGCTTCAGTGCTGGGCACATATGCCAGCAAGCACTTTGTAAATTCAAGACTGCTTTATAAACTGCAAAGCCCCTTAACTAGTCTAAAGCCATTTGTAGACTGTAAAGCGCTTGTGAAGGGCGAAGCCCCTTGTAAATTGCAGAGAGCTTTTCAAGCCATAAATCCTTTTACCAACTATAAAACCCTTTGACAACTCTAAAGAGCTTTGTGGACAATAAAGCTAGGGGTCCCCCAAAGAGATTATGATTGTTATTCTGCCTTCCCTCCCCCAACTTCCTCCCATCCCCACACACATACCCATCTGAGGCCCTTAGCAGCTCATGAGGACCAGAGTCCTTCTTCCCATTCTCCCACCCCTTAAGAGTTCTCCTGCCTAGAGGGTCCTGGCTGGGTCACTCTGGGCACAAACTGTCTTTGCTTATTGTGCTCACCAGCAGCCCTGCATTGCTCTATAGGGCAGGAAATAAGAGGGGAGAAATTGCTTGGACTTACAGACCAGAAATCTGTGCCCACAAAATTTCAGGTAGATTCTCCCAACCTCGGATCCCTCCCCCCTGCCCAGATACACTTTGGGAGGTCGGGGTAGGGCTAGGTTTTTGCTGTTGGGGGCCTTCAAGCTAGCCCCAAAGATGATAGGAGCCCATTATCAGAGCTCCCCTATCTCCAGGGCCCCAAGATATATAGATTCATTCGCAAGAGAAGAGCCTGAGAGCTGAGAGGGACCCCAAAGTCTAACCTCCTTTTAGTTTATAAGTAAGGAAACTGAGGCCCAGAGAGATTAGTAAGTGTCTGATTCAAGTCCAGCACTCTGCCCTTTTCAGCACAGTGCCTGCTTTCCTTTTCTTCTTCCTTGACTTCCCCCCACCTCCCCCACAACAGGGAGAGAGAGACAAAGAGTCAGAGAGAGACACACAGAGAGACAGAGAGAGAGATAGAGAGGCATACAGAGAGACAGAGAAACAGAGAGAGAATGAGAGACACAAAAAGAGACAGAGAGACAGAGAGAGAGATGGAGAGAGACAGAGAGAGACAGAGAGACAAAGAGAGAGACAGAGAGAGATGGAGAAAGAGACAGAGAGAGAGATGGAGAGAGAAACAAAGAGACAGAGACAGAGACACAGAGAGATGGAGAGAGAGACAGAGAGAGACAGAGATGGAGAGACAGAGAGAGGAGAGAGACAAAGATGGAGAGAGAGACAGAGAGAGACAGAGAGACAGAGACAATACAAGCCTTATTGTGGTCATTTTATTGATGAGGAAACTGAGTCACAGAGCGGTTCAGTGGGTTTTAAGGTCATACAAAAGGCAAGCAGCAGCACCAGTGATGAAAGTAACCCAGAGAAAGTGTCAAGCAAGACATCTGAGGCAGGGTTGCCCGGCTCTCATGTTTCAGCTGTGGAAAGTGGGAGAAGCATCTCCTCTCTTCTCCTGCCCTCCCTCCCTCTGGTCAGTACACTGGCCCCAGCTGTACTGAGGACACTCTCTGGACCTCAGGCTGCAAGGGCTGCCTTAACTACATACTTTAGGAGATCTGGTGGGGTCTGAATCCTGACTATGCCAAAGTCTAGCCATGTGACCTTAAACGAGTCCTTTCTTTTCTCTGACTTTCTCTGTAAAATGAGGAAGTTGCATTAGATGACAGCAAAGCTGTAGTCTAGGCTGTAAATAGATGACCTCATGCTCCTAAACACCACCTCCTCTCTGTGCCTCAGTTTCTCCTCCTGTAAAGTGGGGACAACCTCCCTTTTCCCTCTTCTCCCCTAGCAGGGCTGTTGCCGAGAAGGGGCTTTAGGAGAGGACTTTTTGCCACATGGATTGTTAGGGCTGCTGCTGACCTTTGGAGTCCCAGCTGGCTGGCTCTCCTTCCCTCCATCCCTCCCAGTTTCCAGCCCTGGGCTCCCTCCTTCCCACACCTCCTTTGTCCCAAGCTGGTCCACGGCTAAGCTTCTTGCTCAGCAACAGCGACATCTGCTGGCACTGGGCAGGAAGTGTTTGGGGAAAGGGTGGGGCTGAGTGGCTGGAGAAGGGGTTTCATTTCAAAGACTCTCACTTGGAAGGGACTTTCATAAAGATCAGTGGGCCTCCCCCCTTTTCACACAGATGGGAAAATTGAGGCTGAGTGGGGTTGGGGACTTGCCCAAGTTCACCCGCTGGCCCTCCACTCCCCTTATCCGTATCACCTCTCTCTCTGGGCTTCCATTCTCCCTCCCGTATGTCCGATGAAGGGGTTGGATGAGGCGAGCTCCACTCTCCTTTTCCCTGGAGCGCTCGTGCCCTAGAAGGATAGGCCTGTGTGCCAGGGAGCCTAACCAGCCTGGTAAGGTTTGGCTTGAATGTTGGGAGGGCCGGGACCCCGATCTGGGCAGACCCGAAGTGGAGATTCCCAAGAAGGCATTGAGCAAGGGGTCTCTGAGCTCCCTTACCAAGGCCAGTGCTCAAAGCAGAGGGTCTAAAAGCAAACCTCGGGCACCCATCAAGACTTAGAAGCAGAGCCCATTCAGGGACAAACCAGGACTGGACAAAATACCCAGCCTAGGCGTGGGGACCTCCAGGGGCAACTTCTCCCGCCCTGAGGCAGCTTCCCTTAGTGGAACGCTCTTCCTAACCCCGAGCCTCATTGAGCCTCTGGTGCTCCTGGTTCTGCCCTTCTAGGACAAACAGAACAGGCTTCTCTTGTCCAGGTTAAGCATCTCAGATCCAGAGAATATTAGATCTCATTTCATCCACGCCCCCTCACCAATGAGACCTAGAGCATGTCAGTGACTTACCCAAGGTCACACAGTCAACGAAGTCATAGAGTTTGGGTTGGAGCCCAGGATTCTTTCCCTGACCCTAGCCTGACCAGCCTGGATGCCCTTCTCTGGCTGCTTCGTACCTCAGTTATGCTCCACTTAGCTAAAGAGGGACCCCTTCCTCCTTCTGCGTCTAAGCAAGGCTGGGGAGACGGGAAGGGGTCCGTCTCCAGACTGCCTCTTCTCTGCTCTCTGGGCAGGGTTTCCCCCAAGGCCCCCCAGGCCCTCGCTTGGGGCAAGGCCAGCCTGCTGCTTACCCACAACCAAACCCTGCCCTCCCCAGTGCTCTGGTTATAAAATACGCCAGGCCATGTTTGCCAACAGCCCGACCTTCCCAGCCATTGGCGGTGGCTGGGAGAATGTGTGGAAATCGCTCTGACCTCCTGAGAAAAGGGGGTCTGCAGAAAGAGAAGGTTCAGCTGCTTCTGTGTTCAGGCCACTAATCCCGGCTCCCCAAGCCCTGGCTGAGAGTCGTGGCTCGTGTGGAGGTGGCAAAGAGAGAACAGCTTAGCCTCTCCTCCCACCCCCGCTCCCCAAAGCGGTAGGCACGTGTGCACAGAGCTCCACATAGACCTGGAGGGCACACACGCACACGCGCACACGCACACACACACACACACACACACACACACACACACACACACACAGATGCCTCTTAATTCTCGCAGGCTCTCGTCTTGTTCTGGCTCTACACATCTACTTCCACGTGTGTTCATGTATGTTCATTCTCACTTGGAATCAGGAAGACTTACCTTTGTGAGTTCAAATCTGGCCTCAGACACTCATTAGCTATGTGACCCCGAGCAAGGGACTTCATCCTGTTTGCCTCAGTTTCCTCATCTGTCAAATGAGCGGGAGAAGCTCCAATATCTTTGCCAAGAAAACCCCAAATGGGGACACGAAGAGCTGGACGGGACTGAAAGACAACAGCCTGCTTCAAATCCTGCTTTTGCCACCTTCTCGATAGATGATCTTGAATCTTTGCCTCAGTTTACTCCTCTGGAAAAGGAGGGAGTCAGACTCTATGAATGAACACTATGAATGAAACCACCCTGCAGTCAGAGTATGTTGGTTCAAATCTCACTTCCGATGCTTACTGCCTATGTGATCTTGGGCAAGACATTTCATTTCCCTGAGCCACAGTTTCTCCATCTGTAAAATGAGGAGGTCAGACAAGATGGTCTCTGAATTTGCTTCCAGCTCAGTATTCATGGTCCCATAATTCCCTTTCCAGCTTGGAGACTGATGCGATGAACTCTCTCCCACTTGGAGACGTTGGCATCTGATTTCAGACACGCAGTGATACACAGCAAAGGGCCCTAGATTGAATGGTTAGTGAGTTAATTCTGGCTCTCACTTGCCCCCGTGTGACTTTGGACTGGTCATAACTACTCTGGGCCTCTGTTTCCCTATCTGTAAAATCAATGAAATGACTAACTAGAGAATCTCTAGGCTTTCTGAGCTTATGAGCTGAGCTGAGGTCTGCCTTCATGAGAAGGGCTCCTTCGCTTGGTCTTCCACAATTCACTCACTTTTTTGTTGCAGTTTAGTCATTTCAGTCCTGTTTGTATATTCTTGACCCCTTTTGGGGTTTTTTTTTGGCAAAGATACTGAAGTGGTTTTCTAACTCCTTCTCCAGCTTATTTGACAGATGAGGAAACTGAGGCAAAGAGAATTAAATGACTTGCCCAGGATCATATAGCCACTAAGTGTCTGAGGTCAGATTTGAACTCAACCCTGAGTCACCTACCTGCCCCTTCCAGCCCTTAGGAATTCCTGAACGGGATTTGTCCTTAGTTCTAGTCCTACCTCAGACTGAAGCAAAGAGGGTTAAGTGACTTGCCTAGGATCACATAGGCAGTAAGTGTCTGAGGCCAGATTAGAACTCACAAAGTTGAGTCCTCCTCACTCCAGGTCCAGCGTTCTGTAACACTGTACCACCTAGCAGCCTCAGTTCCCTCATTATTTCTCACCAAAATATATCTATCTACAGATTCCATCCTCTCCAAGTTTTGCTCTGTGAACTTGAAAAAACGAATGTAACTGAGACGTTTGCTGTAACCACATCTAGTGAGACCAGGAAGGCAGGAGATGCTGCCATCTTGTTGTGGAAGGGCAACAGGCTTTCTTCTTCCTGAGGATAACTGCAGTCAAGACAAGTAAAGAAGTCTAGAACTTCTGGACTGATATTCTCTAGCCTGGGCCTGACACCTGAACATGTGAATAAGAGAAAGGGCAGAGACCCAGGGGAAACCTTTCCATGGAAGAGCCAGGTGGGGCAGAGTAGCTCTGGGGGCACCTCTCTCTTCTTTGGTGTCTGTTTCCTGCATCACTTCTCTGGAAAAGTCTTATGTGCCCATCGGGGCCATGAAGAAGCAAGTGACTTCAGTCCTGCGCACAGAGGACAGGGATGGATCTGTGTCACCAGAACCGTGGTTATTGTGTCCCTGACAACACCTTCCAAGCCTGGCCCTGATATCAAGGCTATGCTTCCGATAAAGGTTTCAGGGCTCTGGCAGCCAGAAGCCTCAGCATCAGGATATTAAAGGCACCACTGTAGCCCAGTGGGGAGACCTGGAGTCAAGAGACATCCTATAGGGAGGCTTTTATCACTACACATATCTCTTTCTCAGTTTCCTCATCTGTAAAATCAGAAAAAGAATACTTAGGGTCATAGATTTCAGGCTAGAAGGTACTTTGGAGGTCATCTAGTCAAACCCCCTCATTTTAAAGATTGAGAAACTGAGGTTTATGAAAACTATTATAATGGGGAAATGGAATCTAGCCATTTATAGAGAAAGAAAGAAAGAAAGAAAGAAAGAAAGAAAGAAAGAAAGAAAGAAAGAAAGAAAG
>NC_058133.1:30586156-30595361 GCF_016433145.1 Gracilinanus agilis | reverse complement strand
GGAGGGAGAAAGAGAGAGAGAGAGAGAGAGAGAGAAAGAAAGAAAGAAAGAAAGAAAGAAAGAAAGAAAGAAAGAAAGAAAGAAAGAAAGAAAGAGATTTTTAACCCCCCCATTGCCTAGCTCTTACCACTCTTCTGCCTTGGAACCAATACACAACATTACTTCTAAGATGGAAGGTAAGGGTTTATTTTAAAAAGTGAAATGACTTGCCCAAGTTGACCAAGTACTAAGTACCAGAGCTAGGATTTGAATCCAAGGTATGGGATTATAGGATGGAAGTAGAAGGGGCCTTGGAAGTTATCTGACTCCAAACTCAGGGCTCTCTACTGCACTGTGTTGTCTCCCTTGTCCTAGTCATTCAACATTTATAAAGTACCTACTGTATTTAGAGCCATGGGCTAGAAACTGGAGCAGAGAAAAAAATTAGCTAGGTCCCAGGAACTGCCTTCACAGAACTCATGGTTTAACATAACCTGGGCGCTCTCTGTACACATGGCACACCCCAGTGCCCACCCACTCTGCCACTGCTGAGGGCCAGGTCTGGCTTTCTAACACACAAGAGCTTAGGATACAGAAGACAAGAAACCAGAATGTAACTGGCTCAAGGTCAAACATCAATGTAAATGGGAAAAGAACCCATGTGATCTGGCAGCTTGTCCTGAGTGACAGGCAGCCCTTGGTCCTCTACAGTCTCAGCCCTGTCCTCCTGGCCCCCAGGGACTGCCAAGCAAACAGAGCTAGGCCTTCACATCACACACTCAGCAAACCAAGGACAGAATTGGTGGCCAGCTCATGTCTCGTGTCCCCACCCCCCCAAGCCTGAACTTTATAAGCATTCAGCTCTGGGTAGAATGAACAATTTCCCACAAGAGATGCCATCGTGGGCTGAAAGGTAAAATAGCCCTGGCATTTGAAGAAAGTTTGCCAAGCTGGGGGAGGGGGCAGGGATGGGATCTGTTCTTCTCTGGATCCTAGGATTCTTCCTGGGTAGTCCAGAATCCAGGAAAACCTGGAGCCCTGGGAACCGGCCATTCTTAACTCTGATCCTTTGTAGGAAGTTCTGGGACTGTGAGGAGTCCCTCTAATATCTAGGCCTCCATTTCCTGATCTGTAAAAAGCAGAGTGGGGTGGGAGGGTTGGCTTAGATGATTTCTAAAGCCTTTTGCAGCTCTGTCCTTATAGGATTCAGAAGCCAGGATCTAGGATGCTTGCTGGCTATGTGACCTTGAGCAAGTCCCTTCCCATCTCTGCTCATTTTTTCATCTTCAATATGTGGCTGACAATATCTCGATGTCCTTCTTCACAAGACAAGTCATATAGTTAAACATTGTTAGTTTTCAGTCATGTCCAACTCTTTTATGATCCTGTTTGGGGTTTTCTTGGCAAAGATACTGGAGAAGTTTGCCATTTCCTTCTCCAGCTCATTTGACAGATGAAGAAACTAAGACCAACAGAGTAAAGTGACTTGCCCAAGGTCACACATCTAGTAAGTGTCTGAGACCAGATTTGAACTCAAGAAGATGAATCTTTCTGACTCTAGGTCTGGTGCTCTATCCACTATACCACCTAGCTATCCTGTCCAGTTAAATAATCCTTGTTAAATCTTAATCATGGAGCAGTTATTATTTATAATCAGTCAGTAGCATTTATTAAGCTGCTTACTCACCTGTGTTAGGTGCTGGGAATACACAAAGCCCCTGCCCTCAGGGAGCTTCCATTCTTCTGGGGGACACAATGTAAACATAAGCAGTTGCAACATATGCAAAATGTATTACTTGTATACAAAGCCAGATACAAAGTAACTTCCAGGCAGAGCAAAAGCAGCTACTGAGGCAATTAGAATCTACTTTATCTGTAGGTGGCACGTGGGCTGATCTTGGGAGAAAGTTAGAGATTGCAGGAGGAAGAGGGAAGGAAGGAGAGCATTCCAGGCACAGAGGAGAGTCTGGACCAAGACAGAGACCAGAGAGGAGATGTGTGGGAGGATCAGCAAGCAGGCTAGGCTGATTAGGGTTTAGTACACTCTTTGTAAAAGCCCGGAAGTCCAGGTTGTGAAGGGCTTTAAAAGCCAAACTAGGGGAGGAAGGTAGCCGCTAGATGGCATAGTGGATGGGGAGCCAGGTCCAGAGACAGGTCTTTGATTCATACATATAACATATTTTGATTTTCCTACTGGCCTAGGGTTGGCTCCTTGGGCCCTTCTGAGGGAGAGTGGTACAATGAGAAGAGCCCAAAATTTAAGCCACCAAGACTTAGAGCTCTTTCCCAAATATGACCCTTACTTGCTGTGTGACTCTGGGCGAGATGGTTAACCTCTCTGGGCCTCAGTTCCTTCGTCTCTCCCATGAGAATGTTGGATTCTTTGATCTTCAGGGCTCCTTCCAGTTTTGCTTTCAGCGAACTTATGATCACAACAGACTCTTGGGATATTCTAAGAACATTGATCAACTGGGCTCTCTGTAAGGGGTACATTGTTAGGGGGAGAAACTGCAGGCAGAAGACAGTTTTTCTATTGAAGGGGTAAGGCAACTTTGAACAGGTCCCTTAGCTTTGAGCCTCAGTTTCCCCATCTGTAGAATGAAGGGACAGGCTACTTCTAAGGCCTGATCTATCTTGGGCAGTCTAGGCCTTGGGTCCCCATGATCCTGGTGCGGCTCTGAGACAACTGGCCAAGCAGGAGGGGAGATGCCAGTCTCCTCCCCCACTGACCTCTGGGCAGACCAACCCTGGGAAGGCATCTGGAGCTGGGGAGACAGATGTGCGAAGAGCCTGGCTCAGCCGGCTGGGAGCCCCAGGGATGCAGGAAATAGGAGCACACTTCACATTCCAGAGGATGTGAGATAGGCAGGAGCCCCCCCAAACAAACAGAGCCTGAGCAGCCTAGGCTGGGACCCCCGGGGGCTCCCCGAGGACGGGTTGAGTTTCACAGCTCGCCAGCTCTGAAGGGGCGGCCCAGGCTCTGGGGTGGCCCGTTTGACAGTTCAAAGATGATATTTGGAATTTGAGGTCAAAGATCAGCAAAGGAGTCATTTTCCAGCCCTTTCAGCTGGGAGAAATTTGCTGAGGCTGATCGCTGCCCCACTCCAATCACTTCCCAGGCTGGCAAGGCCTCCCCTCTCCCTGTGGCCTATCTCTTTTCCTATCCTTCAAGAATCAGCTCGGGGCTGGCTTCCTCCATGAAGCCCTCCCTGACCACCCAATCCCTTCCAGGAACTTTTACCTCTGTGCTTTGCCAGTCTCTGGGCTCTAACTCTACTCTGCTCAGGTCAAGATTTGCCTTGACTTCTCTCTGGAATGAAATAGAGCAAGATGGCCTTAAGAACAAAGAACGGGGAATGCAGGTGGTAAGAGGGACCTTTGGATGCAGTGGCAGAGCTGGGAGAGGCCCCAAGGACAGAATTCTAGTCCTGCCCACCCCCGAAAGAAGAATCCTACTAAGTCCTCAGCCAGCCATTGCTGGAAGGCTAGAAGTGACAGAGAGCCCTGTTCTCTCCCCAGGCAGCTCCTCTCACTTTCTCTTGTCCTTTTATTTTGTAAACTCTTCAATTCATCTTAAGAGCAATCCTGTGTATCAATTCCAAGGCAGAAGAGCAGAAAGGGCTAGGCAATGGGGTTTAAGTGACTTGCCCAGGGTCTCCTAGCTAGGAACTGTTTCAGGTCACATTTGAACCCAGGACCTCCTATCTCCAGGATTGAATCTCTATCCACTGAGCCACTTAACTGCCTCCCAGCTCTTACCCACTTTCAGATATTTCTGATTATTGGGAAACGGTCTCTGATGTGGAGCCTAGAACAATCCCTCCCTCCTTAAATGTCCAAGAACACCCAGGCAGTAAGTAGTTGAGTCATAATTTAGCCCCAGATTCTCTGGCTTCTGTTTCAGTTCTTCCACTTGGGTCTCTGACTCCAGAGGCAGCATGGACTGTTGGGAAGAACAGAATTAGCTTCATAACCAAGGACAAGTCCCTGGCCCTCTTTAAACCTCAGTTTCCTCCTCTGGCACACAAAGAAAGAGGAAGGGAATAAGTATTTTTGTCGCACCTACTATGTGCCAGGCACAGTGCTAAGTGTTTTACAAATATCTCATTTGATTCTTACTATAACCCTGGATGGTTGGTGCTCTTATTACCTCCATTTGAAGAAACTGAGGCAAAAAGAGATTAAATGACTTGGATAAGGACACACAGCTAATAAGTGTCTAAGGCTGGATTCAAACTCAGGCCTTTCTGAATCCAAGCTCAGCATTCTGTCCACATTGCTACCTTGATGTCCCTTTTGAAGAGATTTTTGATCTATGTTTTAGATCCCAAAGGGATCTGAGAGCTGATTTAGCCCAACTCCATTTAGATGACGATGATGGTAATGAAGAGGAAGAGGATGAGTCACTTAGATGGTGCAATGGTTAGCGCACTGGGCCTGGGATCAGGAAGATTCATCTTCCTAAATTCAAATCCAGCCTCAAACGTGTATGACCCTGGGCAAGTCACTTAACCCTGTTTGCCTCAGTTTCCTTATATGTAAAATGATATGAAATAGGAAATGGTAAACCACCCCAGTATCTTTGCCAAGAAAACTCCAGTGGGGTCATGAAGAGTCAGACATGACTGAAACAACTGAACAACAGCAATTATTATTATTAATCATTGTTATAGAGAATTCCCAATGAGAAGACTCCTTCTATTACAGAGGCAGATCTAACCCTGTCGGGCAACTTTATAGTATTAGAGAGTCATCTGGGACACTGAGGAGGAAAAGGACTTGTCTAGGGTCACAGCATCAGGGTGTGTCTGAGGTGAGATTTAAACCCAGATCTTCCCAACTCCAAAGCCATCTCTATGATGCATGCTATGTTGCTTCTCTGATCATTAATCACAGTAATACTAACTACTGTTCCTCCAAAGTTTTAACCTCTGTGAAGTACTTTCCATAGGGCAATGCAGTGAGAAGGGAGAATAAGGATTATAATCTTCATTTTACAAATGAGGAAACTGAGGCTCAGAAAGAGCCAGTGACTTAGATTCATGGAATGCTAGAGCTGGCAATGATCTTCAAAATTCTCTACAGAAAGAACGCTATCCACATCCAGAGAAAGAACTGTGGGAGCAGAAACACAGAAGAAAAACAACTGCTTGATCACATGGGTTGATGGAGATATGATTTGGGGATGTAGATTCTAAGCCATCACCCTAGTGCAAATATCAATAATTTGGAAATAGGTCTTGATCAATGACACATGTAAAACCCAGTGGAATTGCTCATTGTCTATGGGAGGAGGGGAGGGAAAAAACAGGAATCATGAAACTATGGAAAAATTTTCTTTTAATCAATACAAAAAGAAAAAAATTAAATTCTCTACAGTTGGATACTTGAAATCAAAAAGAATTGGGCTGAAAATCTGCTTAATTAGCTGCTCTACTGAAGGAATCTCTTCTTTGAGCTTCAGTTTTCCTCATCTATAAAATGGGGAGAACATTTTTATCTCATTGGATTCTTGAGGATCAAAGGAGATCATGGATGTTGATTGCTTTGGAAACCTTAAGGTGATGAATGCCCGTGAGCTATTATTTAGAGATGAGGTCTAGCTGGGTGAATACCTTGCCCAAGGTCACATGGTGGCCCACCATCACAAAGAAGGTAAGAGTGGAATCAGGCTAGAAGTCTAGCTCTCAGCCTGAATGGTCTCCCAAGTCCCTCCCCACTCTGCTGCTCTTAGTTCCATGTTTCAAGGTCCTTTTTGAGGGATGTAGTATAAGCAGGGCAAAGAGGTTTGATAGGGCAAGCCTCCCTGGGAAATGGGAGTTTGAAATTGTGGCTTCTGAGAGGGTGAGTTCTGGAGAGAAAGTCTCTGGCCATGGCAGGAGAGCAGCCCAGGCTCAGGGAGAGAGAGTGATCACAGGCAGAGGGGTTGGGGAGAAGGGTGGCTGGCTGCAGGGCTATGATGGGATAAAGGTGGGGGTGGCTAGTGACTGCTGGTTCTACTTTGAAGCCCCTCCTTCACAGCAATTTGAAGGGCTGCCAGGCCAAAAAGACAGCAGACTTGTTCTGTTTGTCCCTGCAGAAGGAATGGATCTGAACGTAAGGAAGAGTTTCCTTTGTTCTGAAGCAGAATCAGGTGTGTCTTCCCAGTAGGGACGAACCTAGGCTTGAAGTTCACCTTACTAGCTGGGTGCCTGAGCAAATCACTTCTCTGAGTCTCAGTTTTTCTCATCTATAAAATGGGGAGAATGTTAGCATTTCCCTCACTGGGTTCTTATGAATAAAGATCAAAGTAGATCATGGAGGTGTTAAAGCAGAGGCTGGATAACTGCTTCTCTACCAATGGGATGGGACATTTCTAGGGCCCAATCCAATGTAGCCATTCTGTGAGGGAGTCAGCACTGAACCTCACTATCTTATCTTGTCTCTCTCAGATGTCTGGATGATCTTGCCACCATCCCTTCTCAGAATCTAAGAAGGGAATGGACTAGAGGATGAAACTAGTGAGAGGAGCCTGCGCTTGTCAAGAGTTCAAAACAGACTGCCAGCAGCCACTTCCCAGCTGTGTGACCCTGGGCAAGTCACTTGACCCCCATTGCTCACCCTTACCAATCTTCCACCTATGAGACAATACACCGAAATACAAGGGTTTAAAAAAAAAAAAAAAAAGAAAAAAAAAACAGACTGCCAGCTTACCCAGAAGGCCACCCATTTACCTGGGAGGCCACAGGGAACAAAGGGTCAGTGGATGGGGCAGGGCTTCTCCTCCTGCCTAATGAATCTACTTCAAGGTAACAGGTGGGCTTCTGGAAGGGCATCTTACAATTCCTACAGGGTCATGAACTTCTCCTAGTTTGTTTTTTAATCCTTGTTTTCTGTCTTAAAATCAATACTGAGCAGGGGCAGCTAGATGGTTCAGTGAATTGAGAGCCAGGCCTGGAGATGGGAGGTTTGGGGTTCAAATCTGACCTCAGATACTTCCCAGCTGTATGACCCTGGACAAATTACTTTGCCCCATTTGTCTAGCCCCTCAAACTCTTCTGCCTTGGAACCAATACTTGGTATTGATTCTTTAAAAAAAAAAAAAAAAGCAAAAAAACCCCTTACCTTCCATTTCAGAATTAATACTGTATATTGGCTCCAAGGCAGAAAAACTTTAAAAGTTAATCAATGGGGGGTGAGTGGCTTGCCCAGGATCATACAAGCTAGGAAGTGTCTGAGGCCAGATTGGAACCCAGGACCTCCCATCTCTACCTGGCCCTCCATCCGCTGAGCCACCCAGGTACCCCTACTTCTCTCACTCTTAAGACCCAGAAGTTGGACGTCTCAGACTCTCCAAGCTGGACTGATTTTAAAGATTTTCTCATCAAAGCCCCACCAGTGAAGGAAAGAGTGAGGAATCTGGAATCATGAAGCTTGAGATCAATCCTGACTATGTCAATAAACTTCAATAGCTCTATATTACTTCCATGATCATATATAAAATTCTCTTTGGCATTCAAAGCCTCTCTCTCTCTCTCTCTCTCTCTCTCTCTCTCTCTCTCTCTCTCTCTCTCTCTCTCTCTCTCAGACACACACACACACACACACACACACACACACACACACAGAGGTGCCTTTTCATTCTTGTTATAGCTCACCCTTCTCTATGTACCCTATGGTCCAGTAACAGCCCTTCTTGCAGTTTTTCCCACAAGAAACTCCATATTTCTCCATTCTGCACTCTCTCTGGCCATCCCTTCAGCCCTTCAGGCCTGGAATGTTCTCCCTCCTCATCTCTTCCACCAGGTTTCCCAGGCTTCTTTCAAGTCCTGGCCAAAATTCCACCTTCTACTGGAAGCCATTCCTCATCCCCCTTAATGCTGCTGCCTTCCATTATCTCCAGATTATCTCTTTGCGTTGTGTTTGCTCATAGTTATTGGCCTCTTTCCTCCCAGTTAGACTGTGAGTTCCTTAAGGCCAGGCAGGGGCTGTCTCTTGTTGTTCTCCATCTTCCCAGCACTTAGCACAGTGCCTGGCGCATCATAGAAGCTTAAAAAATATTCGTGGCCAGAATGGCTCCTCTGCTCTTCAGCAAGCACCTGGCCTCCCTGGTAGCCTGGTTCCCATCAGGATTGCTCCAACCTGGCCCTCTCAATGAAGCCTGATTCCTCTGCACTCCAAGACTCTCCTGTCCTACTGTTTCCCTCTTTCCTAGAGGCCCCGAGTCTTCAGCGTCTCCCTCAATTCCCCAGGCTCCCCGTCCTGCTCTCTGTCCCACTTGCCCGCCTGGGGGGTTCTCCTGTCTTCCTGTCCTCTAGGCCCCTACGTGGGCCCTGGACCTGGAGCTCAATCCCACTTGTCCCAGCAGCTGCCATGCCCTCCCTCATTGATCCCTGGGCATTCTGCGATCAGCTGCTATCCTGCCCCCCTCTGTTACCCTCCCAGGGAGGCCCAGGAACCTCTGTACATCCTCGGGGCTCCTACATCCCTCTGGGGCTCCCTACTCTCTAGTGCCCCTTCCTCCAAGCCCCGGGTATCCTGCGATCTTCCGCTGCCCTCGCGTCCCTTGGGCTCCCCAGGGGTGGCCTCCTAAACATCTATGGGAACCCTCCTCCCAGCACCCTGCTGGGGTCCCCTTCCTCCCCGCCCGCCTCTTAGGTTTCTCACTGCTGCTCCCGGGCACTTTCTTTCCACACTCCCATGGGCGCTCCTCATGGGTGCTTCTACCCCAGGCGCCCAAGGGGCACCCTTGTAGCCCGCGGGCATTGCTCTGGATTCTCTCCTCCTGCCTTGGGGTGGGGCCACTTTACTTGGCCCGCAGATTGCGATTTAGCCGGTGCCCACCCGCAGAGGGTTGCGTGGGCGGGGCGCTGTCCGGCCGGCGGTGCTGGCGGCGGGGGCTGGGGGATGCGGCGGAAGGTCGGGGAGGGGGTGGTCACAGCGCATTTTATGCGGCCTCATGGTCCGCAAGGCCGGAGCACTTGAACAAACGTAACCTTCACTGGGGGCCCGGTGGGGGCCGCAGGCCCGAACCCCTCCACGGCCGCCGCATGCCTAATGAGTTGACCGAGCATCGATCTCTCGCTAATGGGGCTATCTATATGCGGGGCCGGGCCCCGGGTCAGCGCCGCCCCGGCCCCGGCCCGGCCCCGGCCCGGCCCGCCCGCCCCGCGGCCAAATGAGAGTTTAGAAAAGTCAATATTGTTGGAAGGGCGTGTGTGTGTGTGTGTGTGTGTGTGTGTGTGTG
>NC_058133.1:30528601-30583299 GCF_016433145.1 Gracilinanus agilis | reverse complement strand
GGAAGGAAGGAAGGAAGGAAGGAAGGAAGGAAGGGAGGAAGGAAGGAAGGAAGGAAGGAAGGAAGGAAGGAAGGAAGGGAGGAAGGAAGGAAGAAAGGAAGGAAGGAAGGAAGGAAGGAAAGAAGGAAGGAAGAAGGAAAGAAGGAAGGAAGAAGGAAAGAAGGAATTCTGCCCATGTTGACCTTGAGATGTGCACAGAACATCCTTTTAATGTGTCCAGCAGACAATTGGTGACATTGGATAAGAGCTCAGGAAAGAGTCTGGGGTTAAAGTTATCTACATAAATATGATAATTAAATTCAAGGGATCTGATGAGGTCACCAAGTGAGAGAGGATATAAAGAGGAAAGAGAAGAAGAAAGAATCAGGGCAGAACTTGGGGGGGCACCCAAGGGCTTTGTTTGCAAAGCCATGGCACAGGGTGCCCAGTTGGCACTGAGGGGGCTCCTCCATTCCCCCTCTCCACAGGACCCGAGGACATTTTTGCATGCCCCACCCCTCTGTCCAGTCCCCAATTGTAAGCACTTCCTCCCTCCTCTATCAGGGGTAATGAGAGGGGCTCACAGGCAGGCAGCTTGAAGTTGCACTTGGGCATGCAATCTTGAAAATGTTCACCAATGCTGCCCAAAGGTATGGTTATTGGGACTAGGTGACTTGACTTTCACAAAGGCATCTCAGTGCTCTCTCTTGCTTCCTTACTTACCTTGGAAATTAACTCCCTGTTAGTCTTTTTTGTCCTGTTATTTCCAGAGCAAAGGCCTTTCTCAGAAACAACAGCAACAACACAAAGAGATGTAAAATGAGAGCTGAGCAAGTCTGTCTTCTCTCTGTTATCAGCCATTGCCCTTGTTTCCAACCCAAACAAAAAAGTCCCTTCTTTGATTCTTTTTTCTTCCAATATAGATTTTTTTAAATACTCATTTTGTTGTTCTTTAGCTTCCTTCACCAACCTAAGTTCAATATGAGCTCTAATATTGTGAGCATTTTTTAAAGCAGGACCAACCCACCTGTCTTCAGGTACCTGGTCATGCTTCTAGATGTATCTTTAAAAAATCTCAACTAAGGGCAGCTAGGCGGCTCACTGGTTAGAAACTGGCCTGGAGATAATCCAGATAGAGCCAGGTCTGGATGTAAATCTAGCCTCAGATACTTCCTAGCTGTGTGACCCTGGACAAATCACTTAACCTCCATTGCCTCGCCTTACCACTCTTCTGCCTTGGAACCAATAACAGCATTGAGTCTATGACAGAAAGTAAGGTTCAGCTGGTCGGTGAATTTTACTGCATCCACTTTGGTCCCGTTAGACAAATCTCATTTTTTCCTCCTCATTACATTTGTTTTCCCTCTGGGTCTTCAGAATTTCCTTCTTGAGCATCTCCCAATCCTGCTGGGCTGTCTCCCCTTTGAGGCATTTTACGCTATAGGAATCCTGTCTACTGTTCCTCTGAATCCTTTGAAAGCTGCTTTTCTTGGATTCCTAACTTATCAGACTATGCCTAGATTTCTAAACATCTCTTTCAGATTCTAGAATGGAGGGCCCACTCTCCACTATAGGGGTCCCCAGAGTTCCCATCATCTCCACCCCAGCAGCTAGTTCCTCCTGATTAGTAAAAATCAGATTCACAAAAGAATTTCTGTCTGATTTCCTCTATCTTTTGAAAGATGAAATTATCACCAAGGCAACTCAAGAAGTCCTTAGCTGCTTTGCTTTTTTTATTTTTTTAGTGAGGGGAGGGGAGTGGAGAAAGACAAAGACAAAGAGGCACAGAGACACAGAGAGATACAAAGAAAGAGGCAGACAGAAAGATCTGTAGACATAATATGCACAATATAATATATATGTACTATGCTGTATAACATATACAATAATGTATATGACAAACCATTCAGAATCCAGTAGTTGCTGAAATACTTTTTGAAGTGCAGAATTAACCACATGGCTCCCATATTCCAGAATTTTCATTGGCTTCCTATAGCTTCGTGCTAGTAACTCTCGGATCATTCCTTTGATAGGAGAGATCAATACTTAGATCACAGATTTTCTCTGCATCCCCAAAACTGCCTTTATCTTGGGAGACCCTGATTTTCCCATCAATGCTTCCTTCAGCATCTTTGCCTTTCTACATATCCACCACTCAACCTCAGACTCCCACAGGGCTAGTCCCACCCTCTGTCATAGGTGTCCACTTCCATTATCTAGAGCTCTGAGATGTCTATCTCTGCCCAAAACCTTCTATCACTGCATCTCTCTCTCTTTCAGCATCATCTTTCCTAAATTATTATTTTTTCTTAACCTTCAAATATATATTAGCTATTTTATTAGAAATAACATTAGGAAATCTCCAACACCCTTCCCCCACCAATTAAGCTCAGAGCTTCAATAAGAATCCAGCTGACTGGGATCCCAGGGCAAAGGCTGCAACCTCTATAGAATATCTTGATAACAGGGTGGGAAGCACACCTCCTTTCAGCCTCCACACCTTCACCTACACCTTCAGCTTCTGCTGTCAGCTGGGGAAGATCTGACCTCAGGGTTCATTAATACTCCAGCAGCCTAATCTAGTCAATCAGCAGAGCAGAGAAGAAGCCCCTTCAGAATAGCCCAAAAACCACAGAGCCAGCAAATAATCAGAGGAGCAAGATTACAGCCAATGATGGGGGAAAGAAGGAAAAAATATGAGTAAACCATGGAAAAAGAAAAAAAGAAATTACAATTTACAACTTCTATCCAGGTAATGAACAATGAGCAAATGGAACAGAAGAGGACCAAGGAACACAGAAATGCAGAGACTCCAGTGAATTTAACTCAGGCTATGGAAGAACTCAAAACATGATTCAAAAAACAATTAAGAGAGACTGACAACAATTGAGAAAAGAAATTAAAAAGCAAAATAAGTTATCTAGAAACAGAGGTACATAGACTAAAACAAGAAAATAGTGTCTTGAAAGCCAGAATTGACCAGCTTGAAAATGAGGCAAAGAAAGTGAAAGATGACCTACAAAGAAACACAGACCAGAAGAAGAAGAATGACCAAAAAGCCAGGGATGAAATTCAGTCTTTAAAAATTAGAATCCAATAACTAGAAGCAAATGACTTCACAAGGTAGCAAGAGTTTGTAAAACAAAATCAAAAGAATGAAAAAATCAAGGAAAATATGAAACATCTCATTGATAAAACTAAAGACATGGAAAATAGATCCAAAAGAGACAATTTAAAGAATTATTGGACTACCAGAAAATCGTGACAAAAGAAAAAGCCTAGACATCATTCTATAGGAACTTATCCAAGAAAACTTCCCTGACCATTCTTGAACAAGAGGGAAAAGTAGAGATTGAAAGAATCCACAGATCACCTCCCACATTTAATCCCCAGTTGACAATGCCCAGGAATGTTATAAATGTTATAGCCAAATTCAAGAACTACCAGACCAAGGAAAAGATACTACAAGCTGCTAAGAAAAAACCATTCAAATATCATGGAACCACAGTTAAGATAACACAGGACCTGACTGAATTCACAATGAAGGACCAGAAGACATAGAATATGATATTCCAGAAAGCAAGGGAACTGGGTCTACAACCAAGAATCAACTACCCAGAAAAATTGACTATATTCTTGTAGGGAAAAGTATGACCATTTAATAAAATAGAAGACCTTTTAATTTAATTTAATAAAAAAGAAAAGACCTGACTTAAATAGAAAATTTGATCCTAAGCATAGAACTCAAGAGAATTGCCAAAAGGTAATTAAGAGAGAGGGAAAAAACTTTTTTAAGGGACCCAATAATTTTAAATGATTTGTATTACTATAAGAAAAGATGATATTGGTAACTCTTAAAAATTGTTATTATTATCAGGGTAGCTAGAAGAAGTATACTTAGAGGCAACAGTAACAAACTGTATAGGGTGAAATGTCAAAATATATATGTAGATATAGATATAGATATAGATATAGATATAGATATAGATATAGATATAGATATAGATACACATACTAGGGATAAAAAAGAGGATAATACTAAGAGAAATGGGAAAAGGAATAAAAAGAGGGTAATTTTACATTTCATAATGAAGTACAGGGGGAAGGTGGGGGGAGAAGACCAATGGTGGAAGGGTGAAAGAGGTTGGAGATATTCTACAAGAAAATTTTAATCATTATAATGGGAAGGGTCTGAAAGTTTCAAATGGAAGGAAAACCTCCAACTCCAAATTCAATCACAATTATCATCATCATCATCGACAACAACAAAATCATCAATAACATTATCAACAACATTAACAATGTCATCAACATCATCATCACCAACATCATCATCAACATCTAACTATTCATCTTTTCCTGGCACAGGAAAGATTTTTGCTGGGTGGCCTAACCTAATAGCATACTATACAGAGTACTGAATGAGAGCCAAAAGACCTAAACTCTAGGCTCGAGTGCCACTATGTGTCATTTGAGGGTAAAAAAAAAACAACTTTTTTTCCTGGACTCAGTTTCCTCATTTATGTACGAGTGAAGCTTACCTGGACTCTGCATTAAGTTAATCAATTAAATCAAAGAATAAACCAGGTGTAAAGAAGAAAAAAAGATCCTGGTATATATTGGGTACTTAATAAATGTTTAGTCACAAACTAAAAAAAAAACCCAAAATAAACCTGAGAAGACATATTAACTGATGTAAAGTGAAGTGAGCAGAACCAGATACACATCATATTGTTTTACAATATTATAATGTTGATCAACTTTGAAAGACTTAACTACTTTGATCAGTACAATGGTTCAAGACATTCTGAAGGAGTCATGATAATAATTCTATCCACTTCCAGAGAAAGAATTGAAAAACTTTGTGTACATTGAAGCGCACTGTTTTTCTCGCTTTGTTTGGCAATAGGCTAATATAGAAATGTCTCCCATTATTTCATATGTATGATTTATATCATATTATATCATATGCTATAAGCATGTCTTCTCAGTGAGTGGAGTAGCAGTGTGAGGAAAAAAAATAGAATTTCTGACTCAAAATTTAAAAAAGAATGAAAAATAATTTGTGAACATTCTTAAAAATTAAAAAAGATAAATAGGTTTCTATATCCATTGGAAAAAAAGAAATAACATTAGGGGGCAGCTAGGTGGCTCAGTGGATTGAGAGCCAGGCCTAGAGATGGGAGGTCCTGGGTTCAAATTTGGCCTTAGATACTTTCTAGCAAGTCACTTAACCCCCTTTGCCAAGCCCTTAACACTCTTCTACCTTGGAACCAATGCTCAGTATTGATTCTAAGATGGAAAGTGAAGGTTAAAAAAATAAAAGAAATGACATTAAACACCAAGACAAGTAATTACAGGTAGTAAATGACTCTTCACTGTCCTCATATTTCCTGGGCAAATTGCAAAGCGTCAAGCATTTCAGTTTCTCCCTCCTGGTGCCCAGCATGCTTTTCCGTCCCTTTCTTTTTCATTCTTTTTTCTTCATATAAGGTTGAAACCCTCCTCCGGTTCTGATCCCACCTTCCCTTCCCCCATCTCTGCTTTGTGTTATTCCATAAAGGTCTTTCCAAATTTCCTCATTGCTTCCATTTTCATTGCTTTGCAGTATTCTATGGATGCACTGCAACTGCTGTGATTTAACCAGTCTCCTATGGTTGAACATTTAAGTTGCTTCTAGTTTGGGTGATTATATATAAGGAGGCAATGAAAAGCCCTGAACAAAGACTCCTTTTTACTCCCCACCCCGCCTGGTCTCAGGCTGTCTGTCTGTCTCCTCCTACCTCCCCGTAACACTCTGGTTGGGCTATATTGCTAACTCTATTCTTCATGCTTCTTGACACCTCCTGTCATCGCTCAGCACTCTTGCAGCTCATCCTTCCTCCTTTAGCCCTGCTTTCTTCCCTTCACAGTCCTGGTCAAACCCACCATCTCTGTCGTTGTCCCCCAGCCCCCACCTGTCCCTCTCTTAAACTTCCCAGTTAGAATCGAGTTCATCATCCTCCTCCGCCTCAAGGCTCCCAACCTTGGAGTTGGGCTTCCTCCATCTCACTCACCCTGCCTGTCCAGTCTGTTGCCAAGTCCTGTCATTTCTACCTTCACAACATTTCTCATATATGGCTCCCTTCCCTCCCCTAAATCCAGCCCTTATCACCTCCTGAAAAGCCAATTACAAAGGCCTCTGAATTGGTTCTTCTGCTTCCATTCTCTCTCCTTTCCAACCCACCCTCCAAGCAGCAATGAAAATAATCTTCCGAAGCCCAAGTCTGATTATGCCACTGACTGCCTTCCTCAAGAATCTTCAATGGCTGCCTGTTTCCTCTAGGACAGAATATAAACTTCTCTTGATATTTAGTGTTCCACCGTCAGCCTCCTACTTTCCTTCTCAAGCTTATTTCCCTTCATACCTTTCCACTGTAACCAAACGGTCTGACCAGCTGCTCTTTCATTTCCAGTTTGTCCCTTTTACAGGCTGCCCTCTATTACCTCCTCATATGTGTTCTACAATTCTCAGATTCTTTCAAGGTTCAACTCAGGAGCACACTTCCTACAGGAAGCCTTCCTGACTCTCCTACTTCCTAGAACTCTCTCCCTTTTCAAATTATACTTTATTTATTGATCTCTCTGAACGTTGTCTATACAGAACATAGATCCCCTCAGGGCAGGAATTGTCTCACACTGTGCCTGGCATTGAGCAAGCTTATACATTTTACAAGCTTATACATTTACAGACCTTATAGAGGTCTGTAAAATGAATTGCTTTGAAGCCTTTACAAAGCACCTTCCCATTCATTCTCCCATCTGATCTACACCACTCTTCCTTGGGAAGGCAGCAAAGAATTTATTATCCCCATTGGTCAGGTAGAAAAACTGAGGTTCATCTGCTGCCCTCCTTCTCCATGATTTCCCCACTAGATCTGACCCCGTGATAACAGGACCAGAGTTGAGCTGATCTTCCTGTTCATCCAAGGGAGAAGTGAGGGGCTGGTGACCAGCAAGGCAAAGGACCTGGGGATCTGGCTGTAAGAGGATGGGCGGAAGGAAGAAGAGAAGACTGAGGGGGCACATGGGAGTTGTGTGCTAATGGACTATCATGTGGAAAAGGGATTAACCTGGTTCTGCTTGGCCTCAGAGGAGAAAACTGGTACCCACAGAGGGAAGTGGTGTGGAGAAGGCAGTTTAGACTCAAAGGAAGGAGAATCAGAGTTGTTCCAAGGACACATCCTGGAGCTCAAATTGGAGTCAAGGAGACCCGAGTTCAAGTCCCACCTCTGACAGTTACTACTTGTATGTCCATGGACAAACAACTTGACCTTAGTTTTCACATCAATACAATGAGAACGTTGGACTATTCAATCAATCAATAAGCATTCAGTTTAATTAAGTGTCTACTCAAGTAATCACTAAATTTGGCACTGGGCGTGGCATTGGGGGGATACAAAGGCAAAAAGTAATAACCCTTGCCCTCAAGGGGCTTACAAGCTAATGAGCTCCTCTCAGCTCCTGATCAGCTTTGATTACACAAATGCCTGGTTGGACAAGATCTCAAGGTCTGAGAGTGGCTCCAGCACTGGATTTGCAAAAAAAAAAAAAAATCATAACAAGTTGCTGCTTCTAGCAAGCCCTTTAAGGCTGCAAACTCATTCTATAGATATCAGCTCATTTGAGCTTCACAAATGATCCCCATGTTACAGATAAGGAAACTGAGGCTCTACACACTGGAGTAATCTGTGCTAGTGCCACGGTTGGATTTGAACCCACACCATTCCTGATTCTGAGGGTGGATGCTTTGTAGTTCACCACGTTGACTCTGGGAGACAAAGTTGGCTCTCTTGGGTGGCTCTTTGAGGCACTGCTCCTTGGCCCCTCCAACCGGGCTTTTTTTCTCATTCAGGGGGACCAGCAGGGACAAAAGTAGACAAGAGTCCGTGCCCTGAAGAGCTGGAAGGGCATGTCAAAGTCATCTGGTGACACCCCAATTTCCTTCCTTTTACCCAAGAGCGCTTTCTTCCTGCTCAGACAAGACAGTCAGCCAGCCTCTGCCCGAGTACTTGCGTGATGCAGAACTCGTGACCCAACAATTCAACAGAGATGTCCAGCCAAAGCTGGACTAACAAAGCACCTACTATGTGCAAGGCTTGGAGCTGGAGAAAGAACGATGCAAGGCGCCCCGGGCAGTCCTCTCTGGGAGCAGCCAGCTGGCTGGTGTGGGAAGAAACACGGCAGAAGGAAGTTTGCTGTGGGTCGGGATGTGGAAGGAGCCTGAATCCCTTTCAGATCGGGGCTCCCTGTGGGCTGTGGAGCCTGAGCTGGCCCTTGAAGAATAAGGATTGCAGAAGATCTGACTCTGAGTCATGGTTCTAAGACTAACTAGTCCTAGGACAGGTCACTGCCTCTCTAGGAGCCTCAGTTTCCCCATCTGTAAAATTATGGATGCGGTGGACTCAATGGCCTCTCAGGTTCCTTTCAGCTTTACCCTTCTCTGAGCCTCTCTGGAGTCTGGGCTGCCACCCACTCCATCCCTAGTTCCTGGGCATCAGGAGACACCAGGAGACGGCGGGTGTAATTCTGTCTGCCGCCACATGAGGGCGGCCTTGTCTCTCCATTCTCTGGTCCCCCTCCCAGCATTGGATCCTGGATCAGCATTCAGATTCCTGGATCCCTTCTCTGTCTGTGGATGGGGAGGGAGACGTTGGGCATGAACATATGGGGAAGCCCGGCTGCCTTTCCCTCCAGCCTGCCGGGACTGGGAAGAGCCTTGGACTTGGCCAAGGAGTTGAGTTCCAGTCCTGCCCTGGCTCTTCCTAGTTGGGTGACGGGGAGTTGCTTGACCCATCTGAGCCTCTGTTTTCCTGCCTGTAAAATGGGGATAATGATATGGGTGCTTCCTGGCTCGCTGGGCTGTTAGGATAAAGCTGCTTTGTAAACAGCAATGCCCCTTACAGTCCTTGCCTAGGAAGCATAGAGGGCAAAGGATGCTGGGTGTGGAGTAAGATACCAGCTGGGTGATCTTGGGCAAATTACTTACCTTCATCTGCAAAAAGAAAAGAAGAATTCTTACTCTCACAGTCAAACAGGGTCTTGGTGTTCTGAAAACTTTAAATAAAACTCAGTAGCCTGAGGACTGTCATTGCAATTGTCTTCCTTCTGACTTTCCTTAATCACTTACTTTCTTTTTTTTATATATTTTATTTTTTAGAAAAATTTTCCATGGTTCCATGATTCATGTTTTTACTTTCCCCTTCACCCCCCTTCACCCTCCCCCCCATAGCTGACGCACATTTCCACTGGTTTTAGCATGCAATCACTTACTTTCTGAGCACACACTGTCCTGGCTTTAACTAAGGCTGAGCAAGCGGGACTTTGCCTCAGGACGTAGGAATTTAGAGGTTACTAGGCGAGTTTCTGCCTGGCTTGGCTTTTTCAGGACCCGGGTCTATGTTCTAATGATCTAAGTTTTATCCCATCCCTGAAATGTTCCATGTTCTCCAGTTTCTCCCAGCTCCGACATCCTCTATTCTAAGCATCCTCCTAGGACTGACATTCTCTTCTTTCTTTGTTCTAAGGAACCTTCCTGGACAGACATTCTCTGTTCTCTATAATCTAAGATTCATTCCACCTCTGACATCCTCTGTTCTCTGTCCTGGGGACTCTCCCAGCTCTGATATTCTCTGTACTAAGAACCCTTGACTCTGATATTCTTTGTTCTAAGGAACCTTCCTGGACAGACGTTCTCTTTCTATAAGATTTATTTCACCTTCTTTGTTCTAAGGCCCTTCTCAACTCTGACATCCTCCGCTCTGAGGGCCCTCCTAGGTCCGACGTTCTCTGTTCTACGATCTAAGTTTTATCCCAGGCCTGACAAGCCGTGTCCCACGTTCTCTAGACCCTCCCAGCCCTGACATTCCAGGATTCCTAGTCTGTACAAGAAGGGGCCTGGTCTAGATATTCCTTCCTCCTCCTCCTCCTCCTCCCCTCAGTTACTTCCTCCCAGACCTGAGAGGCCTCCAGCTCTTTTACCTGCCCCTTGAAATGGCTGTAAATCACTCCAGCCCGGAGTCCCCCCTATGTAAATATTTTACGAACTATAAAATAATCACTGTATATATTTAGGCCTCTAATGTCGGAGAGTTTATGGCCGGCCCTGTAACCGATGTGTACGTCTGTGGAGATAATGTCGGTGTTTTATAGACTGTGCAGTAAGTAATGTATATATTTTGGACAACAATATAAATATTTTATAGACTAAATGTACAAGCAACTGCTAAGTTGGGAATTAAAACCGGGTGTTTGGAGAAATGCAGAACATTAAGTCCTCAATTCTACTGTATGGGACGTGTCCAGCCCAATTCGACTGCAGAGTATCCGAGGCCGATACAGCTCATAAATCACGCGGGGCTGGGACGGCGGAGGCTGGGCAGACGGGCCACTTCGGGAGCTGCCTCTTACGACCGAAGCCTCGGGCCCATGCAGGGCGGCCTGCGAAACAACGGCTCTCCCATCCGGGCCCCGGCCGGCTCCCAGGGCCGGCTCGGGGTCCAGCCCCTCCCCGGTGGAAGTGGGATCTCATCGCACTTAATGGACGTGGGAACCCTCGCTGCCTCTGGGGTTCCTCGGTCCCTGGAGCTGAAGGGCCGCTAGAGATCGCCTCGTCCCATGCCTTCATTTTACACTGGTGGTAACCAAAGCCCCCAAATGGCCGGGGAATTTCCTGGAGTCCTAGGGAGCATCATCCTTGTGGAGAAGATGGATCTGGGGCGATTAGAGGAGAAAGCAGTTGGATAGATTCAGAATTTGTTGCATGGATGGATGGATGGATGGATGGATGGATGGATGGATGGATGAAAGCAAAGACCAATCATGGCTGTCAAAATGGCAGGGAGTCCCCAGCGGAGTGCCCAAAGGATCCATGGTTGGCCTGATGTTGTTTAATCTGTTCATCAATACTGCATATAAAGAGGAAAAGGACATGTTCATCCCATGAACAAGTGACACACATCTGGAAGGGGTAGCTACCACAGGGGGATGATGACAGAGTCAGGATCCAGAAGGACCTCAACAGCCTTGTGCTGAATGTACTAAGAAAAAATTCACAAGGGATAAATGTAAAGTTTGGGGCTTGGGGACAAAAATCAACTTGCAAGTACAAGATGAGGAAAGGAGTGAATAGAGAGCAGTTGTTCTAAAGTAGACCTGGGAGTTTTGGTGGACCACAAGCTCAATGCAGGTCAGCGGGGATGTACCAATCGGAAGAGCTCACCTTTTCTAACTTTTGGGATTGCTTCTGGATTTGGGGTTACTTTCATTGGGCCAGAACTTCCAGGAGTAAGGAAGGCATTGTCTCATTTTCCTCTGCCCTCAAAAGGTCTTACCTGGAATACTTCTGAGGTTTTCCTTTCATTTTTTTTTGTTTGTTTAAAACTTTTTGTTGAACTTTGACTTGAATTTTCCATTCAATCGGATTTATTTTTTATTTTTTAATTTTAATTTTGAATATTTTCCCATAGTTACATATTTCATGTTCTTTCCCTCTCCCCCAAATCCCCATAACCCTCTTTAGCCAATGCACAATTCCACTGGGGTTTACATTGTATCATTGATCAAGACCTAATTCCATAGTATTGATAGTTGGACTAGAGTTATTGTTTAGTGTCTACATCCCCAATAATATCCCCATGTGTTCAAGCAGTTGTTTTTCTTCTGTGTTTCTCCTCCCATAGTTCTTCCTCTGAATGTGGCTAGTTTTCTTTCTCGTAAGTCCCTCAGCCCTGCTCTGGATCCTTGCATTGCTGCTAGTACAGACATCCATTACATTCGATTTTACCACAGTGTATCAGCCTCTGTGTACAATGTTCTCCTGGTTCTGCTCCTTTCATTCTGCATCAATTCCTGGAGGTCGTTCCAGTTCACATGGAATTCCTCCAGTTCTTTATTCCTTTCAGCACAATAGTATTCCATCACTCAATCAGATTTTAAGAGGAATAATTCCACTTTCATAGCAGTTTCAGGGACTGAGCCACCTCTCCATTCTGCTTGCCTCCATCACAAGCCCTCAGTCATTGTACACAACCCTGAAAGATCTCAGATTCCTTCTGTCAGAATGAAATTCCAGACAGGGGAGCCTAGACCCCTTGATTCTCAGCTCCAACACTTCTTTTGATTCCCTAGGATCATGTTGGCAAACCTATGGTATGTGTGCTGGAGGGGGATGTTCCCTTCCCCCTCTCCACTGCACCTGAGACATTTCTCCCACCACCTGCCCCTCTGCCCAGCAGCTCAATGGCTGTGCTTTCTCCTTCCTCTGTCTGTCTGTTTCATATGAAGTTTGGGTACTCGGTCTCTAAAAGGTTTGCCATCACTGCCCTAGGAGATAAGGAATACATAGTATTTTCTTCCTTCTACATAAATTGGTTTTCAGCCTGAAGTCAAGAAGATTCAAGTTGAAATCCCACCTCAGATACTTACTAGCTGTGTGACTCTGAGCAAGTCACTTATCCTTGTTTGCCTCAAGTTCCTCAAATGTAAAATGAGCTAATGAAGGAAAAGCCAACCACTCTGGTATCTTTACAAAAACAAATGACCAAATGGAGTCATGAAGGGTCAGACATGACTGAAAAGTAATTAAACAACAACAATAACATCAATAATAAGTGGGAAACAGGAGTCCGGAGGCTATGTGGCATAATAGAAAGGATGCTCCATTTAGAGTCAGAGGGTTTCTGTTCTTCTGCTTACTTCTTGTATGACCATGAGCAAGTCAAGAGAGGGTGGAGAGAGCACTGGACTTGAAACTGAAAGACCCAAGTTCAAATCCCATCTTATTAGCTGTGTGACCCAGGAGAAGCCACTTTGCCTTTTTTAGCCTCAATTTCCCCATTTGTAAAAGGGGGCTAATAATAGCACCCACCTCACAGGGTTGTGGTGAGAATTAAATGAACTGACATATGCAGAATATTTTGCAGACATTATAATGCTGTATAAATGCTGTTTGTTATTATTAAGTCTCTTATTCATGCCTGGCCTCAGTTTCCTCAGGTAAAAGGGAGCTACATTAGTTGTCCTTCTGTTCCTACACTTATTGCTCAGTGGTCTAGTCTTCCATTTTACTCCCATTCATGTTTTCTTCTATACAGTGACAAAGACCTCCTCGGCATTCCTCACACGAGACTTCAAGAGTTTTCATGGACTATCCCTTGTGCTTGGAACATTCTCCCTTATCATGTCTCCTAATTTCTGTAGCTTCCCTCGAGTCCCAGCTAAAATCCTACAAGAAGCCTTTTCCCACATCCTGCTTGATTCCAATGCCTTCTTATCTTTGATTTCCCATTTAGCCCGTTTATAGCTTGTTTGGGCCAAAAGAAATCTTGATGGGTGCATCATCGGGTCTTTTGCCACATCTTTGATAAAAATGATGAAGAGCAAAACCATTACTTTTTGCAAATAAGCACAGTAACACAGGTTTTGATAAAGTCAAAACTATTGGGGCAACAACTCACTATTCAACAAAAACTGAGGAGGGGCTGTATGGCTCCTGAGACAGTCCCTGGGAGCCAGCCAGGTCCCACACAGGTAAGTCATTGTTCCCCAGGCCTCCTTGAATGGGCCCAAGGCTTTGATTGTAAGAGGCAGCTCCCAAAGTGACCCATTTGCCCAGCTGATCCCAGCACAGCATGATTTGTGAGCTGTATTGGCCAGGAATGCTCTGAAGTTGAATTGGGCTGGACACGTCCCATACAGTAGAATTGAGGGCTTAAGTTTCTTAATATTGGGAAAACTAACAGAAAATGGGTAAAGACCAAAATCTCACACCACATACCAAGATAAGCTCCAAATGAGTCCATGATTTAAATCTAAATGGCAGCATCATGGAAGAAATTAGTAGATCATGGAAGATCTACAGATAGGGACAGAGTTCATAACCAAATGAAATAAGACAGATTTGCAGTAGGTAAAATGGACCATTTTGATTACATAAAATTAAAAAGAGTTTGCACAAATAAAAACCAGCACACCTAAAATTAGTAGGAAATTTTCAGGGCAAAATCTTTGCAACAGATTTCTCTGATAAAGGTCCCATTTTATAAAAGAACTATGTAAAATTTATAAGAGCACTTCCTCAATTGACAAATGGCCACAGGAAATAAAAGGCAGTTTTCAGAGAAAAAATCCAAATTAATAGTCATGAAAAAATGCTCTACATCACTAATAATGAGGGAAATGCACACTAAAACAACTTGGGGGGACCCCTTTATAGCTATCAAATGGCTAAGTTGAACCAAAAAAAAGGGGGGGGGGCGGAAATGTCAAATACTGGAGGAGCTAAGAGAGAAAAAGTTCCTTAATGTATTATTGGTGGAGCTGTGAACTGGTCCAACCATTTTGGAAAGCAATTTGGAACTATGCTCCCAAATCATTAAACTGCACAAACTCTTTGACCTAACAATACCACTGCAGAATACATTTATGCCCTAAAGAGATTAAACAAAGAGGAAAAGGACACACACACACATATTTATATTTATATATTTATATGTGTGTATGTATGTATTTATAGCAACCTTTGTGGTAGTAAAGTATTAAAAATTTAGGGGGTACCCACTTATTCAATGAGTGGATGAACAAATTATGATATATGGCTAATGGGGTAATTTGTACAGTCGTGCAAAGCATGGAGGTGGATCTTATGGTTCATCGAGAATCTTCTAGAATTACAGTTGTCCATTGTGTCAATCAAAATCCTCAAGTGTTTCAAAGTGGATCATCTTTACAATGTGGTCGCTATTGTTCTCCTGGTTCTACTCACTTCACTTTGCATCAATTCATATGAATATTTCCAGGTTTCTCAGAAACTGCCCCTTTCATTATCTCTCCATGGAGAGTAGTTACTGAGTGTCAGTTGCTGGCAAAGAAAGGGATGAGGAAAACAAAAGAGTCATGGAATATAGAAGAGAATTAAAAACCTACTCTATGGCATGAAAGCTAGGAGGGACTTTAGAAAGGAATGGCAGAGCTGGGAGGGCCTTTAAAATACAAGATGTCAGAGCTGGGGTTGGGGCAAAGCCAGGAGAGAGCTTAGAACATGGAACGTGAGAGCAGGAGACCTTAGAATGGGGAATGAGAGAGCTGAGAAGGACTTTAGAACAGAGAATTTCAGGGCTGGGAGGACCCTTAGAATACAAGAATTCAGAACTCTTATCTTTCAGTTGGGAGCAGAGGGATGAGGAAACAAATGAGCAAAAGGGTCTTGCCAAAGGTCACCCCCATTGTCTATGGGCTCTACTCTGGTCTCTGACCTTCCATGGCTCCTTCTCCCCCCCACCCCAGGCTGTTTCCCAGTTTTAGGGCTATGTAAAACAGCTTCCTGGTTCCAGACCATGCACCTATTCTGTTCATTTAGTAATTTGGCCAGAGAAATCTCCTTCTTCCTCTGCATTCCCAACAGGTGGCATTTTAACTGCAAACCATATTTTGGTAAAGAAAATATTTGAGAAATGTTTGACGGCCCCCATCAGTGTAAGCATTCAGTACAAACCTTTCCATCCACAGTCTGAGCTCCCAGGGGAGGACCCAGGTGGAAACTTTGCCCCATTCCTGCCTCTCCCAGCATAGCTACAGAGGCCCGTTTGAGCAAGGCAAGGGGAGGAACGAAGGCTCCCATTGTGGAGGCATTTACTGTGGAACCAACCATCTATTTGGGCTATTAAGATGTGTCCAAGTACAACATGAGCTTGGTGTATTGGGGATAGAGAGAACCCTTACCCTTGTTGACGCAGCCGGGTTGCCAAGCAATAATGTTTTTATTCCAGCCCTCAAAGACAAGGTGGTTGGTGTTTCTGAAGCCCTGATCATTGGCTCCTCCAAGAATATTGACTCTGTCTCCTTGGATGCTCTCCTGTGGCTGGTTGGCGAGACAATAAGACAGGTTCTCAAATAAAAGGAGATCTAGTCCAAGCATCCAAGACTATGGAAGAGACAACTGGGTGAGGAGATGTGATGCATAACTTCTGGTATCAGAAGGACTGTTGTATGGAAGAAATCGAATCTCTTGTTCTGCTTGACCACCCCAAGGACAGAACAAAGACCGACATTTACAAATGAGAAGGGGGCAGATTTTCAGTTAAAATTCAAATTAATTAATTTAATTAAAATTAAAATTCAGTTAAAATCCTAATATGCACAATGGAATTAGATTGCTTTTAAAGTTGGTGACCTAACTGGGAACAAGGTAGATGCCCTTCTATTGGGGAATGACTAAACGAATTGTGCTGCAGCAATATGGTGGAATATTACTGTGCTATAAAAAATGATGTATATGAAGAATACGGAGAAGCATGGAAAGACTTTCATGAACTGATGCAGAGTAAGGAAAAGAGGAAAACAATATACATTGTGACTGCAACAATGTCAATGGAAAAAGCAATACCATGAGATAATCAAAACAGAATGTTGTGAAATGATGGAGACCAAGCCCGGCCCCAAATTAATGTCAGTTTTGGTATATATGTGTGTGTATACATGTCCGTTTTAATTACATGTGTATACATGCACACCTATATATGTGTTGTATACATATATGCATAGACATATATAAATTAGTTTTTCTGGGTTTTCCCTTCTTTTTCTTCTTCCCTTTAAAGAAAAAAAAAAACAAAATAAAAACAAAATCAAACCTTGTTATTGAGAATGAGTGGGAGAGATAGAAGGACATGCCTAGGTGATAGAAGAACTAAAAATAGCAATAAATATGTACTTTAAAATAAAGGTAATGAGTTTCCTACAACTGTGGGTGCTCCAGCAGAGGCTCTCTGACCCTTGTCTGAAATGCAAAGGACATTCCTAAAGCAGACGAAGACTGGGAGTGGATAACCTCTGAGATTCCTTCCAGATCTAAGACTGAATTTAGAATTCAGTTGGAAGACTGGAGAAGAGGGGTTTAAACAGAAGCCCAATTCATGATTCAACACGTCATTTTTCTCTGCTGTGCCCATTAGCCAGAAATCAATCTTTAGCTGTGGCACATGTTGAAACCCACTCCTCCGTGGCATGCACAAACCTGCATGCAGACCCTCTCTTTCTCAGAGACCCACCCACTCAGAGCACCAAGGTTGGAATGAGATTTCCCTGGCATTCCACACCTCCACGCAGGAGCCTGTCTTCATAACAAGAAACTCGCCTGTTCTTCATTTGAAGGATTTCATTACACTGTCCATCTGTTTGCAGCCTGATTCCTGGTTGGCTTTGGAATTTATGAGCGGATGGAGAACACATCTGCCCAGAACCTGGCCACGTGGCTGGCAGGAGTCTCTGGGCTCTGGGAGGAGCAAGTGGCTTTGCAGAACATCAAGCTACTGTGTGCAGAAGGGGATCCTTTTCTTGATTTGTGCCTCCTTTGGTGGCCTGACATCCAAGTCACTCCCACTAATTGTAGTGGGGGACGTCTCTTGGGCCTTCCTATCTCTACACTCTCTTGGTGAACTTGTCACCTCCCATGGTTCAATGACCATCTCTATGTTAATGATTTTCAGATCTATATATTCAGCCCTAACCTCTCTCCTGAGCTCCAGTCCTGCATCATCAACTGCCTATTGAACATTTTGAACTGGATGTCCCAGAGATACCTCAGAGTCAATATTTCCAACCCAGAACTCATTATCTTTCTCCTTGAAACCCTCCTCTCTTCCTAACTTCCTTCTTATTGCCAAGGATGCCAGCATTCTCCTACCTTCTCAGGTTTACAGCCTTGGCATGAACTGATGCCTCCTTCTCACTCACCCTATAGATCCAACCTAATGCCAGATCTTGCTGGTTTTATCTCCACTACACCTCTCATATGCATCTTCTCCCTTCTGTCTACTCACACAGCTACCACTTTAGGTCAGGTCCCCATCACCTGTCACCTAGATTGGTGCAATGGCTTTTAAAAACCCTTACTTTCCATCTTAGAATCAATATTGTATATTGGTTCCAAGGTAGAAGAGTTGTAAGGGCTAGGCAGTAGGGCTGAAGTGACTTGCCCAGGGTCACACAATTAGGTAGCAAAGGCCAGATTTGAGCCCAGAATCTCCCATTTCTGGGCCTGGCTTCCAATGCACTGAGCCACCTAGCTGCCCCCTTGCAATGGCCTTCTAACTAGTTCCTCTAGATTACCTTTACTCCAGTCTATCTTCCATAAAGCTGCCAGTGATTTCCTGAAGTACAGAACTGACCATATCATTCTCCAAATTATTCAACATGCTTCAGGGGCTTCTTATGAGCTATAGCACAAAAGGGAAATTCTTCTTCTTACCTTTTAAAGCTCTTCACCTCTCTGTCCAGACTGCTTGAACATCACTCAGTATCCCAACTAATCAAACCAGCTTTCTTTCCATTCCTTACTTGGGGTTCATCTCCTATCTCCAAAGCCTCTGCAGTGACCATCCCAGAGTCACAGAACACACATCCTCCTTATTCCTGCCTTGCATAGTCTCCCTCTTCCTTCAAGGTTTAGCTCAAGGACCACTTTCTATATGAAACCTTTCCTGGTTCTTCAACTACTAATGCCCTCCCTCTCAAACAAGATTTGTAATTACACCATATACATACACAACCATATATATGTATACACACAAATCTCTCTTTCTCTCTCTCTCTCTCTCTCTCTCTCTCTCTCTCTCTCTCTCTCTCTCTCTCACTCTCTCCATACATACATATATGTGTTTATCTATCAGTCAGTCAATCAATCTATGTCTTTATCATCTTTTATTCTGGGTGCCATTGGAAGAATGTTGAAAACTGAGAATAACAAGAAAGCAACCACAAAAGGAAGCTGTCACAAATCTCAGTTGGAAGGAACCACATAGATCTTCTAGTCTAATCCTCAAGGAGAATATCTTCTATGATCTACTCTCTAAGTGATTATCAAGCTAAGGGTTGAAGGCCTCCAATGAGAAGGAACCCACTATATTTCAAAGGAGCTTAATTCACATTTAGACAGCTCTCAGCATGAAGAAATGAGTTCCTCGACACATGGCAAATGTTATAGGAATATAAAATTTAGCTTAGATTAATTTAGCATAGCTTAGCAGAGCAGATTGAGTAGCAAGGGAGATTCCAGAATCTTGAGAGAGGAGAGTGACAGTTTGAAGCTCTCTCTGAGGACCTGCTATCTGAAGGCTAATGGAGGATTTGGAGAGACATATCATCTCTGAAGCTGTTTCCCTGGATTGTGGACTGAGTAACATCTTCTACCAAGCTTCCCAGTGAAGTAGAAAGGTTGAGAAGTAGATTTGTTTTTTGTGACGGACACAAAGACCATCCCATCTCCCTCTCTTCACATTTGGATTAACTTGCTGTGTTTCCCGTCTCCTGTATCAGCTTTGAAGACATCATCACTGGACATCTTTGTGAGATCCCCTTTTCCCAGCAAGACCTTGGCTGTTAGCAATCTGCTGATAGATTTTAGCCAGTAGAGTAGTTTAATGCATCCCTCCACCCTTGGGGTGGAGATTCATAGATCCTAGAGTTAGTTTACCTAAATCCCTTCATTCCCCATCCCACTTAAATCATTAAACAGTTCAGTTATCAAAATCCTTCCTTGTTTATCCTTTCCCAGATACTTAGGTTGACTACATTGAACTCACTGTGTGTATTCAAGCTTGTTTTCCTGGTTGCTATTCTGTTATCTGTTATCCCCAGCTAAGTGTTGTTACCTGTGTTTATTAACTTAGTCTATTCTAGTTTCCCTACTCGTATTAGTTATTTATTCAGGCACTTATAACACACCTCAGTTAGCCTCTCTGCCAATTTCTGCCATTTTTCCTGATTCTGAACTTGGATAAAGCAGAACAAATTCAATCTATCTTCTATATGATAATACTTCAAATCCTTTTATATATTTCCCATACCTCACCTAAGTGTTCTCTAGACACAAACCTCCCAGTTGCTTCAACTAATCTTCATATGCTAATCACTTAAGGTCTTCTACCACCTTATTCATTTTAGTAATCCAAACCTAGTCATTTTAACTAAATAGCTTTTGGTTTGGGCATTTGCATTGCTGCTGGGGTCATTCTGGAGACTGATTTCCTGCCTTTGCTTACTTAAAAAACAAAAAACAACCCTTATTTTCCATCTTAGAATTAATACAAAGTATTGGTTCCAAGGCAAAAGAATGGTAAGGACTAGGCAACTGGAATCAAGTGTTTTGCCCAAGATCACACAGCTATGAGCTATTCATCTAGCTGTCCCTGCTTACTTTTTTTCTGAATCAGTTAATACGTTTCTATATGATTCTCCAAAATTTTTGCATTTATTTCTTACATGCCATATATTTGATTTTTTTATTACTTTATGACCTATAAAGTATTTTAGTGTTTTTATTTATTTAAAAATTATCTATAGTTTCATTTGTTAAATCTATAATGTGATGCTAAAATGCATATATGTGAATATGTGAATATATACATATATATTTCATGTTCCCAACCAATGTCATGTCTTTCAAAAGTAACTTCTTTAGCAGTTTATTCAATTGTATATTTTCCTTTTTGTTTATCTTTCGGTTAAATTTACATAGCTCTGAGATGAAAATATTAAAATATCCTATAATTATTATGTTTTTGTGATTTAGTTATCTTTTTCTTCATGAGTTTGTTTCCTTGTCTATGGTAATGCAATTAAAAATGCAATTTCCATTCTTCGACATTTTAAACTTTTATTTTGTTTCATCTGGCAGCATGATTACAACTCTATTTGTGCCTAAAATCACCTAATATCTACTGAACTTCATTATAGCCTCTTGTTTTCATTCTGCAAGTGTCTTTATTTTTAAATGTGTTTCTTATACATAATAAAATGTTCAGTTTCTAATTATTTCCATTTTGCTGCTCTTTTGTTTGATTAAATTGTTTAATATATTCATATTTAAGGTTATTTTGTTAGGCTTACATATTTCTTTATTCATTTGTTTTGGATTGATTTTTTTAAACCCTTAACTTCTGTGTATTGGCTCCTAGGTGGAAGAGTGGTGAGGGTGGGCAATGGGGGTCAAGTGACTTGCCCAGGGCCACACAGCTGGGAAGTGTCTGAGGCCGGATTTACCTCCCGTCTATAAGTCTGACTCTCAATCCACTGAGCTACCCAGCTGCCCCTGGATTGATTTTTTAAACCTTTACCTTCTTAGTATCAATTTTTATTAAACTCTGACCTTATGTCTTGGAATCAATACTATGTATTGGCTCTAAGGCAGAATAGCTATAAGGGCTAGGGAATGGGGTTAAAGTGACTTGCTCAAAGCAGTCTTAGTATCAATTCTAAGACAGAAGAGAGACAAAGACTATGCAATCAAGGTTAAATGATTTGCCCAGGGTCACATAGTTAAGAAGGGTCTGAAGTAAAATTTCAACTTAAATCCTCCCAACTATAGGCCTGGTGCTCTACCCATTGTGCTACCTAGCTGCCTCTGAACTGATTTTTAATACTTTTCTTCTTTAAGGAAGCATTTTATCCCTATGATTAATTTCATCTGCAGTAAATTTGATACCTGTCTCTTCCCATTATCTTTTCCTCTGTCCTGAGTCTGCCTACTTGCCCTATCCCAAGTTCCTTTATTTTGCTCAAATAGTTAATTTCTTTCTTTCTCTTATCTATCTATCTATCTATCTGTCTGTCTATCTATCTATCTATCTATCTATCTATCTATCTATCTATCTATCTATCGTTTGTTTATTTATTTATGTTTCCTTGATTCTCGTGACTCAAAATTTTTCTTCCTACTCAAACCAAAAATCTTAGTTTAGACTCCCATCCTCTCTAGGTCGTAAGCTCCTCAAGGACAAAGATTGTTTCAAAGTTTTGTTTTTTAATTTCCATATTCCAAGGATCTAGCACAGGGCTTGGCATACTATAGATGCTTAATAAAGATTTGTCTACCAAATGACTAAATTCCTTATTTTGCTTCTTTATTTCTAAGAAGAAAGCTAAATACTTTATCCCCTCTATTTCTCTTCCCTTATCGACTCCAAATTCTGATCTCCTATTCATGGACAGAGATGCAAACTTGTCTGTCCCTTCTTTAAGCTCTCTTTCCCTCATAAGGGAGAACTTTTGTGGTACCCACCAGGAACTCCTTTTCTATCTCATTTTGATGTCATTATCTCTGTAAAGTTCATCTCTTCCTACCTTTGATTTACCTGCTATGCCTCACTCAGAAATGTCAGTTTATGAAGGAAGCAATTTCAGATGGAAACTGTGTTATGTGATGACATTAATTCTGTGTTCTGAGTTATAAGGTACAATTTTACCATGATCACTTACTGTCTTTCTGGTTTTATGCCACTCCTCCTCCCTCTACCCCCATCCCCACACATGCTGCCCATCCTAGGTTCTGGCTGCCCTTGGAGACTTAGATACTCACTCTTCTGAATGGGACTTCAGTCCTGGGAATAATAAACCTTTTCTTGGAGCAGATAGTCTCCTAATTTGCAAATTTCCCCGGGAAAAATACCAAATCAAACAAAACATTATAAGGCTCCCACTTCTTACCACAGGCATATACTTCTCCACATGGGAACATTCTTTAGTCCTACCATTCTGATCCTTTCCTCCCACCCCTCATTCATCCACTGCATTGATTTTGTTCTGTTATGCCATAATTCCTCCTCTTTGCCTCTGTGAAAGGTAATTTTTATTCTCTTTGTCTATTTTAAGTTAATTAATCAAGAACTTAAAGTACCCCTACTTAACACTTAGTAAGTCACTAAAAAATGTGCACACCCCTCAAAGGCCACAAACACTGCCCCCACCTTGGGCAGTGCTAGACAAATTGGGAGGCTGTGATTGGTTCCCATGAAGTGGGAGAGAGACAAGAAGTGATATGGAAAAAGGGCTATAAAAGGTGAGACTGAGAAGAAGAATGTTTTTCCTTCCTTGGCTCTTCAGGGAGGACTCTCTCTCTTTCAGTTGGTGCTTTGGTGGGACATTTTCTTCAGCATGTAGTCTTGGCCTAGGTGTGCTCTGGCTCTTGGCTTCCTGATTAGGACGTTGGATTCTGATGAGATTTGCTTTCAGATTCATATTAGCTATCTGGAAGCACTAGGATTAGGACTTAGGGTATTTGTAGCTAGGCGATTTTTTCTACCTCTTTCCTATATTTCCCACTTTAATATCTCTACTTTGCTATAAATAAAAGCTGCTAACAGTCATTTTGATGTAAGAAGTTAATTATTTTTTAAAAACAGCAACCACAATAATTTCTTTTAATTCTTGTATTTGTCAAACCCATTTTAAATTATTACACCTCCAAACATTGTCAGTCATGACAGACAGACCCCTGTCAATCAGGACTGGCAGTCACATTGAAAGATTTAAGAAAACACTAGGCTTTCTCTGCTCATGTTGGAACAAGGCAAGTGTGCATCATGTCTCCATTCTAATTCCTTGTAGTCTTTGATTTCTTTGTTCTCATTCTAACAGCTTCTCCCTAAGACATTCCATTCCCCCAAAATACATACCACTTTCTGCAGGAGCTTCTCTGGCTCCCCTATTTGCTAGTACCTTTCCCTCTAAAGTTAACTAGGATCTACTTGGTTCATATCTTATCTAGGTGGTGCAATGGATAGAGGGCCAGGTCTGGAGTCAGGTAATCTTCCTGGGTTCAAATCTGGCTCCTTACTAGCAACATGACCCTGGGCAAGTCACCTAACTCTGTGTCCCTTCGTTTCCTCTTTTGTAAAAAAAAACTGGAGAAGGGAATGGCAAACTTCTCTAGTATCTTTCATGCAGAGTGAGACACAACTGAAAAATGACTGAAATACTTGTACTTCTTGTCTCTTCTATTAGAATGTAAGCTCTTTGAGGAAAGTGTCTTAAAAACATTCTTCTCCCATATCCCTTCTTCTCTCCACAGTGCTCTTAATGCTTTTTGATTGATTCATTGATTTCCTTAAGGAAAGCATTCAGCTTCTGTACCTTTCCTTCTACTTATTATTGAAGGTCCTTGACATCTATAATCCAGTCTTTTTTCTCTTGCTTTATTTAATTTTCTTAACCAATTACATGTAATAATCTTCTACATAAGTTTTCTGAAGTTTTATGATCCAGCGGATTCTGGGAAGATGGCAGCTTAGATGGAGCAAATCTTAAAACCTCCACACCCTTTCCACACCGAGATAGAAAACAATGTGCTTTGAGAAGAAAGAGGACCAAATCTAACAAAAGAACAGAGCAGGGGGATCCTACTGCTGGATAGCTCAAGAGGTACACCAAGAAAAAGGCTTGAGTTCTTGAACTGTTGGGTCTGAGGGTATAGAAGGGGAATCCCAGGACCCCTCCCCCATGGGCTATGTGGAGTCTCCAGAAGCCCCTGAAATCTCTGGGCGGGTGGCTACACTGGCCCTGAGAGAGGGCCTTGCTGGCACCAGACTTGGGGAGTTGAACATAGGCACTAGGGAGGTGGCTAGAGGAGAAAGCCAGAGAAACAGTAAAAATGCTTGGAAGATGGCAGCTTAGATGGAGCAAAATTTCAGACCTACTTGCTTTACCACACTGAGATAGAGAACAGAGCACTTTGAGAGGAAAGAAAACCAGATCAAACACAAAGACAGCCCAGGGGGACCCTATTGCTGGACACTCAGTGAAAACACTCTATCTTGTCCCCCCCTTTTTTCTTTCTCAATGTTTTAGCTTCAGGGCACATTAAGTAATACAGACTAATCCAGGCTTAATCCCATCAATTGGACTGACAAGAAGTCTTCAGAGGGTAGGGAAACTCCAACACCTCTCCCCCCATAGACTGCAGAAAACATAACTACAAACCTCCATTGCCAGCTGGGGGAAGATTTTTCATCAAAGCTCATTAAATCCATCTGCTTAAACTAGCAGAATAGAAAAGGAAAAAATATGAGTAAACAACAGAAAAAGAGAAAAGAAATTACAATTGGCAGCTTCTTTCCAGGAAGTGAAAAAACAGCAAATGAAATAGAAAATCAGGAAGCTCCAGCGAATTGGACACAGGCTTTGGAAGATCTCAAAATTCAATTAACTCAAGAACTTCAAGAACCAAAAAGCAGTCAAGAGAGGCTGAAGACAATTTGAAAAAGGAAATACATGAACTAAAACAAGAAAATAAAGTCTTAAAAGCCAAAATTGACCAGCTTGAAAATGAAGCAAAGAAGGCAAAAGATGATCTACAAAGAAAACAGACCAGAAGGAGAAGGATGTCCAAAAAGGCAAGGATAAATTCAGTCTTTAAAAAATAGAACTCAACAACTAGAAGCAAATGACTTCACAAGGACTCAAGGATATGTAAAACAAAATTTTAAAAAATGAAAAATTTGAGGAGAATATGAAACACCTTGTTGATTCAACCAAAGATCTGGAGAACAGATCTAGAAGAGATAATTTAAGAATAATTGGTCTACCAGAACATCATGACAAAAGAAAAAGTTTGGACATCATCCTACCAGAAATTATCCAAGAAAACTGCCCTGACATTCTCGAACAAGAGGGAAAAGTGGAAATTGAAAGAATCCACAGATCACTGCCTACATTTAATCCACAACTGACAACTTCCAGGAATATTATAGCCAAATTCAAAATACACAATACCAAGGAAAAATATTATAAGCTGCTAAGAAGAAGTCATTCATATATCAGGGAACCACAGTTAGGATACCACAGGATCTGGCTGCATCTACACTGAAGGACCAGAAGGCATGGAATACAATATTCTGGAAAGCAAGAGAACTGAGTCTACAACCAAGAATCAACTATCCAGCAAAACTGACTATATTTTTGCAGGGGAAAGTATGGTCATTCAATAAAAATGAGGACTTCCAAGCATTCATAAAGAAAAAAAAAACAGATTTAAACAGAGAGTTTGCTGCCCAAACACAGAACTCAAGAGAATCACCATAAGGTAATTAAGAGAGTGGGGGGGGGGGAGAAAAAATATTTTCTTTAAGGGACTCAATAAGTTCAATCGATTTGTATCCCTAGAAGAAAAGAAGATATTGGTAATATTAAAAAGTGTTATTATCAACAAGGTAACTAGAAGAAGTTTACTTAGATGGAACAGTGGCAAACTTTATAGGATGAAATGTCAAGATATACATAAATGTATGAATGTATATATATATGTATATACATATATATATATATATATATAAAACTAGAGGGGGGAAAAGGGAGATAACATTAAGGAAAATGGGAAAACAGACAAACAGAATGGGGTAAATTTATAGTCTATAAAGAAGTGCGTGGGCCAAACAGGGGAGAAGATCAATACACTGGAAGGGTAAAGAGGAGAGAGGAAATACTTAGTACTTAAGGGCATTGAAATTAACTTAAAGAGGGAAGAATAATCAGATCCATTGGGGCAGAGAATTGATTCGTGCTCTATAGAGTAGTAGAAGGGTAACAAAAGGACTAGTGGGGAGGGAACCAAGACTAGGGAGGGTGGGTAGCTTAAAAAGACCCTAAAGAAGAATAAGAGAGGAATAAGAAGGGGGAGGGGAGAAAGAGAAATACAATAAGGGAGGGGATCAGGGGACCTGATTAAAAACAAAACACTAGGGGGCAGCTGGGTAGCTCAGTGGATTGAGAGCCAGGCCTAGAGACGGGAGGTCCTAGGTCCAAATCCGGCCTCAGACACTTCCCAGCTGTGTGACCCTGGGCAAGTCACTTGACCCCCATTGCCTACCCTTACCACTCTTCCACCTATAAGTCAATCCACAGAAGTTAAGGGTTTAAAATTAAAAAAAAAAAATTAAAAAAAAAACACTAGTATAGAAGGAAATAGTGAAAGAAGAAAGGGCAGGAGGAGAGAGAATCAAAATGTCTGGGAATACAAAGTTGATAATTATAACTCTGAATGTGAGTGGGATGAACTTGCCCATAAAATGGAAGCAAATAAAAGAGTGGATTAGAAATCAAAATCCTACCATATGTTGTCTACAAGAAACACACATGAGACAGGCAGACATACATAGAGTAAAAATGAAAGGCTGGAGCAAAATCTATTGGGCTTCAATGGAGAAAAAGAAGGCAGGAGTTGCAATCATGATTTCTGACAGAGCCAAAGCAAAAATAGATCTGGTTAAAAGAGATAGGGAAGGTAATTATATCCTGTTAAAAGGCATTATAAACAATGAAGAAATATCAGTACTCAACATGTATGCACCAAATGGTATAGCATCCAGATTTCTAAAGGAGAATCTAGTGGATCTCAAGGATGAAATAGATAGCAAAACTATACTAGTGGGTGACCTCAACCTTCCCCTATCAGATCTAGATAAAGAAAACCAAAAAATAAGTAAGAAAAAGATGAGAGGTGAATGAAATCCTAGAAAAATTAGAGTTAATAGATATATGGAGAAAAATAAATAGGAACAAAAAGGAATACACCTTCTTTTCAGCAGCACATGGAATATTCACAAAAGATTGACCATGTACTAGGGCATAGAAACATGGCAAACAAAAGTATAAAAAGCAGAAATAATAAATGCAACCTTATCAGATCATAATGCAATAAAAATAGTTATTAGCAAGGATATATGGAGAGGCAAACAAAAACTAATTGGAAATTAAATAATATGATTTTCCAAAATTAGTTAGTTAAAGAACAAATCATAGAAACAATTAAGAGAATGACAACAATGAATTTTTACCGAATTTTTACCGAAACCTATGGGATGCAGCCAAAGCAGTTCTAAGGGGAAAATTTATATCATTGATTGCATATATTAACAAAGTAAGGAGGGCATAGGTTAATAAATTGGGCATGCAACTTAAAAAAACTAGAAAGTGAACAAATTAAAAATCCCCAGATGAAAACTAAATTAGAAATACTAAAAATCAAAAGAGAAATTAATAAAATCAAAAGTAAAAGAATTATTGAATTAATAAATAAGATTAGAAGCTGGTATTTTGAAAAAAAACAGATGAAAGACAAAATACTGGAAATCTAATTTAAAAAAAGGAAAGAAGAAAACCAAATTAAGAGTATCAAAGATGAAAAGGGAGGCCTCACCTCTAATGAAGAGGAAATTAAGGTAATCATTAAAAGCTATTTTGCTCAATTATATGGCAATAAATATAGCAATCTAGGTGATGTGGATGAATATTTATAAAAATATAAATTGCCTAGATTAACAGAAGAAGAACTCCTGAAGTTGTATGATCCAAACTATCTCCCCCACTCCTTTCCCTACACCTCCTCCCAGAGCTGAGAAGCAATTTGATTTGGGATATATAATGTATTATCATGCAAATACATATTTCCCTCTTGATAGTTCCTTTTTGTTCTCTCTTTTACCTATCAGTTCAGGTGTTGTTTTTCTTAACAATTGTTTTCTCCTGAGAGAATTAATTTTATTATGCTTACCTTTCTTCCTTTATTTGTAGTCTTTGAAGATGGATATTTTGCCCACCTCTGTCTTATTTTATTTTTGTAGGAAGGCCTCAAATGTCTCTTTTGTTGTATGGCCATCTTTCTCACTGATGACCATGTTCATCTTTTCAGGATATGATATTTTGGTTTGCAGGTTAAGTCTTTGCTTTTATAGAATGTCCAATTCCATTCTTTTCTCTGTCTTCCTGTGGTTCTGGTATAATGCTAGGTTATTAGGATTGTTGCTCTGTTCTTAACAGACTGTCTTTTATACTAGATCCTTCTTCTTATATTCCATTTATCTTCTTGAAATCAAGGAATGCGGCTCTTACCCACTCCTCCCAAAAGATGCTCTCTGCATGGCCATTCTCTCTTCTGTTCCCTAATGTAGCAGGCAAGAAAAGGAAGAATAGGCCTATTTCTTGCTCCTCACTCCCACTTCTGGAACCTCATCCTATGCCCATCAGCCAATAACTTCTCCTTTGAGACTTACTCTCTGCTGACTTATCACTCTGTGCAGATCCCAGGAGCAATTATTTACTATCAGGTCACCATTCTTCCTTTTTCAATCAATCAAGCAGTACACCTCATTCACAGTCTCCTTCACTAGCTTAAATCTACCCCTCGAGGACTTAAATACATGTGCTGAAATCCCCTTACTGGCTTGCTATTTCATCAAACTTCTTAATTTCCATAACCTATACCAGTGATGGTTCACCTTTTAGCAACCAAGTTCCTAAACTGCATGTGAGCCTCCCGCCTTATCCCAGACAGAGGAGGGCAGAAGGGCTCCCATTGGGCTGCTGGGCAGAGGTGTGATGGGAGAAATATTCTCAGGCATGGGTGACAAGGGGGAAGGGAGCAGCCCTCTCCAGCAATTGTGCCATAGGTTCACCAACATGGTCCTATACACTTTACTATATTCCGGCTATACAAAAGCATGATCCTACCTATTAATTAATTCATCAGGGTGAGATCCAGGCCTAGAGACAGGAGGTCCTAGGTTCAAATCTGGCCTCAGACACTTCCCAGCTGTGTGACCTTGGGCATGTCACTTGACCCCCATTGCCCACCCTTACCACTCTTCTGCCTTGGAGCCAATACACAGTATTGACTCCAAGACGAAAGGTAAGGGTTTAAAAAATTAATTAATCATCACACACAAGCATTCTACCCCCCCAAAGCCAAACTCTGAACTTCCTCTATCTGACAATAACTTCTCGCCCTTCCATATTTCCCTGTAGTCAACCCCTTCTAAATTTACTCTTTGTTATCATATCAACCTTCAGTCACTTGACTTCCTTACTTTCCCAGTCCATTACCCTCTAATCTGGTCTCACTTTTCTTCCTTCAAAATTTTGATACCATAGTTAAACAAATCAAGTTTACCCCTTCCTCTGCCCTGTAATCTCTTGCCCCTTTCTTCTGACTCCACTCATCCATTTCACTTTTATCCCATCCACTCCAATAAAGTATCACCCCCTCCCCATCATTTGCTTTCCACACTCTTACTCATGAGTTGTTAAATACTCCTAGAGGAAGTCACACAACTGCACTTAATGTAAACACTGAAGATCCCTGTTAGTTCATCTCAACCAGGCTTTCATTGCAGGAAGGCAATCCATTTACTCTTTCTCAAGTGAATCTGACGGAACCTCTCACAGTAAATCCATCTAACCCATAGAAATTTGCTTATTTTGAAAAGAATATATTTTAGAGACTGCATTTTGCTATAACTCATTTCTTTTGTACTCCTATGTACTTTATTTTGTGCATTTAAAAACATGGTTCTGAGAAGAGATTCCCTTCATGGGCTCCTTCAGACTGATTTGCCAAGGAGGGATCAATGACTCAGGAAAGAAGAACCCTAGCCTAAGTGAACTACTGTCTCGCCTGCATTTCCCCATCTTATCCACAAGAATAGCCTGAGAGGCTTTATTGAAAAGCTTTTCTAAAATCCTGATAAACTCTGTTGACTACATATCTCTGATCTGCCATTTATAGATCAAGCAAGGAAATAATTTAAGTCTGGTAAGACCTGTTCTTGAAGAAGCCAGGGTGACTTAGTAAGCACTGCTTTTTTTCAAGATGGTCATCCATCTTCTCTTTAATAATCCATTGTGGAATTTTTCTGGGAATCAAAGTCAAATTCAATGGCCCTTAGTTTGCAGACTCAATTCTCTTCTCTCTTTTGAAAATTGGAACAAGCTCTGCTTCTCTCCAGTTCTTTAGTACTGAAATCCCATCTGCCAGTTCTTTCAGGACTCAAGGATGTGGGTCAGCTGGCGCAGGTGAATTAAAATCATCAAGGGCAACTAGTTACTCACTAGCTTCCCATTTATCTTATTAGGTATTTGTTAGTTTTTTTTCAGGGTAAAGTCCAATTGATTTGGGTTAGTCTGAACCTCTGATTTTCTACCTGGAGAAACTGGGGCTCAGAGCAGCGCAGGCTCACAGCCATACAAATACTAAGTAACAGAGTACATAAGCAAATATATATCATCTGACTCCAAATATACAGTTTTGGGAGTTTTCCGCGAGCATTTTTCTGCAAAACAGAAGAAGAGGCAAGACCAAACAGAGAGAACTTAGAATATCTTTTATTATTAATATATTATGCTACAAAAATATTTTGACAAAATAACATTAATAACATCTTTTTTTTCCCTCTTCGTTTCATTACATTCTTTAGGAAATTCTTCACAAAACTTCAAAGGAGGAGTGTGGGAGGGAGGAAACCCACCCCAATGCTTTGGAAACATTTCAAACTCATCAGTCAGGAGGTGCTATTGCTGAGGGATGCCCACAGACTGGGAAGGTCAGCAGAGGTTCAGGCACCCCATTGGAAGAGGACAAAGGGCAGGCACATTTCTAGGGAACCAGTGTGGAGCCTCCCTAAAGCACCTGAGTCAGCCTCTCCCCAAATATCTGGAGGCCCAGAAGGTCAGAGAGCCATACCTGGTCTCTCCTTAGAATGGGCAACCACCCAGCCTGCCAAGAGCTCTATTGGCCCTCTGAAGAGAGCTCAGCCAGTGCTTTCTAGGAAAGAATGCTCACGAGCTGATGAATGGATCGATTGGTTGTTGGGGTCTCTCCCTGCCCCCATGCATCAACAATCTTCTAACAATGAAAAAACATACCCCATCCACCCCCCAACATTCCCAGGCTTTGGTTTAAAACACTTATCGCATCTTTCTGGCATGTCCATTTTTATCTAGAACTTTGAGAAGGGCTTCCATTTCTAGGATCTCGATTCATTATCCCAATAACCTGGACAGGGAGGTAGGAGTGGGTTACTAACTACCCCATTTTGACAGTGAAAAAAACCGAGCCCAGGGAGATGAAGTCAAATCCTTTGATTTAGCATGAGAAAGGGCTTGGAGATCATCTAGTCTGACCTCTCACTCCACAGAGGGAGGCCTTAAGATCCAGAGAAGGGCCAGGTTTTGCCCAAAGTCAAGTCATGGCAAACTGGAGGCCACAGATACGAACAGAATCCAAGTCTCTCCTTACTCAATGATCGGAGACTCTTCTCAACATTCAAAGCATCGTTGCTGACCCAGGCTAGTCAATGAGCTATTTCTGACCACAGTCGGAGCCTCGTTTTCCCCATATGTAAAATGAGGAAATTGAGATGAGACGGTCTCTAGGTCTCTCAGAACTTTCTGAGTTCCGTCTTCAAATCCCTCCCAGCTCTGACTTTCTCTGTCCCTCTCATTCCTCCTGGCTCTGAAGCACCACATTCTACCTTCTGACATCCCTGCCAACTCTCCATCCTATAACTCGGGACAACCAGAAACTCCAGAGGTGGAGGACTAGAGGAGGAAAAGGCCCGGTCCGGGCTCCGTGCGCTCCTCGTGTCCGAGGTCCGGGGCAGGCCGTCGGCTCCATGAGATCAGTTCTGGAATGACTGAGGAGGGGAGAGGGGAATGGGGTGGAGCTGGGTCCCGAGTCACGAGTCCCATCTGCACATGGAGCCATCACACGTGTTTACATCACATTTCGTGTGGACATGTGTTTGTGATTCCAAGAACTCGCCATTTATCCTCAAACTCTTGTCTCAAAGCCAATTTCTTCTAGCTTTCGGTCACAGATCTGCGGCGCTGGGACAAAGACTGGGGAGCCGAGACAGTTTCATCCAAGGTGTTCCCCAACATGCTGATTGCCAGGTCGTCAGCTTCCCCGAGGGAAGGTCTTTGGAGAGAGCCCTTCTCACTTCATCTGGGAGAAGCTGGACCTGCCCACTCCTGGTAGCTGGCAAGAGGGCAGGATTCTGGGGCATCTAGGTGGCTCAGCGGATAGAGAGCCAGGACTACAGGTGGGAGGTCCTGGGTTCAAATCTGATCTCAGACAATGCCTAGATGTGTGACCCTGGGCAAGTCACTTAACCCCCATTGCCTAGCCCTTCCTGCTCTTCTGCCTTGGAACTCATACTTGGTATTGATTCTAAGACAGAAGGTAAGGGTTTAAAAAGAAAGAGCATGGGCTTCCCGACTGGAACAGGGAATGGAGGGGTTCAGGGCAGCCATAGTGAAGGACTGTAGAGAAGCAGGCAGCTTTGTCAGTACGTGTGTTGGGGACCAGGCTGCACAAGCATCAGTTCAAGGATTTGGGGATATTAAAGCAGAAGGAAACAAGCCTGAGGGGGAGCAGGAGAACTTCGGCTTCAGATGCTAAAGGATTTTGTGGGGAAGGATTAGCCTTGTTCTGCTTGGCCCAAGAAGACAAAAGCAGTCCGGGAAGCTGCACAGAGACAGAGTTAGATGGTCCATAGGGAAAATCTTCCTTACCATTAGAGCTATTCCAGTGTGGAATGGCCCATCTTGGCAGGTAAGGAGGTCCCTGTTGCTCAGAATCTTCCTGTAAAGGATGGATACTGACTTGGTGGAGAGTTTACCAAGAGGCGTCTCAATCAGATGCAGATTCCTTTTGAAATCAGAGGTCTAGGTCAGTGATTCCCAAAGTGGGCGCCACCGCCCCCTGGTGGGTGCTGCAGCGATCCAGAGGGGCAGGGATGGCCACAGGTGCATTTGGGGGCAGTGAATAACTGTAAGGGGGTGATGATAGTATGTGACAGGGGGCGCTTAGTAATATTTTTTCTGGAAAGGGGGCGGTAGGCCAAAAAAGTTGGGGAACCATTGATCTAGGTAGACTCTAGGATGGAAGCCTCTTGAGGGCAGGGGCTTGATTTATTTATTTTTAACTTTTCTCTACGTATGCGTTTGTATCCCAAGTACTCAGCCCAGGGTCCGACACACAGTAGAAGCTTAATCAATACTTGTTTTCTGCCTGACCAGAAGAGCCCTCCGAGGTTTCCTTGAGGGCCAGCACCCTAGGGTTGCCTCATCTTTATGAGGAAGAAATAAGCATCAATTAAACGCTTACTGTGTACAAAACCCTGTGCTAACACTAAGGGTAGGCCCGTCCTCTTTCTCAAAGAGCTCACCTTTGACTTCATTTTCCCCATCTGGATGACGGGGTCCTGGAGGGCCAACCGGATCTTCATTGGTTCTTTCCAAAACATGGGATGGAGAATAAAGCTGAAAAAATGAGTCAGGATGGGGCCCCACCCAGGCTTGGGCACACAGGATGCTCGAGGCCACTCTCTGTCGAGGGCCTGTTTGCGCCAACGCTTTCTTTCCTCCAGAGCTGAAGCCACGCTCGCCAGGCCAGCTTCCCCAGAGGCGGCGGCGGGCATGTCAGCGGGAAGTCTGGCCCGTGTGTTTCTAATTCCTTTACACTTATCTCATCACGATCCTGTTTTGCAAGCTCTGTTTGATGTCCAACAAGCCTTCGGAGCCCCCTTCCTAAGCTCGCTAAGCCCTTTTCTCGCAGAAGTCGGAAGTGCCTCCTTTGCCAAGAAGAAGCCGGCCAGGATGCGGGGGGTTTCAGGTTCCACGGCTGGCGTGGGGACCCCGAGGGGCGAGCGGACTCTCCGGAGAGAGGCGTTCCTTTCTCCCAGGCCTTGCCCCGGCCCAGCTGCCTGAAATGAAGCCTCTTGAAAAGAGGTCCCAGGAGAGCTCGTTCCTGCACGAAGACGGGCCTGGGGTGGAGCCCGGCTCCCACAGAGCAGCATCTGGTCCTGAGCTCAGAGACGGTCGGGTGATGAGACTGAAGGGAGCCGCAGGAGCTTGTCATCACCATCCCGGGAACAGTCAGTCCCAAGTCTGGTCACTTCCTGGCCAGAGTCTCCGCCTGGGGGTAATAACTTCCCAGGAGACCCCACGCTGGAAAGGACCCCAGACACTCTCCAGTCCAATCCTTTCATCTTAGAGGGGAAGGAAGAGAAACCTAGAGCCGGGGCAAGTGACTGGCTCAAGGTCCTACAACTTTTAAGCAGCATCCAGTGACCAAATTTAACCCCAAGTCCTGAGAGCACGGCGTTGGCAGCTAGAAAACTTGGGTTTGAAGGTCAGCTGTGCAATCCTGGACGAATCCATCGTCCTCTCTAGACCTTGATTCCTTCCCCTGTAAAGGGGTGGCGGCGGTGGCAGCAGAGAGAACTGAGCCACCTCTAAGTTCCACGCATGGTCCCCTGGCTCTGAATTCAGTTTCCAGGACGCTGCCTCGGCTCTGGATAAAGGGGGGGCCAAGATTCCCAAAGTCTATCGGCTTTGCTCTCCCGGGTGGTGAGCCCCCCTTTCCTTCAGGGAGAGGCTGCAGGCTTATTCATCGAGGAAACTGTTGTGAACCTCTCTGATTCCTGTCCGCTGGCATCTTGCCCACCCTCAGTGGCGGCATCTTCTCTGCGTTGCTCCAGAGATCTCTTCCTGAGGCTCCGTCACTGCTGTGCAGGTCCAGCGTGGAACCTGAGGAAGCAACCTGGGCAGAGTCCAGAAACAGAGACAGACCTTCGCTTCTCTTTGCTTGGTGCTATTTCTTCCGTTAAACTTGAGCTCTGGCCAGATCCTCTTCCTCCAGGAAGCCTACCCTGAACACCTTCGATTTTTCTAAGCTGAGCTTTGCTCGTTTAGGCACAAATATCGTGGGGACTCGGGAAAGATCTCGGGTGACTTGGGGGCCAAGTGCATTCTTGACTGGCCCGTTGTCCCCTCAGAACCGAGCCCCAACTCTAACCGCAGAGTGGACCCTGCCCAGGTCCCTGGCTAAGCCCCCATCCTGTCTGCCACAGACTGCTTGTGGTCTTTGCCCTTATGAAGCTCACACCTGAACACCTGCTTTGTGCCTATTGGGCCTCCCCATCGGGGGAGTTCAGAAAGGATCAGGGCATACCCTGCCCCCTTTCTAATCCTGTAGCCCATCCCTGCCCTCTGCCTCAGGCAACAGGATAAGATCTGAATCACCATCATGACAGAGTAGGAACATTATAAAAGTCCAAGAAAGCCCTGGGTTCAAATCCTGGCCTCTGGGGAACTTCCTTACCCACTCCGGCCGAAGATGTTTGCCATATTGAAGATTCCTTCTGGCTCTAAATCTCAGAAACCTCTCTGGTAAGATGAACTTGTCCAATTAACCCCAAACCTGATGAGTTATAACGTCATGAGGAGAGTCCCAGAATTATTCCTTACTGACTATGAGACCTGAGATAAAGTCCTGTCCCTCCAGGGGCCTCAGTTTCCCACTCTGTAAAATAAAGAAATCGGAGAGGATGATCTCTAAGTTTCCTTCCGTCTCTAAATCCTATGAAAGTCTTTGTGTGATTTTAGGTAAGTGACTTCAGGTCACCGGGCCTCGGTTTTTCCATCTGTCCAATGGGCATAATATTATTCATCTTCCTTCTCTCCCAGAGATATTTCTCCTCTTTCTCCTGACCTGTGTCTTAGTCTTTCTTCTCACATCCATTTCCTTTGTAACCTTGCAAAAAGCCCTTCTCCTCTCTGCGCCTGGATCCTCATCCCTGACAAATGATGGGATCTCGGAGCTCTCCTCTAACTCTGGGGCATCCCTCTTCCTGCCTCACTGCCCCACGAAGGAGCATGACTTGTCTGTTTGGGCCAGATCACTTCTCCAGGGGGTCCCAGGTGAATTCAAAAGTGAATTCAGTGCCTGCTCTGGGCATTCACAATAGCAGCATATGCATGAGCAAAGATCCTCCCAGGGATGGGGCAAGGCCCTCTCGCCCACTCCTCGGAGCCTACTGGGAGTAGCTATTCCTCAGGGCGAGAGCTTGAGGGGCTCCCATTTCTTATATTCATCCTCCCAGACCTTTGGTGTCATCCGAGAGTTTGTCATCCCAATTCCCACAGAAGGTGGGCAATCGCTTCAATCCTATAGTCCCTGGGGTGATAGGGATGGGGACTAGGGGCAGGGAATACAAATGGTGACTCCCCTCGCCCAGTCTATAGCTTGCTCTGGACCCTTAGGGAGGAAGGCATGAAAGTCACAGATAGGAAATATTAATTTAGCTAGGTGGTTGGCAATACAGTTTAATAAGTGTATTATTAACATATACATCATAAAAATAAGTTTATCATAGAATAAATATGTTTTTTTTAAAAACATGGACAAATATATTACAAAACAAGCCCCATAGTACTAGGGGAAATTAAGATCCTTCTACAAAAAGAAGACGTAAGTTGGCATCACGAGAAAGCTTTTAGTGTTTCCCAGAAATGTGTCAAGCCCTCCCCAGGAGGCCAGAATCCTCTTGGGAGACTGGGAGACATCCCCAGGGGCTCCCAAGAGGCAGGGGAAGGTAGCCACACCCTCAGAATCAATTCATAAAATTACCAGGGTCTCTCCTCCAGCCTTTACACGTGGGGTTGATGGAAGTCAGGATGGCCCCAGGATGTGCGGGAAGATGGTGCCAGCCGTGATGAGAAAGAAGAAAGTCAGGGGAGAGGCGGCGACTGGGGCAGAGCTCCTGGAGGGCCCTGGGGGTTCCGGTGGGGCTGGTGGTGGCCGATGCTCCAGCTGTTTGGCAAACCTAATGGGAGGCTTGGCGGTGTCATAGCCCTCGGTGGCCTTGGATGGGGAAGGCACTGTGGTTGTACTAGAAAGAAAAGGAAACACACCTTTAGCTCTTTTGGTGACTGTCTGACCTGGCCAGGGCACCCATCTCTGTGTAGAAAAGCTCCCTCCCATCTCGCCCTCTGCCAGACCTTGGAAGATTCCATAGTGCTGCCCGTTAGTGTTGGTGGGAAAGCGTTGGGGGTGGAGGGGAGGGGAGGGGAGGATGGCAAAAGAGAGACAAGGGAAAGAATTGTGCACAATATCCCTGACAAGGAAGTATTATTCTATTACCTGCATTATCACTACAGATCAAAACGGAGAAGTCATGAGATGCATGAGGGTGTCTGGCTAGTAGGTGGATCAACAGAGAGGAAGCCTTCTGACTCCAAGTTCAAGAATCCTTGCCTAATAGCCTTGGCTGTGCAGTGAGCTGCATGAATGATTTTGATAGGATGATATCCTCATTTGGGGTGAAAAAATAGGCTCAGAGATACGATATGATGTCCACAAAGCTTTTGTTGCCTAGTCATTGTTCAGTTGTGTTTGATTCTTTGGGAGTTTCTTGCCAAAAAATACTTTACTTTTAGGCAAACAGTGGTAAGCAACTTGCCTAGGGTCGTGCAGATTTGAACTTAGGAAGATAAGTCTTCTGGGTTCCTGACCCAGCACTCTAGCCACGTGCCACTTCATTGCCTATACACAGAGTTACACAGCTGGGACTAAAGCTCAAATCTCTCATAATCTTGGATCATAATCAGGCTTTTCACTGCTAGCTGCCTCTAAAACAACCCACCATGCAACTAAAATAACAATTATTTAAATAACTAGCCTTCAAACCAGACAACCAACTAGTCTTCTTCTAATCAACCATACAACCACACAAACAAAATCCATTTGTCCATCCATCCAACCATCCATCCATCCATTCATCTAACCAACCAAACAACCAATCACCTACCAACCAACTAAAATTATATATATATATATATGTATATATGTATATATATGTATATGTACATATATAGCTAAATAACTTTTCACCCAAACAACAAATCAAAAAGTCATCCAGTTAATCATTTGGCCAACTAACTAAAAAAATAACAAAGAAACTATCCATTTAATCGACAAGTCAACCAACCATTCATACTACCAAACAAGAGATCAACTATCTCATGAATTAACAAGCCAATATATCATCCATTCAACCAACAAATCAACTAACTATCCAGCCAGGAGGTACTCCATCCAACCAATCAACTATCCTAACACACTATCCATCCAACTAACCAATCAACTAATCAACCAACTATCCTACTAAACAAGCAACCAATTATCTCATAAACCAACTAACCAACCAATATATCATCCATCTATCCATCTATCCAACCAACCAATCAACCAACTAACCCACTAGCTGATGCTCCATCCAACTAATCGACTAGCCTCAACTATCCAAACAATCTATCCATCCAACCAATCACCCAACCAACCTATCAACTGATCATTCATCAAGGCTATTCTCCTTCCAACCAATCAGCTATCCAAAGCTATTCTATGACATACTCTCCATCCAACTAACCAACCAACCAATCAACCAATCATCCTACTATAAGAATTTAAATTTAGGTTTTATGCTAAATATGAGAATTCTAAAGATATATTGTGGTCGCCAATTTGAAAATATTACAGCTTACGTCAAAATGACTTTTAGCAGCTTTATTTACAAAGAGGTGGAAAGAGTAAAAGTGGAAAAATGTAGATAAAGAGACAGAATTTACTGCCTAGCTACAAAATACCCTAAATTTAATCCTAATGTCTCCAGACTGAAAATACAAATCCAAAAGCAAATCTCACCAGAATCCAAAGTCCTAATTAGGAAGCTGAAATCCAAAGAGCCAGGAGATGCTGAAGAATCTGTTGAGAACCTTCAGTTCACACCAGGCTAAGGCTGCCAAGTATCTCCCCAGAACTCACACTGAAGGGGGTCATACTGAAGCATCAATGAGCAGAGAGTGTCTCCTCACCAAAGAGCCAAGGAAGGAATCACTCCATTCACCACCTCAAGTCTATGCAGGGTCCAAGGAAAGAGTCTCCTCCTCCAGTCTGGCTCGCCAATGCAAAGAGAGAGCCACTGAATCCTTGAGCTGGCCTTTTTAAAGCAGTTTTCTTGATGTCTCTTCCTGTGGCTCCCCCACTTTACAGGAACCAATCACAGTCTTTCAGTGTGCCTAGCACTGCCCAAGGGCAGGGAACAGTGGCCTCTGGAGTTGTCACCCACTCTAGCAAGTGACTTGTGAACTCTCATACTTAGTTATTGGTAAGGTGCTAAGTAGGGATACTTAAGTTTTTGTTTGAATAACTGAAAAATTGCTGATTGATAGACAGAGTTTGATTCACTCTTCATACTACTAAACAAGAGATCAACCAGCCAACATATCATCCACCCATCCATCCAACTACCTAAGGAAGCAGCCCACCAGCTGATCATCCATCCATCTATCTACAATTATCCTAACAAACTATGCATCCAACTAATCAACCAACCAATTAATCATTGATATTATGGAAAGAATTCTGGATATGGAGTCAGAAGGCTTGAGTTCAAGTCCTGTTCTGCCATTTACTCGTGATGGGAACTTGTGTCACTTCTATGTTTCCCTTTATGTTTATTCATTTGTTAAATAGAAATAATATTTTCTTTTGCTCCCTGGTCGCAGGATTTATGAGAAAGGGGTTATATGAAGTAATGGATATAATGTATCTTAAAACCACAAGGGATCCAGCCATACCATTGCTGGGTTTGTACCCCAAAGAGATCATAGATAAACAGACTTGCACGAAAATATTTATAGCTGCGCTTTTTGTGGTGGCAACAAATTGGAAAAGGAGGGTATGTCCTTCAATTGGGGAATGGCTGAACAAACTGTGGTATATGCGGGTGATGGAATACTATTGTGCTCAAAGGAATAACGAACTGGAGGAGTTCCAGGCGAACTGGAGAGACCTCCAGGAAGTGATGCAGAGTGAAAGAAGCAGAGCCAGAAGAACATTGTACACAGAGACTGATATACTGTGGTAAAATCGAATGTAATGGGCTTCTGTACCAGCAGCAATGCAATGACACAAGACAGCTCTGAGGGATTTATGGTAAAGATGCTACCCACATTCAGAGGAAGATCTGCAGGAGAGGAACCATATAAGAAAAACAACTGCTTGAACGCATGGGTCGGGGTGGACATGATTGAGGGTGTGGACTCGAAACTACCACACCAATGCAACTACCAACAATTTGGAAATTGGTCTTGATCAAGGACACATGACAAAACTAGTGGAAATGTGCATCGGCCATGGTGGGGGGAGTGCGGGGGGCGAAGAGGAAAGGAGGAGCATGAACCATGTAACCATGTTAAAAATGAATATTAATAAATGTTTGGGAAAAAAAAACCACAAGGGGCTGCATCTATGTGAATCATTATAATTCTGTAATTGCTGGGTGGCTCATCAGTTAGAGCACCAGCCCTGGCATCAGAAAGAATCTTCCTGAATTCAAGTCCAGCCTTGGATATTTACTAGTTGTATGACCCTGGGCAAGTCCTTTAACCATGTTTGCCTCAGTTTTCTCATCTGTAAAATGAGTTGGAGAAGAAACTGGCCAACTACTTCAGTATTTTTACCAAGAAAATCCCAAATGGGGTCACAGAGAATGGAACATGACTGAAAAAAACCACTAAACAACAAACAGTTTTAATGTTGTCAAATACAAAGATATACAAATTAGAGAAGGTTTCAGCTCTCTGGAGGCTGATAAAAGTCAGAAGCCCGTGAGCAGATGGTACTCCAGGAAGTTATGAAGTATCCGCTTGGGCAGGTAAAGGGGATACAACATGGCTAACCTCATATAAGTACTGTCACACTGAAAGAAAATACAGTTTAGTGGAAAGAGGTCACAGGACTCAGAACTGGAAAGAACTGAGTTTCCCTGTTTCACCCCCCTTAATAAATACTTATTGAACAAAATGCCTGGCACATAGAAGATGCTTGATGAATGCTTGGTGATTGAGTTACATGTGAGGAAACTGAGACCCCCCCCTCCCCCAAAATGTGACTTTCCTAACACCACGCCAACAGGAAAAATTAAAAGTAGGATTCAAAACCAGGTAGTCATTCAACACTCATTTAGTGTCTACTTACTATGTGCCAGGCACTGTACCCAGCACTGGGAATCTAGGCCATCACGTCATCCCTCTAGGCCTCAGTTTCCCCCCCTGTCAAATGAGGGGATTGGAATAAATGATCTCTTTAGAGTTCTTCTAGCTTCAAATCTTTGATCTTAAGATTTTAGGAACAGCCTCATCTCTGCAGCACCAGAAGGTTGGCAAAGTGCTGGACCTGAGCCGAGCTTCCTCTCCACGATGCCTTTCCTGACCCGTAACTCCTTCTCCCCAGCCTGCAGTTGTCTTGGATCTTTCCTCTGCGTCACGGATGTCTCCCCGATAGAATATAAGCTCCTCGAGGGCAGGAAGCCTCCTTCTTCTTTGTACGGCCAGCACTGAGCACGGAGCCTGGCACACAGGCAGTGCTGAGGAACGATAAGGATGGACCGACTGATTCGCTGCTACGGCGCTCTTTCCTCGCCGAGGCTCTGTCCAAGACGAATAAACTGAGGTTCGGAGGAAGGTGGGCTCCTGGACCCTCCCCAGCCCCGACACCCCCTGTTCCCGGGCCCCCCCCCCGAGCTCTGCCGTTCCCTGGTCCGTGTTCTCGGGGCTCCTCGTTTCTCTGGCTCGCATCAGGCTCTCGGAGTTGTTCCAATCCATAGCAGAACCTGGACGCGCTCCAAGCCCAGGACGCGGAGGTTTCAGGAGACCTGTTGGGGCGCCTGGCTCAGCAGACCCCCGTGGACAGTGGCCGAGTGATAGTGCCTCGGCCCCGGGGCCCTTTGAAGTCTCCTCCCAGTGCTCTTCCCCCTCCCCATCTAATGAGTTAAAGATGTGTGACTCCTCTCTGATCCGGCCCCAGCCAGGCCTTCCGCCTGATTGGAATCAGCTTGCCAGGAAGAGAAACAGCGTGTCATCCTCTCCGGGAGAATGTGTGTGCGTGTGTGCACGTGTGTGTGTGTAAGTGTGCCTGTGTGTGCGCCGGTGAAGGGACCAGGAGAGGATGAGCACCGGACTTGCAGACAGAGAGCAGAGACGGCTGCGGCTCGAGAGAAGCGAGCGGCCCTCGCTGGGTGGTGGGAGGCAGCTGTGGGTGGTCTGAGCCCAGTCTGAAGTCATCCCTGCCTGGAAACATGTCCTTGGCACGGGCTTTCTCGGGAAGATCAGGCCTCCGATCTGGGCTCGGGCTTTGAAATCAGGAGCTCTGAGAAGAGAAGCCTCGGCCGGCGGCCTGGCCGGCCTCTACCTGAGTGCCCGCCCTTCCTGGACGGACCCGTCCGGCCTCCGCTCCAAGCCTCTGGCCACAGAGAACTTGCTGCCCGCACAATCCCCGCGCAGCGGACACCGCCACGATGGCTGCTGCTCGAGGCAACGTGGAAGCGTGAAAAGGGCTTGTCTCTGGGGTCAGAGGACCCCGGGGGGCACCCTACGTATTTCACATACTTGTAGCTCATTATCTCATCCCCCGGGCCTCGGTTTCCCCTTCTGTAAAATGAGGGGGTTGGAATAAACAATCTCGTTAGAGACTTCCTAGCTCTGAATCCATCATCCTAAGCCTTTTAATAATAATAATAATAATAAGCATTTTACACCTAGGATGTCGGGTCTTACCTCTCGAGGACTTTGGGACATGGATAATGTTCTCGCAGAGAGGATAGAGATGAAGTCACTTCCCAGAGTTCCACAGGACACCCTTTTCTCCCTGATCTTCCTTGGATTCTCACACTCATACAGATATGCATTATAAACATACTTATCTATTCTAGTGAAGGAAGTGGCAAACCATTCCCGTATCTTGGCCGAGAAAACCTCAAAAGTGGGCATAACTAAAATGACTAAACAACAAACAGCTCTTCATATGGACACACATGAACATACATGTGTATGTATGTGATAGATGTGTGAAAGGATCCCCATTACAGAATATCCAGAAAGTGGTTGTCTACCCTCTGCTTAAAGACCTTCAACTTCCTGAGGTGGTCCACTTTTAGATAACTCAAATCATGGTGAAGGGCAGCTACGTGGCACAGGGGCCGGAGTGTTGAGTCAGAAATGTTCATCTTCTGGAGTTCCAATCTGTTCTCAGACACTACCTAGCTGTGTGACCCTGGGGAAGTCACTTAACTCTATTTGCCTCAGTTTCCTGATCTGTAAAACGAGCTGGAGAAGGAAATGGCAACCACTTTGCCAAGAAAATCCCAAATACGTTCATGAAGAATCATACAGACAAGACTGAAAATTACTGAACGACAATTGTTGGGAAATTTTTCCTGCCATTCATACGTAAATTCGCCTCTACTCAACTTCCACTTATTGTCCCTTTTTCTGTCCTTTAGGGCCAAATGGAACAAGTAGAGTATCTTTGACGAGGTCGTCCTTCAAGTCCTTGAATACAGTAATCATGCGTCCCCTTCTCCTCCTTCATCCTTCATCCCCACTGAAGTCTTCCCTTTTTTACCAGGTTAAATGTGTCTAGTTCTATTAGCTGATTTTCATGTGCCAGAGACTCCAGGTTCCTTTCCTCTGGACATTCTCCAGTTGATCAATGTTCTTCCTTTGGGTCTAGAACTGAATACAGTCTTCCAGATGAGGTAGGACGAGGGCAGAGCACAGTGGAACTCTTCCTTCCCTCCTAGAAGCTCAGCCTGTTCTCAATGCAGCCTAAACTAACATTGGCTTTCTTTTGGCCACCAGTATGGGTCACCCTGCCGACCCACAATGAGCTCGTAATCCCACTAAAACCCCTGGACCTTTTCCGGAACAATGAACCTTTCAGTATCTAAACATTCCTCCCCTACTCTATATATGTGGCATTGATTTTTTTCCTCTTTACCCAAGTGCAAGACTTGACATGTCCTTCTACTGAATTTCATCTTATTAAAATCAACCCAATCCTCTAGACAGTCAAGGCTAGTTGGATTCCCAACGATATTATCTACTGCGTTTACTATCCCCCACTAGATTTGGTTCATCTGCAAATTTAAGGAACATTTCATCCATGCATTTATCCAAGTCATTGATAAAAAGATTAAATAACTTCGGGTACGGGTCCCCGTGGAACTCTACTGGAGACCGTCTACTATGGTGAAACAGCCCTATTAGCGATTACCCTTTGAATCTGGCATCCAAACAGTTCCAAACCCATCAGACTGCATTACTGTCCAGGCCATATGTGCCTATGAGATTAGTATGAAAAATAGGAAAAGATTGGCTGAAATCTAGTAAGCTCTATTCGTAGCATTTCTCCTATCTACTGGTTTAATATTAATCTAATATAACCAGTTCTTGATGAAGCCCAGTTGGCTCTTTGGAACCATTGCTTATTTTTCACCAATCATCTTCTTTAATGATCTCGTCTAGAATTTTCCCAAGAATCTAAGACAAGCTCACTGGCTAGTGTTTACAGACCATGATCTCTTTCTTTTCTTTTTTCTTTTTTTTTTTTTAATTTTAATCAGGCCAACATAGCCCTTCTCCAATCTCCCAGTTTCCATGATCTCGAAAATGTCACCGACTGGTTCAGCAATTGCATCTGCCCATTCTTTCTGGGTCCAAGGATGAGGTAGTTTTTCTGGTCAGGTAAAATGAATTCCCCAAGGGAAGCTAAGTGCTCATTTCCTCTCTCCTTCCATATCGTGGGTATCGGTTCCTTGTTAGTCATTTTTATTGTCATTTCCGGTGCAAAAGTCTTTCTCCTTTTTAGAGAAAATAAAAAGAAAATACAAGAACTGACCAGTTCTGTCTTCTCCCTGTTATCAACCAAAAAATTCTAAGCGATGTTCTATCCCTTCTTTGATCCTCCTTTTTTTTCTCCCAATATAACTAAAAAGCCTTTTTGCTGTTTAGCTTCCTTTTTTATCCTCAGCTCACTCTTAGCTTCAGCATTCTTGACACAATTTTTGCAGGATTGGTCTTTTATATTCATCCTCTATTACTTGCCCTTCCTACTATCTATTGTTCAGTTATTTTAAAAATCTAAGTTATCTGGAGAGTGCCCTGTGCAACCACATTGGTCTCTTCACACAAATCTCGTTCTTCCTCCTCAGTGGAATTGTTACCCCTTGTGCCTTCAGAATTTTCTTCTTGAATGTCTCCCAATCTTTGTGCTTTGACTTCCTCTAAAGTGTTTTAGTCCCTGAGATCCTTCCTATCTTTGCTTTCCCCCCTTTGAAATCTGCTTTCCCCAAATCATGGGTTCATGTCAGACTTTGTCCCTTTCCTTTTCTTTCCCATCACAAAATCTAGGATGTTGTATGCATTTTCCCCAAATTTCCTGGCATTCTTACTCTAGAAACAAATTCTTCCTTGTCAATAAGAATGAGATCCAAGATAGAGTGAGATTCTCCTTGTTGGTTCCTGGACTTTTTGAAGAAAATCTTCTCCTAAATTATCATCAAGGCTCAGAAACTGCCCTTTTTTTGAGGGGGGGGGTGGAGAGAGAGACAAAAAGACAAAGAGAAGAAAAACAGAGATCTCCAACAGATAGATGTCTGGATAAAGTGTCCCATCACCACTACTGCAGCCCTCAATGCCAGATTTGTGATCTATTTACCAGATGTCTCTTTTATTTCTCCTTTCTGTCCGGCCCACCAATAAAATATTTCAGTGCCACAATCATCAGTTTTTCCATCCTTTGACCTTTACCAACACACTGTCATGCTTCCCACCTCTGGTTCCTAGATTTACTCACATGAGAATTCCTCCTTAATATATATTGCTACTGCTTCCCACCCTTGCCTTGTTTCTTTAGAATAAGGTGTACCCAAGCAGAACTGCTGTCCAGGAATGGGTCTCATCCTAAATTTGTCCCCTTGTGTTAGGGCTTCAAGTTCCTCTCGTGTGCTGCCTAAACTTTGGGCACTAGTATATAGGCACTTGAGGTCATTGATTTTATGAATGGCTCCTCACTTGGATTTTATCTCCTGTAAATTTGTGGTCATCCCAGTTATTCTTCTGTTGTCTTTAAGGGTACTTTCTATAGCATCTAGCTTGAGAAGACAGAGGCAGTTTTCCCCCTCCCCTGCCCTTTTTAGTTGGAAGCCCTCTTGGTCAGCTTTGTAAGATGTCTGACAAAACCATTCTGATCAGACTTTGGTAGGGATACTCCATCTCTGGCCAGGAATCTGTCAACCTTCCACTGCAAGATACGATCCAGAAATCCAAATCCCAATGTCAGACACCACCTTCTTGGCTAGCTGCTCACTTCCATCTATTCCCGATGTTTGCTGTATACATCGTATTATTTACATGTTGCTCTCCCCATTTGAACGTGAGCTCCCTGAAGGCAAGTATTGGTTTTGCCTTTTTTCCTACTGCCAGTCCTCTCAGCGCAGTGCCAGATATGAAGGGAACACTTAATAAATGACTTGTTATTAACTGAAATATAGCTGCCTCAGTATCCCTGAGCAGTGAAGCACCAATAAGCAGTGCTTTTCAATGCTCTCACCTTTAATGGGTCACTGGGGACCTCTCATTGGAGTTTCTGTAGCTTCAGTTTGAGACAAAGAAAAGTCACTGGACTTGTCAGAAAACAAACAAACAATGTCACATCCCCAATGCAAAGAGCTGCACAAAATCCCCTGTCCTTTAGAACCACTGAGATTGTCAGCCTTGTTCCTTGAAACTAATTGTGAATTTTTGTATCTCAACTTCAAGGATTTGGTTAAAACTTTTGAGGGTCAATTGATTTTTCAAAGTCAAAACTTCTTAAAACCAATTTGTTCCAACCTCAACCCACTCCATCAATTTATGTAATTCTCCATTTATTCCATTTACCTTTTCTTGCTTACTTTGTCTTGTCTTGCTATCTACATTCCCCTTCTAGTGGATTTCACTCCATAATTACCCATATTCCTCTTCAATCCAGGACACTTGGGGGGGTACAGTGGATAGAGCATCAGGCCTGGAGTCAGGAAAACTCATCTTTGTGAGTTTGCCTCAGACACCTACTAGCTGTGCGATCCTGATTACTTAACCCTGTTTGCCTCAGTTTCCTCATCTGTAAAATGAGCTGGAGAAGGAAGGAAATGGCAAATCACTCTAGTATCTTTGCCAAGAAAACCCCAAATAGGGCCACAAAGAATTGGACATGACTGAACAGCAACTCCTTAATCCATTTCTGTCCTCTTTCATTGTTCTCGACCTTATTTCCTTTATAGCTCAGAAGTAGGATCTGGACCAGCCTTGAGTTTGTTCTCCTTCCAATTTTCTTCAATTTCTCCTCCCCAAATTTGACTCAAATACTTCACTAGGCCAAATCGATACTACCTACATGACTTCTTTCTGAGAGAGATGGAGAGATGGAGAGAGAGAGAGAGAGAGAGAGAGAGAGAGAGAGAGAGAGAGAGAGCGCATTTATCTTTTCTTCTGTTCTCTCATCAAAGCTGGGAGTAGAATTTTAGGTCCCTCTGTGCTCCGTCCCTCTCTATTTAAAATCTCTTCCAATTCTAACATTTTCCATTGTAAGGCCCTTCCCATCCCTGACACTCTCTGGTCTAAGGCCCCTCCCAGCTCTGGCATTCCCTGTTCTAAGGCCCTTCTCAGCTTGAACATTCTCCATGCTCAGGTCTCTCCCAGCTCTGACATTCTCCGTCCTAAGGTCTATCCCCAGCCCAGACATTCCTCGTTCCTTTTTCAAAAGGCTTTATTCTCCTCTGACATCCTATAATTCTAAATTCTACACACATGTGAGCTATTATTAGAAAGAGAAGAGAAGATCCAGCCCAGGGACCTCAGAATTCCCCACTCGAAGAAGAGGCCACTTTCCTTTGAGCGGTTGGAGACGAGCCGTCGCCCTCCTCCTTTAGGGAAAGGCAATTAAGTGGAGAAGGAGGCATCTGGACCAGAGCTCCGGGAGCCTGCAGGAGAAACATCTGGGAGTGAAAGCTTCGAGCTGGGGCCCGGTAAGGCTGAGGCCTTCCCCCAGGAGCCCGGAGGGACAAGGGCCATGTGTTTCCTGGCCTCCCTCCCTTTCTCCTTTGGTCCCCAGGCCTCTTGGGTTTTTCCCAGACCCAGGGAGGCACACAGAAGCTGGCTTCGGGGCTGGGAGCCCTTTCCCCAACATAGCACTTTCCCTACTGCAAAATCATCTGGACATTGGATGGTCAAAGCTGCCAGAGCTGTCTATGATGACCAACGTGGAGACTAAGACTAAGAGAAGAGGAACGGGCCCAGTTCTGTTCATGATGACATCATCAGGGCACTGAGGACCCTATCAAGGAGGAGATGACATCCTCAGGGCTTCTCTGGGAACTTCAGAGCGAGGATGCCCCTGGCAAGTAGCCTTCTCTGAGCAGGTGACTCCCATCGGGTGCTGGGTTGGCGAAATGGGCAGGTTACACATTTTTTCCAACTTTCACTCGCATCCAATCCATTCCCAAGTGGATTCCTCCCATCCGCCATGTCTTCTGCCCCTTCCCACCCAGAGTGCTGAGCTGAGCACCTCGTGGCCTGGCTCCAAAGCCCTGCTTGGCTGGGGTCTTGCTCTGAGCTCTTTCAGGACCCGAACGGGTCCTTTGACCAGCTTCTGAGTTCTCTTCTCTCATTGCCACATAATTTGCACCAGAGGGGCCACCCACTGGAGAGACATTAGGAGGGGTGACTGCCTTCTTTCTTCCCCATCTGTTCCCTGTGTGGGAACGCTGAGCTCCTCCTCAGACCCTTCCCCCATTAGAGTGTCTGCTCTTTGAAGCCAAGAACTCTTTTTTCCCTTTTGTCTTTGTCTCTGCAGGGCCCGGAACACTGTGGAGGCTTCATAAATGCGTGTTTGTTGGGAGACGCCACCTTAGAAAAGTCCCAAACCTCTCTGCGCCTCCATTTCCTTCGATGCTAATGTTGTAGCTTAGTCACTTTTTTGTGACCCCATTTGGGGTATTCTTGGCAAAGATACTGGAGTAGTTGGCCACAGCCTTCTCCAGTTCATTTTACAGATGAGGAAACTGAGGCAAACAACGTTAAGTGTCTTGCTTTGGATCACACAGGTAGGAAGGGTCTGAGGTTGGATTTGAACTCAAGTCTTTCTGACTCCAGGTGTGGCACTGTATCACCTAGCTGTCCCCAGGTGTTAAGTAGGAAGGGGAATAAGAAAGGGATTCCTTTAGGGAATGGGATGGATCTTCATATCTTCTGACTACTTAGTCCTCCAGGGTGCAACAGGAGTCGGGGCTCCGGCTGGGACTCTCTGAGGCCAGGAAACAGATCTCAGTCCACATGAGGTTCCTACCTCTGCCTTCGGGCTTGTTTTCCCCCCGGAGCTCTCCTACTGGAAGCAGCCCCAGAGGAGGCAGAATCACACCTCGAAGCCTGGTAGGGAAGGGTGGTTCCCTTCCCTCTCCCCAGCCCTGACGCTCCCTGCCAGGCTCCCCAGGATCCTGCGGTGACCCTTCGTTCCCCAGTAACCACTGGGCTGCCCTTAAATATACAATTTCATTTTCTTTCACACTGGTTAATGAACAGAAAAGAAAAAAAAAATACACCAGAGAAAAACCGACATAAAAATTCCTTCCTGGCCCCCCGCCCAGCTCTTGGGGCCTGGGGGAGGCAGGCTGGAGCTTAACTGTTTCCCAGCTGCTCTCGCTGCCCAGGAGAGAAGCTGCTCCCTGCCTGCAGACGGAATGAGGCATCTGGAGGCTGACAGGCTAGCAGTCCCCAGAAGTCACCAGAAAGCCCCGGGGCAAGGGTGCCTTTCCTGTGTTAGCATCCCAGCTCTCTCCTAGAGGTAGACTTTGAGAGGTTCATACCTCTGACTTTGGTCTTGTTTTCCCTGAGGAGCAGCCCTAAGGCTGATCATGGAAGCCCCAATAGCCCCATTTTATGGATGAGAAAGAAACTTTCAGACCAGTGCAGTGGCAAAGGGCTATATTGGAATTTGAACTCGGGGCTTCTTGACTTCCAGGTTTATCTTTTTTTTTCTTCCACCTTTTGTCTGATCTCAATTACTTAAGCTCATTTCTGAGGGCCCAGCTCAGGGGCCTTCTTTACCTTGGTCACCAGGTGACTGGGAATCCCAATATGCCAGCTATTCCACAGGCCTATGAAGCTCCCTCCTTGCCCTTCTCTCCTTGAACTCCTTCCCTGATTAGCTGGGTGCCTGTCCTCCCCACCTCCTAACCCTACTACCAAGCTGCTGGAAGGCAGGCCTTAGTGGTACTAGCCACTGGGTGCCCACAGCAGGATCTACCACAGATACACAGCAGGTACTTAATCAATACACAATGATTTTCTTTCACTATGTTCTCTTTTCTATGGCCCCTCTTAGTTCTGACATTGCCTATTCTAAGCTCCTTCCCACCTCCAACATTCCCTGTTCTAAGCTCCTTCCCACCTCCACCATTCCCTGTTCTAAGCTCCTTCCCATCTCTGACATTCTCTATTCTAAGCTCCTTCCCACTTCCAACATTCCCTGTTCTATGCTCCTTCCCATCTCGGGCATTCCTTGCTCTAAGCTCCCTCCCAGCTCTGACATCCCATGTCCACCTCTGACATTCTCTTTTCTAAGGCCCCTCCTAGCTATGACATTCCCTGTTCTAAGCTCCCTCTCACCTCTAACATTCCAGGTTCTAAAGGCCCTCCCATCTCCGGCATTCCTTGCTCTAAGCCCCACTTTTCTCCATCCTCCCCTCCTGGCTGAGCCATAAGTAGGCTTTATTGCTTGGACATGTACCCAGGAAGGGGGGGCAGGGAACAGGGAGTGATTGAGGGGAACCAGGAAGGGCATGTCTTCTCCCAGCTGGCACCTCTCTCCCCGTACACCTAAGACTCTCCCCTTTAGACAACATCCCACGACTGCCAGAATTATGTACTAACCCCAAAGGGAAACCAAGTCCCTCGGGAGAGTTCCCACGCTCCAGAGATGCCGGAGGGGCCATGGAGGAGCCCCCGAAGGGTGGGCACGGCTGGCTCTGAGGCAAGGAGAGGGCACAGGCACAAGAAGAGAGGCAGAGTTCTGCCCATTTGTGTCCTGGGGACCCTCCGGTTCATCCCTCTGCAGGATCACAGAGTTGCAGAATTGGAAGGGTTGGTTCTCAGAGGCCGCAGAGTCTCGCTCATACATGAAAGAAAAGTCCACTCATCAGAGGCCATTCCGCCTCTGCCCGGACCCCTTTCCAGCCCTGAGACTCACTTCCTTCCTCTAGAAAAGATGGGATTGAACAACGCGGGGATGGACCTCCTCCCTGGAGATCTCCCCCACTTGTCAAGGAGGGGATGCGGAGAGGATTCTCGTTCAGCCGGGATTGATTGGATTGGATGCTCCGCGAGGCCCCTCCAGCTCTGAGGCTCTTATTGTTAGCTCCGTTTTACAGTTGAGGAAACTGAGGCAAACAAAATTTAAGTGACTTGCCCGGGGTGACCCAAGGAAGCATCTGAGGATTCCAGCCCCGGGGCTCTACACATCAATACCAAGTTGCCCACAGTTCAGCCAGCTTCCATCTTCATCAGCAAACAGAAGGACCAGGGGCTTGGCGAGTTCCAGAGTCTCAGAGCCCAGGCATCCATCCCCTTTGCCCCCTCTGCTTCCATACCTCCCAGGATGGAAACCTCACTCCCTCTAGACCAGAATCCATTTCTGTTTGGAGGAGTGAAAGGGAAGCTGAGCCGCTGCCTTCTCCCACAACAGAAATGCTTTTCCTCGTGGCCTGGAACCTCCGTTCCCACCATCGGGCGTAGACTCATCCCAGCCTGGGAGAGACCTGGGCTGCGCCGAGTAACTTGGGTCTCGCTCGGTGGAGGGACTGTTGGTGGGGGGCTGTGACTCATTAAGTCCCACGTCACCGCTCCTTCCCCCAGCCCAGTGGCTGACTCTGAGCTTGTGTGGGCCTCCCGTGTGTGGGCAGAGAATGAAAGGAGGCCAAGAAAGAGATAGTCCCAGAGAGGACGGGGAGGGAGGAGGGAGAGGGCAGGAACGAGGGGGAGAACTCGCTCCGCTCTCCGGGCTGGGAGCCTGTCTTTCCCCCCAGGATCTCCCATCGTCCCAGGGCCCACGCCTCTGGAACCGAGCCCTAGTTTAGAGATCACCCTTTGGAGCGGGAGCTGGGGGCAGGGAAGCCTTGGATCCAAGGACCAGCCGGGGAAACTGAGGCCCCGATGGCTCCCCTTCCTCGAGGCGACTCCCAAATCCTCCTTCACAGATCCTAGCTCTGTGCCTTTCCTGATCCCACTCTCTGAGGCTCCAGATCTGGCCTGTCCTTCAAGGCCCCGTCAGAGACTCCTTCTTCTGGACTGGCTCCTCCCTGCACTGGCAGGGACAGGGATCTCCCCGCTTCACGTGTCTCTTAGCACCCAGTGTAGGATTTGGGGCGACATCCATCCACCAGCATTTATATACTAAGTGCCTGCGGCCCCGGGAATACAAAGCAAAAATGAAGATGATAAACGAGATGATGTGGCACGGGCCTCCGGGAGGAGAAACACGGGGAGGCCTGCTCTGCCAACAATCCGAGCTGTCCCAAAGTAGGATGGGCAGTGAGGAAAGGTAGTGAGCTCCCCGTCACACGCCCAGAGGGCTTCAGGCGAAATGACCACAGGACGGGGAGTCGGGAGCCATCCAGGTTCTAGGTCTCAAGTCTCCCCAATGTCTCTGACCATCCATCTCCCTGTTGGAGTCCTGCTGGATGTCAGTGAGGGAAGTCTGGCTGGCTCTGAAGCCTCCAGCCTCCACTTAGCCTCTCGCTCACGTGCGTGTCTTGCCCCTCAGTCCATCTGGGCGCCCCTTGGCTCTGGCCAGGGGGCTCAAGCTTTGTCTTGGCCCAAGACCAGGCTGAGTTTGGACGTGCCTCTCCCTTTCAATGTCAGGCATCTGAGAGAAGCTGGAGTCGCAGGGACCTCGCCCAAATGTACCTCTGAGGTCAGCTAGTCCTCTTACAGAGGAGGAAACTGAGGCCCACGAGAGTAAAATGACTTATCTAGGGTCACCCGAATTGCAGAGGGTAGGGCAGAATCTGAATCCAAGCCGGCTGACTTCAAATCCCCACAAAGGTTTGGGAGAGGGGCCGTGAGGGATGATGGACAATCCCTGGCCGGACATCCATAGATCTGGGCTCTTAGCCTCTGAGTGACCAGGGACGAGCCCTCAGTCCTGGTCATTCCCTCTCTAAGGTCTGCAATGTGTTTTCTGAGTCAGTCACTTAAAGCTGAGCCCAGGGCTTCTCTCTAGCACCACAGCGTCTCCAGTCCAGAGCTGGACCCTCGACGGCGCTGTCCTCATTTAGGAAAAGATCATCTTATTTTCACTCTTCCTACTCCTGGTTGTTGGGGGATGGGGAGCCCCGGAGGAAGGAAGTTGGGGTATCCACGAGCATTCAGCCCTTGCCCAGAGTCCCCCCGCCAAAATCTGCCTCGGATCTGGGCTTCGGCTGCCCAGCCCAAGGCTCATTCTAGAGCAAAACAAGGGTTTTGCCAAAAGGAAACCCATTCTGGTTTGGGGAGGTCCCACCTCCCCGAGCTCTGGCCTGAGAGGACAAACACCCCCCGGCTCCCGGGGCAGCATTTTTGTCTTCTGGGAAGTTCCACAGCTCTTCTAGAGAAGGGTGAGCTTTTAGCCAAAGGGACAGCCCCCGACATCTGTCATCACCCCGGGCCACCCCGACCCCAGCTCTGCTGCCTGCCAACACGATAACAGCATTATTTCTGGGCCTGGCTAAAAGCAGCAACCAGTTCAAGTCAGCCTTCGCCCCAAGGTCTGAATTCCAGGGCCCTTCTCTCTGGGGAAAAAGGAGGGAGATCTCAACACACTGCCCTGGGAGCCAGACAGGACTCCCCAGAGTGACCACCCATCACCCAGGTCACAGGAAATGGACGCTCAGGAATGCTGGGAGCATCTGGCATCCTTCACGGTGGACCCATTCAACTTTTTTCTTTTAAACCCTTACTTCCATATAGAATCAATACCACGTATTGGCTCTAAGGCAGCAGAGCCAGGCAGTGGAGATTATGTGATATGCCCAAGGTCATACAGCTAGGAAGTGCCAGAGAGCAGATTGGAAACCAGGACCTCCCCTGTCTGGGCCTGACTCTATCCACTGAGTCACCTTCCCAAAGCTCTTCGCAACACAGTTAGCTTTAACAGACTTCCCAGTTAATTGGAATCTGCCCCATAAGGACCTCCACTCCTTCCTTCCTTCCTTCTCCCTCCTTTCCTCCTTTCCTTTCTCCCTCTCTCTCTCTCTATTTCTTTCTCTCTCTCTCTCTCCTTCTTTCCTCCCTTCCTTCCTTCCTTCCTTCCTTCCTTCCTTCCTTCCTTCCTTCCTTCCTTCCTTCCTTCCTTCCTTCCTTCCTTCCTTCCTTTG
>NC_058133.1:30498527-30523732 GCF_016433145.1 Gracilinanus agilis | reverse complement strand
GGTTAAAAGAGAGAGAGAGAGAGAGAGAGAGAGAGAGAGAGAGAGAGAGAGAGAGGGAGAGAGAGAGGGAGAGGGAGGGAGAGAGAGAGACACAGAGAGAGGGAGAGACACAGAGAGAAAGGGCTTCATCACAGGCCACTCGGCCATAAAGCTTTGGATTTTGGACTTTGGCAATCTCATGCCACAGAGAACTGTACAAAATGTCGCTCTATCCAGGGCCCGTCCTGCTTCCACTGGGACAACGGCAGCATTGGGGAGGCAGGGGGTTCAAATTCATAGAGGGGCTTTTTGTTATTCTTCAATTGTTTTTCAGTCCTGTCTGTCTCTGTGACCCCATTTGGGGCTGTCTTGGCAAAGATCCTGGTGCTGTTTGCCATTTCCTTCTCCAGCTTATTTTATTGATGAGAAAACTGAGACAAACAAGGTAAAGTGACTTGCCCAGTGACACACAGCTACTAAATGTCTGGGAGATACATCCTGTTGTTATCCTCATTTTACAGATGAGGAAACAGAGGCAAACAGGGTAAAATGACTTGCCCCATGACACACGGCTAGTAAGTGTCTGAGGCCAGATTTGAACTCACAAAGATGAGTCTCCAGGTCTATCTAGTCTTGATCCATTGCACTAAAAAGTTTATAAACCCGAAATCAGTTCCTCCTTCCATGAATGAGTGGCCCTCTTCAGTGACCAAACGTGGACACACTGCTCGGGGACCCAAAGCCTGCTGACCTTGGCACTCCCACTACAAATGAAACCAGAAGGCAGGAGGAAGTTTCAGCTGGGGAGGAAGGAGAGCTCACAGGTTCTCATTGGAGAGGCCAATGGAGCGTTGGCGGCGTTGGTTTTATTGTGCGTCCAAAGGCAACAAGAAACATCATTTCATGGGACATTTGGTCATCTCATATTGCAGCATTCAGGACGAACATAAGCTGGAAAGACCACCATGAAGGTAACTACAGTTTCCATGCCAACATCTGTTGCTGAGGATGAGAAAGTGGAGACGTTCTACAAAGAACCCAACAGGATGCTCCAAGCCAAGGCAATACACGCCTCACAACGGATCTGGATTTCAGTGTGCGAGGGGGTGGGTGGGGGATGGAAACTATGTGGTTGAGGGTTAAAGAACGCTGGGACGCTCAGCCTCCTTAGGCCTGAAGGTCCTGGAAACTTGCTTTGAGAGCAGAGCAGGGAATCACTGGACATGGGGAACCCTGAAGGACGTCAGAGAAAAAAAAAATCGGCTTTGTTCTAACTAACGAGAAATGTTTAGCTGCCGATGTGGGAGGCACGTCCCAGGCAGCTGTCTGTGTGTGCAGTCGGTCCATGGGATTGGCAGAGGAAAGATAGAGTCAACATGGAATCAGATGAAGGAGAAGAGGTATGGAATTACAACAGGGAAGGGGAAAGGGAATAAGCATTTAGATGGTTCCCATTCTAGGTCAGGTACTGGGTGAAAGGATTTTTACAAAAATTCTCATTTGAGCTTCACAAATGCCCCAAGGGGTAGGGATATTTTTATCCCCATTTTACAGATGAGGAAACTGAGGCAGACAAGTTAAATGACTTGCTCAAGGACACACAGATGAAGTGGGATTAGAACTCAAGTTTTCCTGACCCTAGGTCCAAGGCTCTATTTGCTGCACCACCAGCTGCCTCCAATAATTCCAGACATGTTCATTAGTCTTCATTTCTCTCCAGGCTCTTCTGACTTTCCAGACTTTCTCTATTATTACCATGAAGCACCTTCACCCTAGAAGTTCTCTCTTTCTCTGGATTCCTCACATCGGAAGTACTCCCTGGCCCTGTGGCCCCTTCCTCTAATTGGTCGGTTCCTCTTAAAACCATTTTTTTTTTTAAAGGAAAATGCTCTCCAAGCTCCACTCTTGACTCTCCCAGCCTTCTCTTCCATGCCCTCCAGGTAGGGCTCTTCTTCCCACCCCACTCCCTTTCAGCTCTCATCTCTGGCTTGTCTTCCTCCTTTTGGAGTTAAGCTCCTGGAGGAGAGGGATTGCCTCATACCCCCCACCCGCACCCCCAGCCCCAGTTCATTGCTCCTTTCTCAGATTCTTTGTTGGCAGCTTTGCTTCTTTAGGGAGTCCCTGGGTGGAGATCCCTCCAAGATCTGGCTTCTCCCAACCCTTTAGGCCCAGGTCAGCTAACAAGGAAGGTGAGAGAGGTACCACTGAGTCACTGTCCCAAGCTAGGCCTGCTGGGTCATGATGCTCCCATACTCCATCCAACAGAGTCCACGACCTTGGAAATCTGGCCCTAACATCCTTGGAATATGGTGTTCATTAGGATGGGCAGCTCTGCTTAACCCAGCTCTCTGCCAGCTGTCCCCCTGGAAAGCCCTATTCCCACCCCAGGAATATGAGACCTGCTCCTGGACTAGTGCTGGGAGGGCCGTAGGATAGGAAATGTTGGAACTGGGAGGGCACATAGGATAGGGCAGGTTGGTAAAGACGTGGCATGCCTGCAGAGCCAGCACTGGGGGAGCAGCTCAGTTCCCCCTCTTCCCAGTGCCCGAGGACATTTTTTACATGCCCTGCCCCTCTGTCCAGCTGCCCAAAGCAAGCATTTTCTCTCTCAACTCTCTCCAGTAATGGGGGCTCACAGATAGCTTGAATTTGCCCTCTGGGCACTTGAACTCTGAAAAGGTTCACCAATGCTGTAGGGAATGTTAGGGCTGGGAGGGAGTTTAAAATAGGTGATTTCAGGGTGGGAGGGAGAAAAGATTTGAATCTTGACCTTAGATGCCAAATCCAGACTTCTTCCCACTGTTCTTTGCTGGCATCTAGCTCTTGCTTTCTAGGCCTCAGTGGCTAGCTCCTTCCCACACAATTTCTCCAGCTCCCAGGGATGAGGGAGGTTTACTACTTTGGCCTCATTCCATTCTTTTTTTAATATTCAAATGAATGAATTTTAATGAATGGAGAATTATAAGAAGTTTCGGTCCTTCTCTCTAAGTCCCTCTTAGGCTTCTCTTTCTGGTTTTCTTCATGTTGGTTCCACGATCATAGTTACAGTGAATTTTTGGTTTTCCGTTATTTCATAAATATCTTTCTGAATTTCTTTGAAATTTTCTTCCTTCTGTTTGATGAAAATCCCATCTTCTACAGGAAGCCTTTCCCAACCCCTCTTCATTCTAGTGCCTTCCCTCCCTTAATTATTTCCTGTTTATCTGACTTGTAGCTTATTTGTGTATGTGTGTGCTTGTTGCCTCCTCCCTTAGAAACTGAGCTGACTCAAGGCAGGGACTGCCTTCTGCTCCTTCTTATATATCCCAACTCTTATCACAGTGCCTAGAACATAGTAGGGGCTTAATAAAAGCTTACTGACTAACCGTGGAGGGGAAAGAGAAATAAATAAGCATTGGCAGAGAACCTTACAGGAGCCCATCGCTGTGCTATGTTCTTTTTACAAATATTATTGCATTTGAATGACTTGACAGTCTTAAACAATTTGTAACTCTGTACAAGTTCTGCATATGCCCCATGTTCTGTGTTCTAATGATTGTTTCCTGAGAGCTGTTGAAGATGACTTCTGATTGTAATTGTTCTAGGAAGCAACAGGAAAGCTGAGTGTTGGAGATGAGATTGTCTCTCTCCTTGAGATTCTCGTCATCTCTTTGTCTTACCAGGAAACATACCATAATTGTTTCTGTTTCGGTGTCTGTTTCTGTTTCTGTGTCTGTTTCTGTTTCTGTTTTTTTTCTGTTGCTGTCAGTACTTTTACTAATAGCATGCCTGTATCTTCTCTTTCTGATTTATTGCATCAAATCTCCTTTTCTTGATTCAGGGTCATCATTATGATTGCTATCCTGAGGCCATCCACATATGTAAGGCTGTTTGGCTCTATAATAGATGGCCCCAGATTGCTATGGCCCCTGAGTTCTCGTGTCTGCTTTTTGTAGTCTGTCCTTTCCTTTGCTGTCACATTGCTCCCCAAGGGCTTGCCTGTTTGCTCCTTCTGCTATCCTATAGGCCTCCAAGGATGAACTGTGGGCCTTCACCTTCTCAGCCTCACTGGACCTCTCAGTTTTCAGTTTGGGATTCAATAAAGGCAAATATCATACTTCTTGGGGCCTCAGCCCCTCCACATGTTGAAGGAGCCATTGTAGCTTAAAAGAAGAGTGACTCAGGGAAAGGTCCGATAGGCCCACATCCAGCCTACCGTAGTTTTCCTTCTGCTGCTAGATTTGGTCTGAGCCATCCCATTTGCCTTATTCTTTTCTACCACAACAGAGACCTATTGCTCCAACCAGACAGAGGATGGCCAGAGGGACTGAAAAGACTCCAAGACAAAGGGGTCATGGCTGGCCCCTTTCTCCTGTATCTCTGGGTCTAAGGCCAGTCAGGCACACTGGACACAGGTTGGGAGAGCTCAAGAGGACGAGACATGGTTCCCGCCCACAAGAAATCACTTTAAGGAGAATGTGTGGCCAGCAAAACTGAGAACTAGAATTTGAAGGAGCCTCAGAGGTCATCTAATCAAACCTTCTCATTTTACAGGTGAGAAAACTGAGGCCAAAAGAAGTGTTTGTGGTTTCTGAAAAAGAAGGAGAATGATGTGTATGGAATCAAGTCTGGAAGGTCTCTCACCTATAATAATAATAATAATAATAATAATAATAATAATAATAATAATAACTGACCTTGCAAAGCACTTTAAAATGTACAAAGCTGAGGTACTCCAGGGCACTGAAGATTCTCTCATTTTGGTCCCTGAACTTAATCTGGAATCATAAAGGCATCTTATCTAAGCTTCTATGCAGTCTGGGAATTTCCTTTACAACCTTTAGGGGTGGGGGAGATGGAAGAGGACAGACAACACTGAAGAGAGGAGAAAAAAGATAGAAAGTAAGAGATGGAGACAGCTGGAGAGACAGATACATGACATAGATATAGAATAGAGTCAGAGACAGAAAGAGTCAGATGCAGAGACAATGAGAGACAGAGAGAGAGTAGGAGAAGCAACTGAGATAGGATGGAAAGAACCTTGGCCTATAGGTTTTCTCTCTCTCTCTACTTCTTTTTTCCAACCTTCCTTCCTTCCTTCCTTTCTCTTTCTTTTCCTTTCTTCTTTCCTTTCTTCTCTTCTTTCTTGCTTTCTTTCTCTCTCTCCCTTTCTTTTTCTCTCTCTTTCTCTCTTCTTTCTTTCTCTTTCTTTCTTTCTTTCTTTCTTTCTTTCTTTCTTTCTTTCTTTCTTTCCTTCACCCTCCCTCTCTCCCCCCTCTTTCTTCCTTCCTTCCTCCCTTCTTCCTCCCTGTCTCCCTTATCTTCGGTCCTAGTAATCTCTCTAAGACAGAAGGGCAAGGGCTAGGCAAACAGAATTAACTGATTTGCCTAGGCTTGCACAGCTAGGAAGTATCTGAGGCCAAATTTGACCCCATACCCTCCCAAGTCCTGTCCTGTTGCTCTATCCACTGTGCTACCTAGCTGTGTCCTATAGATTTTCTTTCTAGCTCTGCTCCTGAGCTATTTCATGCCCTTTAAAAATCCTTTTTCCTCCCTGAGCCTCAGTTTCCCCTTCTGAGCTGTAAAAATGAGAGAGAGTTGGGCCAAATGATCCAGATAGTTGTCATCCAGGTAACCAATGTCTCTCTAAACTGGGGTCGAACCTGGGTCTCCTGTTGTGTATGGAGCAAGGTAGCCTTTGATCTGTTGCTCAGTGCAGTCCAGGATCCCATTACCTTCTTGGCCACCACCACTTACAGACTCTTATTAAGACCCCAAGAGAACTCATTACCTCTACAAAATGGGAACAAAGAATTTATCTCCCTGTACCTCAGTTTCTTTTTTTGAAAAATGAGGGTGTTGGGCTAAATCATCTCAAAGGCCTCCCCTACCTCTAAATCTGTACCTTGGAAGCCAGAGAAGATGTTCTGGGCACCTCCTCACAGGAGTCTGTGTTCCCGACCTCCCCCTGCCTTATTAGCCCTCTTTCTCTCTCTTTCAAAAGAAAGGGAGTATGAATTCCTCCTTCCCATCTCCAGTCCCCCTGGTTTTGCCCACCAAGGCCAGGGGATGGCAGGCAGCTGCTGGGGCCCTAATTGAAGCCTCTGGACAAAAGAAGCTGCTCCAGTAACACCTGTGTCCATCCATAGTCCTGTATTGTTCACGGGCTTCCCAGAATCCTTCCTGGCCCCTCCACTCCTCGGCAGAAAACCCTCTGCTATTACAGAATGTGTGTTCCAGCCCCGGGTTGGAGCTGCTGTGGGTGCCCGAGCCTGCCAGGCAATCGGTCATTTGGGGAATGGAATCCAGGAGGAGGAGGAGGAGAGGTGGCCTCGGACCTTAGACTGCTGAACTCTGGCTGTTCAAGGTGGACTCTGGGAAGAGGGACAGAGAATATCCAGAGGAGGGGGAAGGGGGAAGAAGACCAGGGCCAGGGACTCCTTGGGACAGAGTTCTGGCAAAGCCCTGCCTTCGCCCCCTTGGGCTAGCATCTCTCTCGCCCTCTTGAAAGGACTTGTCATTCTTGTATAGTTTTCTATGCATTTACTTACATCCTCCTTGGGAGAATGGAAACTCCTGGAGGGCAGGGATGGCTTTGTATCCCCAGCACTTAGCACAGGGACTCTCCTTGGCTAGCTCTAAAGGGCGCTGTCTCTGCTGCCTCCTCCTCTTCCCCCCACTGGGCTCTGATAGGTGGAGCCCTCACCTTATCTCTCCTCCATCAAACATCACTTCCTGGACTGTTCCTCCCACTGGGTACCCCACTGTCCCACGCTAACTCTCTGGAATGTGTTCTTTTCTCCTATTAGAATATAAGCTCCAGGGGGCAGCTGGGTAGCTCAGTGGATGGAGAGCCAGGATTAGAGACAGGAGATCCTGGGTTCAAATCTGACCTCAGACACTTCCCAGCTGTGTGACCCTGGGCAAGTCACTTCACCCCCATTGCCTAGCCCTTACCACTCTTCTGCCTTGGAACCAATATGCAGCATTGATTCTAAGAGGGAAGGTGAGGGTTAAAAAAAAAAGAAGAAGAATATAAGCTCCAGGAGGGCAGGGTCTGCTCCTTTTTTCTTGTAATTGTATCCCTGAGACTCAGTACACTAAATGGCACATAGTAAATGATTTATAATTAATAAATGGTTTTTCATTCATTCATTCACCTAAGTGATTACTGAATTGAATTAATCAATCAACAAATGCATATTTGTTATAGTTAATTGAATTGAAGTTCTAGCTCTGGAATAGACCTACTGTGTGCTGCTGGTCAAGTCATTTCCCCTCAGGTCCTTTGGTCCAAAGGCATAATCTCTTATGTAGGTAGAAGGCCTGAGGAAAGAGTGACTGACTGGACCTCAACGATGTCTCTTCCCTTGAACAATGGCGACTCTAACCCTCTGGGGCCCGTGCGTTCTCTGACGCTTGCCCAAGTCCTCCCAACGGGCCAGGGTCATTCTCTGGAGAGCGGTGCAGGGCCCAGAGCCCCGAGCATCGATGGGGGTCTTCTGGCCGGTGGGTGACTTGGCTGAGTGCTCTGATCCGAGAGGACCCAAAGGCCCAGGAAGATGTGTTTCTTGTTGTCTTTGGATGCACGGTGAGACTCCACGCACTCCTTTCCTTGTTTTTCCAAGGATGATCCGGCTACTTCCCTCAACTGAGCCGAAACGTCTGCCTCCAGGGTTCATTTATTTCAAGAACGTCGAGATGGACATGACGCGGGTCCTTCCGATGGTCACCGGGCAAGGACCTCCCATTCAGGGTTCTCACAGGGGAGGCTGTGCTCACTGCCCGTCTAGGCAGCGGCGTTCTTAGCACCTGCCACCCTTTCTCCTACCATCGTGGCAGCAGAAGCAGGGTGGGGCCGCCTCGCACCAGCACCTCATTTTATTGTCTATCATTTCATGAGTTGGTAAAACCAAAGAATTCATTCTTTGAAGGCCAGACTGTAAGGAGCCTCTCTGGAGGTAAAGAATTCATGGCTCGAAGGCCAGACTATTGTCGAGGAGCCTCTATTTATTTAGCAAGGCTGGCCTTGCATGGTAAGTGTAGTTATCACTGAGACTAAGCCAGCTTGTGCTTGAGATCTCCTGGCACTGTTTAGCAGAGCTCAGGGCCTCCTTTGCTCCCCAATGGGGCATCTGTACAAAGCCCACAAGAAGGCTTTGTAGAGACATCTGTAAAATGGGCATGATACCAGTAATAACCTATCTATCTGTGTCATAAAAAGAGGGGTAAACCAGACCTCTACAAACCCTTAACAAGCTATGGAATTGTTAGCTAATATTATCATTGCTCCCAGTTTTGCCCTCTGGAACTCAGTTTCCCCATCTGTAAAATCAAGGGGTTGGTGGAGTGATCCCTAAGGCTACTTTCCAGTTCTGATTCGTATGAACCTCTGAACAGGTGAAGAATGTTGAGCCAGGTGGCTAAGGCTGCCCAGGTCCCCCGGCTGCCACAAAGCCTGGGCAAGGGGCTGGATGCCCGGCCAGAGCTCATAGTGAGGGCAGTTAGCACAGGGAAAGCTTGAGAGTCCCCAGGCAGAGGAAACAAAGGCATCTCACCTGTGCACGGCTTTCCCTGGTGGCGTGTGCTCCACCTCAAACCCAGCCTGGCGCAGGACGTCGATCACGGTGTTGTTCCCCAGGAAGTGACCTGAAACAGCAAAAGGGAGACGAGAGTCTACAACTCGCAGGCACCTTCCCTTCGTGGCAGCAGGTGGCCAGCATCAGTGGCCCTTCCACAAGGGCTCCACGCCCCGGATGTTACCTTTGGGAGCAGGCAATAGGCAATAAACACTTAGTAAGCACCTGCTGTGTGCCAGGCACTGCAATAGGCTCATAGGTCAAGATCTGGAGGACCCTCAGAGACCTCCCATTTTGCAGGAAAGAAAACTGAGATCCAGAGAAGGGAAATAACACACAGGGTTCATCCTTTCACAGAATCTGGCAGCATTAATGCTGCTCATAGACCCATCCTATCTCAGGAGAAAGACTGAGGCCATCACTCAAAGAATCCATCCAAATCTCTAGGATGCTCTCCCTCCTCCCCTCTGTTCTACATGAGGCCTCTCCTGATCTCCCCGACAGCTTCCAGGGCCTTCCCCTTTGAATTTTTGTTGTTCAGTCATTTTTCAGCCTTCTGACTGCATGATCTCATTGGGGGTTTTCTTGGCAAAGATAATGAAGTTATTTGCCATTTCCTTCTTCTGTTCATTTTATATTTGAGGAAACTGAGGTAAACAGGGTTAAGTGACTTGCCTAGGGTCACAGAGATAAGATACTGGAGTGGTTTGCCATTTCCTTCTCCAGCTCATTTTACATTTGAAGAAACTGAGGCAAACAGGGTTAAGTGACTTGCCTGGGGTCACACAGCTAAGATCCTAGAATAGTTTGCAACTTCTTTCTCCAGATCATTTTATAGGTGAGGAAACTAAGGCAAATAGGGTGAAGTGACTTGCCCAGGGTCACACAGCTAGTAAGTGTTTGAGACCAGGTTTGAACTCATATACACTGTACCACCTAGCTGCCCTCTCCCCTCAACTTACTAGGCTTCATTTTGCACATATGGATACATGTGTGTATTGGCTCTACGATTAGAATGTAAGCGTGAGGAGTCTTCTTTTATCTTTGTATTCCCAGTGCTTAGCTCGGTGCCTGGCACATAGTAGACACTATATAATTGACTGAATGATTGATCTATTATAATGAGGGTTAATGCTGAATCTGTAATGTAGGTTGGTAAAGATGTAAGCAGTCAGGAAGCTAATGTGGCTTAGACACAAGCTGTTTATTGTTGGTACTGGATGTAGGTATGACAAATACCCAGTGCCTAAGCCAGCCAAGGGACTGATGTAATTCCCTTGATAAGGACTAAACCCCTTTAAGAAGATTTCCCTTCAGCCTCTGACCTGGCTGAGGAAATAACTCCTATTGGTTGACAGTGCAATTAGACAGGAAGAATGTATGATGCTTCCTGTCTAACAGTAATGGAGTTACTCTGTCTTCCCCTTAGAATCTTGAACAGCAGTCTACTTAGATCTAAGTTGAAGGTATGAGGCACTAGTTCATAAATTAAGCTAAAGATTTATTGAATAAGTTGATTAGGGAAAAGGGTTTGGAGAATGGGTTAGGAAACTATGAAACTAGTCTAGTACTGCCTTCTTGATCTAAGTTCAGGATGTTGATGAACTCCTACCTATGATCTTCAGCTGTCCCAATGGACCAGCCCTGGGACAGTAATGATCTCTTGATGGTAAATATAAATCAACCTCTTGTTGGGGAATAAATGACATATCTAATTGATGTTCCTATTGGGTCAGCAAAGATCTTCGAAACCTGCCTGGCCTAGGGAAACTAAGATCCCACGTTCTACCTCCTTCAACCACCCTGGATCCCACCCCAAGGGGTAGATGTATAGGTGAGAAGAGAAGTAGGGAAAAGAACAGAACCCAGCCCTAGGTCTCCGGGGCTTTATATACCCTGGGTCCAACTGCCAGTTGGTACTTGCCCTGTGGCTCATGCCACGGTCAACATTCCATCCAGGGCAACTGACAGGTTGCCCCAAGAAAACATGGCAGTATTAATCCTATATTAAACTATGAACCCATTTATTCTGAGTAGAGCAGGTCCTCCATCCTTGGGCTCCCCTGGGTTGTTAAGACCTCCTGGTGCCTGAGATCCCAGGGCCAGCCCCACAACAAAAGGAGATATGGAAAGATGACCTCAGTAAAGGCATGGTCCAAAATGTCAGCACTGAAATTGTGCTTTGCCATTACAAAGTCCTTCCCCAAATTGGTCCACTATGAGCTGAGCTTGAAAAAGTGGCGCCACTCCATGATCTCCGAAGACGGGGAGCTCACTACTTTCTGAAGCAGTTCTTTCCATTTTGGACAGCACTCATTGCTAGTCAATTCCCCTAACATCCAACCTACATTTGCCTCTCTGCTCCTTCTCCCCATTCTCTCCATTCTGCCCTCATCCTTCCTCCCTCATTGTGGACCCAATGTTTTCATTTATATTCATCTATATTCATTTATATTATATATTGTATATTTATATTATTACATGTTATATATTTCATTTCATTATATTCATTATATATATATATACATATATATATATATTGGGGGGGGCTGGAGAAAAGTATCAACACTGGCAAGCCCTTTACCTCTCCATTCCCTCATTGGTAAAACAAAGACTCTAATTTTATTACTGACCCTATAGGACTGTTGTCCAGAAAGAGTTTTGTGGGTACTAAAGAACTGGGAGTTATTATAACCACAACTATTAATTATTAATTTATTATTAACAATAAAAATTAATCATTAATAATAAATTATTGTTTATTAATGTGTTTATTATTTATTCTAATGTATTATTTTATTATACAATTTATTCTCTAATATATTAATACTTATTAATACTAACTACAGCATATAATGATCATTTATACTAATTTGTTATTATTACTGTCGTTGTTGGGGGGTGGGGCAGGGCTAGGGACTGAACAAGGGATTTCATTGGCCTTGGGAACTCTGGGAGGAAGAACTCTCTCTCCCAAAGAGGAGCTGCACTTTCTCTGCCTGAACCCCAAGAGGTTGAAATGCCTTACTGGGAATTATCGCGACATCATTGGGTCCAGCCATCCAAGGAGCACCGGGAGCCATCTGGGGGCCGCCTGGGGCTGAGATGAGGCCAAGGGACAGAAGGGTATAAGCAGGTCCCAACCTGAGCCCTTGCCCTTGCTCTGGGTGGGGCTATCAGCCATCCAGCAGCCACATCCACTCATTGGCCACAGAAGGAGGAGAAACCACCACTGAGGAACAGCGCTTGGAATCTCCCCCAGGCACCAAAAGCAACTTGCCTGCTGCCTCCTGGGAGACCTGTTTAATTAAAGGCGCCCCCAGCTCACTGTCTAAGCCACGTTCACTTTAAGGGCTTGCCAAGGAAAATACCAGCCCCGCAGGCTGTATACAATGGGCAGCAAATATTTACGCATGCCTTGACTGCTCCTGCAGAGCGAGGATTCCTGGAGACAGAGTTCAATGGACTTCAGAGGGACGGCAGCCGGCGGCGGCGTGCCAGAAAGACTCTGCCAGGCTTTCTGACTCCGCGCCTGGGGCTGAGATCCCAGGGTCAGCCCCACACCACCCCGAGGAATTGGAGGAGGATCTTAGTCTAGGCACAGTCAAATAGCTGCCAGGGAACTGAGATTCAGCCTTCCAAGTAAAGCTTGGGAGATCCTCCCGAATTCCCCCGACATCTTCTCCTCCAATACTAAGTCCCTGGCTTCCTTCCTGCCCGGGTGCCTGGACCTGAGAGGTCCTGCCACAGCTCTAAGACCCCTAATGGCTCACTAGTGCTTCCTGAGATCCCAGGTTTGGTTGGGACTCGGTGTGGATGAAGCCCCTCTTTCCAAACACAGCTTTAGAGAGGCTCACCCGCGGCTATCCCTTTAATAACCATTCTAGAATTTCACAAGGAATCCGAGTCAAGCTCCTTGGCCCATCTTCTACAGACTCCAATCTCTTCCTTTTATTGAAAACTGGGAAAACATGAGGTTTTCTCCAATCTGAAGATGCTTTTCTCCAAGATCTTTTATAGGTCACTGGCAGCAGCTCAGAAACTCCCCCTGCCAGTCCCTGGAGGACCCCAGGATTCAGGTCATGGGACTGGCTGGCAGGAAACCTGCCAGGGCCGCTGAATGCTCTCCTCCTGTCTCGCCTTTTATTTGGTCTTTCTGCTCTTGACCCGCCATTTTGTTCTCTGTCTCTTGAAGTTTAATTAGTTCATTTTCCTTGGCCGAAGGAATTATGGGCCAAATGAAGGAAAGAGCAGCCTGTGGGCCAATTTAATAGGAATTCGGAGTGTTTGAACTGGAAAAGAATGAAATAAGACTGAGAAAGGTAGTGAGTCGGGTTATGGTGAGCCTCAAAGGCCAGGCTAAGGAATTTGTAATCTGTCCTTTCTCCATTATGATAGAGTGGAAAGCCTGTTTGATTTAAAGTTAAGGACTCTTGGGTTTTAGGAGTTTTTTAACCCCCTATCTTCCATCTTAGAGTCCAAGGCAAAAGAGCTAAGCAATTTGGGTTAAGTGACTTGCCCAAGGTCACACAGCTTGGAAGATTCTGATGCCAGATTTAAACTTTGGACCTTCTGACTTCAGGTCTGGCTCTCAATTTACCGAGCCACTTAGCTGCCTTCCCCCGACCCCCACCCCGCCCTGGCCAGGTCTCTGGTTTTTGTTTTTTATTTCATGTCATTGGCTTAGATGAACACAAGGAAAAAACATTGGATTTGTTGTCAGAAGATCTGAGGTCGAGTCCCAGCTCTAGAACAGAGAGGCTCTGCAATGCTGGGCAGATCACTTCCACTTAGAACCTCAGTTTCCTCGTCAGTAAAACAGATATTTCCTTCTATCCCTACTTTTTCTGTGAAGCCCTTTTAACCGTACTCACAAAGTTGTTAGGAGGAAAGTCTTCTGTAAAGCTTAAAGAATAATTGTAGTTAATAAGATTTATTTAAATAATGAGCAATAGTAGCAGTCCTGAGTGGCCCTCTTGGCTCTGAGGCTGGCGTCCGCCCATCGGTGCCTCTGTCCAGAGGGGCTGGCACTGAGATAACTCGGTGGATGGCCAAAAGGGACTGGCTCACCCCCTTGCCAGTCTCCTGGCTACAGCTCCCCAGTGGCATGATGTGATTCCAGAGAGGGGCAGGGAAGGCTTCCAGCAGGAGTCTCTCCTATGAGGCTCAGCCTCGTTAAGTTTGCATAGACTCGGCTGGCCATTTTTCCCAATTACGACACATTTTGAAGACGTTTTCCCATATCAGAGAGGGGTCAAAATGTGGGGCCATAGAGAGAGCACTCCTGCACATAACCCTGGAGACACGTGAAGCACAGACATTTTTTTTAAACCCTTAACTTCTGTGTATTGACTTATAGGTGGAAGAGTGGTAAGGGTGGGCAATGGGGGTCAAGTGACTTGCCCAGGGTCACACAGCTGGGAAGTGTCTGAAGCCAGATTTGAACCCAGGACCTCCCATCTCTAGGCCTGACTCTCAATCCACTGGGTAGCTCAATGCCCCCCAGACATTTTTTTTTTAATAGACTCCTTCGGCTTGGATTCTTGGAAGAATGTGAGAAAGGGGAAGGCAGAGAAGCAAATTCAGGGTGGCCATGAGGAAAACACTTCCCCACCCAGAGAGACGTCCCAAAGTCTAAAGTACTACCTCAGTAGGTAGTGAGTTCTCCATCATTGGAAGTCTCCAAGGAGAGGCTGGATGGCCACTTTCTGGGGATGTTGGCGAGGGGACTCCTGTTCAGGTATGGACTGAATGTCCTTCCAGTTGGGATTCTTCTTCAGAGCTGGAGACATCCCGGGGCCCCTCAGCTTCAGAGAAGGCACAGAGTGGAGAGCCCGAGAGATTTTTAATCCTAACCCTAGGTCCTTGGCCCAGGGAAGGCAGTCTTTGGGATTCCCCCAAGAACAGAGGGGGAGCCTCCATCACTGCATTGGGAATGCTTTGCTTGTCTCTTGGACCTGGCTCTGGGCCCGGAGTGGATCTCTGCCACCTTCTATAGAGAGGCCTCCAAAAAGGGCCCAGGCCAGGGTCTTCCCAAGGCTCCAGGACTGGCCCAAGTTCACTGAGAAACACCCCCTCTCTGGATAGGACTTTTCTCCGCCTTGCCTGCCTCCTTCAAACTGTAGCTGCTGAAGGCTGTGACTTTGCTCAAGCTCAGGGACACCTCTTCCAGGAAGCCTTCCTACACCTCCAGTTCATATCTTATTATTCTGAGGCCTGCTTATTTCCTTGCCCACCACCCCTCCTTCTTTCCCACCCCAGACAGTAAGCTCTTTGAGGGCAGGGATTGGGCTGTTGTTAGTTCTGTATCCCCCGCCCCCAACCTAGTATCTCAGACACAACCAGTACAGGCTTGAGTCTGAGCCTCCATTCTTTCAACAGAGGGTTCTTTACGAACTCCAGGTAGCCGTGATGGTATTAGGACAGAAGACCTTCAAACCTGAGCTCTGCCACGCAGGTCACTCAATGGGGCATCAGGCAAGCCGCTTTCCTTGGCTTAGCCTCAGTTTCCCCATCTGTACGATGAAAGGGTCAGCCTAAATGTCCTCCAAGACTCCTCGGCTCTCTGACATTCTCTGTCCCTTTGAGCTCTGACATTTTCCATTCTCAGTCCTGAGCCGTCCCTTCCCAGCCCCCCCACGGAGCCCCCCCTTCCTCAGGCTGACTTTTCTTTCCACGGGCTGGATAATGGCAACTTGAACCAGGGCGAAGGAAGAGCAGAAGCCCTCCAGGGGGGACGGTAGTCACTGAGCCAATCAAGGCCTTGCCTTGGCCAAGGTGCACACGGGTAGGAGGCGATCCTGGCCAGGCGTTCCTAGAACTGGGGAAAGGGAAGCTCTGAGGAAGTCAGACTCACATAACACTCTTGGAACTTGGAGGGATCCCTTACGAGGGCCATCCGTACACAAGGGAATTCCCCTTCTAGCATCCCTGACCAGAGGTTTCCAACCTCTGCTTGGAGACCTCCAAGGAGTGGGAACCCGCCGCCTGGAGGGGCAGCCCATTCCCCTTCGGGATACCTGCACTCATTGGAAATTTCCTTCTGATATCCAGCCTCAGTTGGCCTCTCTGTGACTCCCCCCCACTGCCCCTACTTTCTTTCTTCTGAGGCCAACCAAACCAAAGCGAACCCACTTTTTCCTCCCTTTAAAAAATAACCCTTGGGGCACCAAGGTGGATAGCCAGGCCTACAGACAGAAGGTTCTAGGCTCAAATCTGGCCTAAGACACTTCTAGTTGTATCACCCTGGGCAAGTCACTTAGCCTGCCCCCCACCCCTTACCTAGCCTTTACTGCCCTTCTTCTGCCTTGGAACCAATACTTAGTAAAGGTTTTTTAAAAGTGACCCCAGATTTCCTGTGTGAACAGCCCAAAAAGTCCTGAATCCTGGAGCCCATTCATGAGCCACTGGGAAGGCTTCTACCCTTCCCTTTAACAAAGCCATCTTCACTTTCAGCGTGGCCCCGGATGACCGTGGGGGCTCCGGCCAGACTGTGGCCCCACTGGATTTCTTTCCTAAATGGGAGGAGATCGGGGAACCACAAGCGACTCAAGGGGGAAGCCTGAGGGACTTGCAGGGATGAGGGAACCTCAGGGTAAAATCTGAGGCTGGAGGGGGAATCCACGGAGCTGGAGAAGGACAGCTGTGGTGACCGACATCCCAAGGCCGGCTTTAGAGCTCCCCGATTGGCTCTCCCCAACCCTTTTCCAAACAGTTGACACCTCCTGTTAATCCTGACTCTGCCCATCCATCCTCTTTGCTCTGCTCACACAAACACACACAGTGGCCTCCTAATGGCTTGCTGCTAGTCTCTCCTCTCTCCAACTATCTTCCACCTAATTTCCAGGCCTGATCATGCCATTGTCCTACTCACAAACCTTATATGGCTCACTACTGCCCTTAGGAGAAAATATAACCTATATACAGATAGGCAAGTAAATAGAAGATATACTATTATATAATATAATAAATATATAACATATTACATATAAGATATATCATGTGTTATAATTAGATATATAATATAATAGTATATTAATACATAGTCGTTTAATGTATACATTTAAAAATTAAATTTTCAAAGTGGGAAGGATTTAGCAATTGGTGGGATCAGGAAAGGTTGGAAGGGTTCTTAGGTTATCTTATCCATTTTACATATGGGGAAAACCAAGGCCTAGAGAAGGATAAGACTTATTCAATGTCAAGTGAAATCAAGTCAATGAGCATTTAATATGTTCTTATGTGCCAAGCACTTTTCTAAACACATGTTGCATAGGAAGTAAGAAGCAGAGTTGGGATTTGAACTTGGATCTTCTCCCTCTAGGTCCATGATGCATCTTGAGAGAGCCTTCCTGTAGAAGAGGCCAAGAAGGAGGATAGAATGGCCACATTCAGCTTGGGGAAGAGGGAGGGATCAAGTCCTCCCTGTGTTAAGCAGAACAGACTGTTCTACCCTGTTCTTCCATGTCTGAATGATTTATGCCTTTGGCCTTTGGCTCCTACTTGGCCTCTGGCCTTGGGTGCCCTCACTGCCCCAGGTCCCGTCCTTACCTCTAGCTCTTCCAGACTGGTTTGGGCCTGGCTCTTGGCTGACCTCAGTCCTGACAAGCTCCTGCCCTTCCCTCCTCCAGCCTGGCACTGATGTAGCAGCCTGAGTCTCATGGTACATACAGAGAAGCCAGTTTCAGCTCAAGGAAGGCCTTCGTGCCGTAGGAGGACTAGCCCACCTCCACGTTGGCAGCGTCTCACCAGACTGGCCACAGAACGAGGAATTATTTTTTTGCCCACAGATATTCTTAAAGACAATTTCCTAAGTCACAGAAATATGGCAACCAGCGCCAGGGGAGGACATCCCTTCACCATCTTGGAAAAACTGATGCAAGGGAAAGATTACTAACTCGGAGAACTGTCTCAAAGCAAAATGGGAGGCAGCAAGATCTCCTTTCCTCCGAGTTTCCAAGCAGAAACTGGTCGGAGCAGTGTTTCAGGGCAGTGTGATAGAAGGGATGCTTCTTCAGGAAATAATAACAGCTAACTTAAAGGCTCCCTTATGCTATCTTGTTATATTATATTCCTGCAGTAGCACGTTATTATCATCCCCATATCGATCTGCCCAAGGTCATAGACAGTGAGTTGAGGATGGGAAGCAGGATTCAAACTCAGGGCATCTTCCTTAGTCTTGGGCACTTGCTCCACTGCGCTCCCCAAAGGTCAACAGGTTGTCCTACACAGTCCTCCCCATTTCCCAGGAGATACTCCAGTGTCTGCCCGGAAGGATGCCTGGTCATCCCATTGGTCCCGGGTGGGGCCATCCACCGGAGGCTCAGTGCCCACATCTGGCTCCCTCGCAGGCGGCTGGAAAGATCCAGTGAGAGTGGGTGGGTTGACTTCATAAACCATAAAGTGTTTCCGCCAATGGCGAAACGCAGCGTCAATGCCACCGATGCTTAATTCATCGGAGGGGCCGCCAGAAGGAGAACTATTGTTCCCTTTTAGGTGGTTGGCCCCCAAACCCTCAAAGTCTGAGTTCCAGAGCAAGAAATCAGAGGAAACAAGACGTGTCCCTTCCAAGCCTCCACAGATGGAGGGAGAGCATTGTGCAAGGGACCCGGGGAACAATGGTGCAATTAACAGGCGCTGCAGAGACAGTGCCAGGGGACTGGGAGGATGGGGGGAGTGGAAGGGGCGCCCAGCCAGATGTTTCCAGGGCAGGGCCGGCCCTGAAAGCCTCTATTACTGTCCCTAATCCCCCCCACATGTTTCCCCTCCATCGGTGAGAAGAGCAGGCTCTCGAGTCTCCTCTTTGGGAAGGGGGGGCCCAAGCCCATATTTATGTTCCGTCTGAAATTAATGCAGGGGCTCCTTTCAAATGCTAATCCTGCGGCCCCCCAGCTGCCTCTGCAGGCAGCCTGGGCAGGGCCAGAGATACAGAGAGGAAGGAAGGGAGGGAGGAAGGAAGGCCAAGCCCCTCTGTGTTCTGGGGGAAGCTGGAGAGAGGGTGGAACTGAGGGATCTCAGGGCAATCAAGGAGGACGAGGCCAGAGAGCTGAGGGATGAGAGGCAGAGAAGGTAAGAGATGAGAGAGGGCAGAGAGTGTGAGAGCTGGGACGGACCTTAGAACAGGAGATGGCAGGGCTGGGAAAGGCAAGAACATAGATCTGGGTGCCCAGGAAGGAACCCTCCATCCAGACCGTATAATACACCCTGCATGATCCTGGGCAGCCCCCCTCCCTCGGGCTCCTCGTTCGGAAAGCAGGGGTGATGCCCGTAAGAGCAGACATTCACAGTTTCCATACGTGATGCCATCAGGTGCTCTCCCGTCTACTTCAGGGAAGGCGTGGGCACTGGACCACCATCCGCAGGACCCTACTGTGGGGACAAATGGCCATGATGAAGTGACAGCAGGAGGAGGTTGGACTCCTTCTCTGGATCTGACTCAGGGTACTCTCTCCTGGAGCCCAGATTTTTGCCTCAGGCTCCCTGCCCCATCCTTCATCCTCTTTCTCCTTCTGAAATCTTCTCTCTCCTCCTTAGCCTAGAATTTCCAGCTGCCCCTGACTCCCTCTTTGCTCCCTTTCAGGGCCCCCTCACCCTAAAAATCATAATGAAAAGAAGACGATTCCCCACTTACAGTTTACAGTTTAGCATTAAACATAATAAAATCTGTAAAGTGCTTAGCACACTGCCTTGCACACAGTAGGCGCAACATAAATTCTTCTTCCTTCCCTTAAAGAGTGGAGTTTAGGGGGCTTTGTTGTTGTTTTGGCCTCCATACTTTCAAAGTGATTAAGGAGTATTATTTCATTCGACCTTCACAAGCACTCTGAGAGTTAAAAGCCACGATTTACCCCCATTTTACAGATCAGGAAATTGAGTCTTAGAGGAGTTAAGTGACTTGCCCAGGGTCCCACCCCTGGCAGGCCTTTCTGCCTTCCAGGGCTCTATCCATTACACAACATAACTGTACCAAGTGCCCTCTTCCTGCCCCACTGACCCTGAAGAGATGGGAAGGCCTCTCTCTCTGTCCTGTGTAGACACAGACCACCCCGGTGCTCTTGTGGAAAGCCTCATAATTCAGCCCTGTCCTCTCTATCCAAACCTCCTCTTCGTTGGCCTTCTCCCATGACCCAGGCCGCAGGGAGCTGCCGTTCTGTGGAGCTAAGGGCTCAGAAGGACTGAATACTCGGGCCATGGGCCAGGCATCTCCACTGTGTGCCCCGAGTAAAGCTTTCTCCAAAAGTGAGAGAAAACTTTGAATCTTCTCACCCACTTGTGTCCCCAGAGGTTTGAAAGGGAGGCACTCAAAAGACGGACCCCTCCAACTGTGTTGAGTTGCTATTCTTTGTAACTTTATCTGGGGTTTTCTTGGCAAAGATACTGGAGTGGTTTCTCATTTCCTTCTCCAGCTCATTTGACAGATGAGGAAACGAAAGCCAACACGGTTAAGTGACTTGCCCAAGGTCACACAGCTAGCAAGTGTCTGAGACTAAATTTGAACTCAGGTCTTCCTGACTCCAGGCCTGACGCACTATCCACTGAGCCACTGAACTGCCTATTGAGTCATAGACCTAGTTTCAAATCCTTCTCTGCGACTTTACTATGTGTGGGATCTTAAGCGAGTGATTTTATTTCTCTTGGACTCAGTTTCCCCCTGTATAAAAGCATGGAGTTAATCTCTTTGGTCCCTTCCCAGATTAAATCGATCTTCCTAGGTTCCTAGGAATTGACTCAATGTTCAGAGAATAATCAACATGGCGTCTTGGAGACACGGAAGGGGTCTTTGGTGGAAGCATGGAACGGGCAGGCCTTCCATTGAAATGTGATTCTTGGAAAGATCTCACCCTTCTCCTCACACTGTGGACTAAAATATGGGGAGGATCCAAGATCTCCCTGTCCCGGCTATTTGTTGATTTTTAAAAGAGCATTGGATGGAACTGAGCAGAAGGCTGCGTTCCAGGCCCCACTCCAACAAGGAGCAGATGCAGACACTAAAAGCAAGGAAAGCCTTCCTGATCACGAGAGTGCTTTCTAAGGGGGACGGGCATCCTCAGGGCTTGGCATGCTCTCCCTCCATGGAGGTGCTCAAACAGAAGCTGGGCGACCACTAATCGAGGCTACTGGAGAGAGCATTCATGTGCTGTTCCATTGGCTGGACTACAAGGCTTCCCTTCCCATTCAGAGACTCTGGGAGGGTCCCCATTCCAAAGTCTGACCTTTATTCTCTTGAGGCCATGACTTCTTGGCCATGGAAGGGGGGGGGGGGAAGTCTACTAATGGTTTATTTTTTTTAAACGTCCAAACATATGGTTAAGCTCAGAGGGGATTAATGTCGCTGGCCCATTAAGTCCATGTCAGGGAGAATAATCCCACTGGAATAATTAATCATGGAATGAAGAAGGGGAGAAGCAGTCTTGGGACCTTGGACACATGGGAGCGTGAACATAAACACTTGAAGATTTCTGTAAACAGATGTTCTCTCTTGTAAGCAAGTCTGCCATCACTGACGTTCCCGTTTTCATGGAATCAGAGATAGGCGATATGAGGGGCTGCAACTGGGCCAGAAGGAGGAAGAGTTGACTAGAGCTGAGTAAAGGAAGCCCTGTCTTGCTTTGTGATCTTGGGCTACTCACGTCCCCTCTTTGGGCTCTGGATTGCCATTTGTAAAACAAAGGGGTTAAAAACGAACTCGGAAGTCATCCGCCATGAAAGGTATCATGGGGGAATGGGTTGAACCAGGAGTGCTCTGCAGTCCCTTCTAGCTCTGAGACTACTCTAACCGCATGCCCCACTGGTGTGTCTTTTATTCTATCCACAATGGCAATATCGGGGATGGAGGTGGAAAATGTTGGGCAGGGGCAAGAGCAGAGGCAGAGTCCTGGATGGAAACCTTCTTGGCAACTCAAGTCATCCCATCCTCACTATATCCCAAGAGAAGCTCCAAATAGCCACATGAGTTAGACATACAGAGTGACATCACAAATTAATAGGAACATGGAAGTAAACACTTGCCAGGACTATGGAAGAGTTTATGACCAAACATGAGATTGATATATTCACAGGAGGGAAAACAGACATAAAATTAAAAAGGTTTTGCACAAATAAAATCAATGCAACTAAAATTAGAAGAGAAGCAGGAAAATGGTGGGGGGTGGGGAGAGGTGGGAAATCTTCACAGCAAGTTTCTCTGATCAAAAGTCTCATTTCCAAGACATATGGGGAACTGTCAACTTCATAAAAAACAAGAGCCAATCCCTAATTAGTACATGGTGAAAGAAACAAGCAGTTTCCAGAGGAAGCTGTCAATAAGTGAAAAGATGCTCTAAATCAGTGATTCCCAAAGTGGGCGCCACCGCCCCCTAGTGGGTGCTGCAGTGATCCAGAAAGTGGTGATGGCCACAGATGCATTTATCTTTCCTATTAATTGCTATTAAAATTTAAAAAAATAATTTCAGGGGGCTAAGTAATATTTTTTCTGGAAAGGGGGTGGTAGGCCAAAAAAGTTTGGGAACCGCTGCTCTAAATCATGAATAAGGAAAGAAGAACTTACATGGTGCCTACTAGGTGCCGGGCACTGAGCTCTGTGCTTTACTATTATTATTTCATTCCCCAAACAGCCCTGAGAGGTAAAGCCTGTAATAATTGCCATTTTTCAAAGGTACCACCTCATCCCCATCAGACTGGCAAAATGAACAAAACCAGAAAATGACAAATGCTGGAGGGACTGTGGGAAAACAGGATGGTACTTTCCACAGTACTGGGAAAGCTAGGAAGAGGGGAGGACTAGAAGACGGGGGTGGATTCAGTGTTGAACAGGAGTTGGGTTTAGCATGTTTATGGAACACTCAGATTCAGAAATCCAATAGGCAACTGGAGAAGCAAGATAGGAGGTCAGCAGAGAGGTTAGAGCTGCATATGAAGATCAGGGAATCCTCAGGAAAGAGATGATAACTAAATCCTTGGGAAGTGATGAGATCACCAAGCAAAATGGTGTGGACAGAGTCCTTGGTCTGATGGAGGACAGAGCCCAGGGAGGCGGCCAGAGGCATGATCTGGACAAGGATGTGACTCTGAGGAGTGGCCAGAGGGAGAAGAGAACCCCAAAAACCTAGCAAGGAGAGATTTGCAAGAGGAGAGAGCCATCGGCAGAGTCAAAGGCTGCAGAATGAGGGCTGAGAAAAGGCCATTGGATCGGGCGATCAAGAGATCGTTAGTGACTTGGGAGCTTCTGATGGTTGAAGTGGGAAGCCAGCCTGCAGAGATTTAAGAGAAGGAAAGAGAAGGGAGTGGAGGCCAAACTTATTAAGGAATTTAGTCACAAAGGGAGGATCAATGTGGCAGGGTAGCTAGTGGGTAAAGATGGAGCCAGGGAAGGCCTTTTGAGGATGGAGGAGGCATGGGCATGCTTGCAGGAAGTAAGGAAGCAGCCAAAAGACAAGGAGAGACTGAAGATAAGTGATGGAGTCAGGGTGGCAGAGGGGGAAATCTGCTGGAGAATATAACAGGACTCTCCTATGTGGGTGGAAGGCTTTGTTTTGGCAAGGAGAAAAATCACTTCATAATGGGAGACAGAGGTGAAGGAGGAGAAAGATGGGGGAGATACCTAAGGAATGTAAGAGGAGGAGGAGGAGGAGGAAAGAAGGAGGTGCTCTAAGCAATTTTTTCCACTAAAATATGAAGCTAGAGGGCATGCTAGGCCTGGAGACAGGAGGTCCTAGGTTCAAATTTGGTCTCAGTCACTTCCTAGCTGTGTGGCCCTGGGCAAGTCACTTGAGCCCAATTGCCTTGCCATTCCCACTCTTCTGCCCTGGAACCAATATGTAGTTTTGATTCTAAGATGGAAGGTAAGGACTTTATTTTATTTTATTTTTTTAAACCCTTACCTGTGTATTGGCTCCAAGGCAGAAGAGTGGTAAGGTACTATAGGGGGAAGCTGGGTAGCTCAGTGGATTGAGAGCTGGGCCTAGAGATGGGAGGTCCTAGGTTCAAATCTGACCTCAGACACTTGCCAGCTGTGTGACCCTGGGCAAGTCACTTGACCCCCATTGCCTACCCTTACCACTCTTCTGCCTTGGAACCATTACACAGTATTGACTCTAGGACAGAAGGTAAAGGTTTAAAAAAAGTCTATTATAATGGTCTCTTTAGCTTTTTTTTTTTTTTTTTTTTTTTAAACCCTTAACTTCTGTGCATTGACTCATAGGTGGAAGAGTGGTAAGGGTAGGCAATGGGGGTCAAGTGACTTGCCCAGGGTCACACAGCTGGCAAGTGTCTGAGGTCAGATTTGAACCTAGGACCTCCCATCTCTAGGCCCAGCTCTCAATCCAATGAGCTACCCAGCTGCCCCCTCTTTAGCTTTTAATTGGACAGATCTTAATTGGAACCTACCTCCATCCACCTTATTCAAAATGGTGGCACAGTGGATACAGAGCCAAGCCTGGAGTTGAGAGGACCTGTGTTCCAATGTGGCCTCTGATACTTCCCAGCTCTGTGACCCTGGGCAAGTCATTTAATCTCATTTGCATGGCCTTTGCCCTTCTTCCATCTTAGAGTTGTTATTGAGGCAGAAAGCTAATAATTTTTTTTTTAATTAGTGTTTTGGCCAGAACTTCTAAAAGTATCATTGAACAAATCTCTTCCCTTCATTTCTGATCCTCATTTTTCTTCTCTGTAAAATGGGTCTGGGGCAGCCTCTACTGGCTCCTGGATCTCTGTTCTTGTCTACACAATTCTTTTTCCCCTTCCATGCCTGGACCAGGCTCGGTGCCCTCATGGGTACCTTCCAGCTCAGAGGTTTGGGGACGCTGTGGGGCGCCCATGGGGGAGGCCAGCCCTCCTCCAGGTCAGGGCTCCTTACAAGGACTCGAGCTCCTTCCTCTTTTCCCCCAGAGGTCCTGGCACCCAAATTAAGGTGCTATTTTTAGCGGCCTTCACCGCCGCGTGGCTTTCCAGGCCACTTTTCATTGCATGTTTCTGTCCTAAGTGGGCTCTGATAAGAAGGAGAATTGGTGTCAGGCTGTCCCATGATGGGAGCCGTGTGCTCGGGGCTGCCGGGGCTGATAAACACGTCTCTTCCGTAGCTCCTCACACGCTGGCATTCCCACAGACACAGACCTCACCAAGGACCTGCTGGCTTCCAGGAGCCCCACCATTGCTGCTCTGCGGGGGGACAAAGTGGGTCCAGAGCCCGCCCTGAGCATGAAGAAGGTCTGTCTGGAAGAGGGGAGTGACGGAGGCAGGAAAAGCTGGTAGGAGGATGGCCCAATCGGCCAATGGGTGCTGACAAGGACGCAGTGGCCATGGGACAAGAGAGGAAGAGGGGGGCGCGCCAGGCCCTTGTGACTGAGGAGATACGGGGGGAGAGTTAAAGATAACCACAACAGCAATGAGAAGAGTCAGCATTTCTTTGGCACTTAGAGGTTGGCAGAGCTTTATATATGTTATCTCATTTGGTCCTCACAACCACCCTGGGAGACGGGTGCTATTTTTATCTTCTGCATTTTACAAAAGGGGAAACTGAGGCACAGAGAGATTAAGAAACTTGCCTAGGGTCCCACAGCTCCTAAGCATTTGAGGCAGCATTTGAACTCAAGTTTTCTTGACTCCAAGACCAAAGCACTCTCTGATACCACTGAACTCCCAAGGTTACATAAGTGGGAGATGGGGTGATGG
>NC_058133.1:30487273-30498127 GCF_016433145.1 Gracilinanus agilis | reverse complement strand
AGGAAGGGAGGGAGGGAGGGAGGAAGGACTGACTGACTTCTGGACTGAACAGAGTTCAGTCTCCCATTCTTGGGGTGAGACCCTGCTACAAACTTGGATGTGTTTCTTCTACAACAGCAGGTACTATTATTATCCCCATTTTATTGATGAGGAAACTGAGGTAGTCAATAGACAAGTGACCGGGTCACACTGTAGTAAGTGCCAGATTGGAAACTCGAGGCTTCCTGACCACAGTCCCAGCTCACTATCCGCCATTCCACTTTGCCTCCTTTGGGGAGCTGCCTGGAGGAGGAGGATGAGGAGCGTGGCCAGTGGGGTTCCGCTGTGCCTCGGGGCTGCCGCTGTTCCTCAAGACGCCCTCGAAGGCACCGAGGCTATCCGCAGCCCACCCTTACTCTTCCTATCAGCCCGGCTCTTCCTATCACGTGGCTCACCTCCAAGGAATCCACTGGAGACTGGCTTAGCGCGTGGACTCGCGAGGATGAGGGAATAGATGAAAAGCTGCGAATTAAGGGCCGCCGGGGCGGTGAGCACCAGCGAGGCACGGCGGGGGTTGGGCAGCCCCTGCTCTCCGGGAGCTTCCATCTTAAAGGGAGACAAGATGTGGAGGGGAGGCGCCCAGAAAGGGTGCCGGGACTGGAAAGGTCCACAGATGAGGAGACCCAAAGGGGAGTAGACCGACCCCCCCGCCCTTCCATATTCTGGATATGGCATTCGATTGTGGGTATTGTGACTCCCTAGTGGCCAGCAAAGAAACCACACTGTGGCTAGAGGAGGGACTTTGAGTGGCCAAGACCAGGGTTCAAATCCCATCAAATCCTCAAACACCCATTGGCCACGTGACCCTAGGCGAGTTCCTTGCTTAACTGCTCTCTGGGTTCTCTTACCTATAAAATGGGAATGATAATAGAATAGCATCTACCTCCAATGAGTCCTTGGAAACTTGGCAGCAGTAAGGAAATAGCAGTTATTATTATTACTACTTCTGTACTACCACCACCACCACCACTACTACCACCACCACTACTGCTACTACTGCTGCTGCTGCTGCTACTACTATACTACTACTACTACCAGTAATAATCATGCTAGGTATTAAAAGATCTGCCACAGACTATTTTAAAGACGAGGAAGCAGAGGTCTAGAGGCGATCACAGGCTGGAGACATTCGGTGTTGAAAGGATCCCCACCTCTTTTCACAAATGGGGAAACTGAGGTCCAGAGAAGTAAAGACGTGCTGAGCCAGGGCCCCTGTCAGGGAGAGGAGTCGGGCTCAGAGCTGGCTTTGGTTTCCCCATCCAGGACTCTTTCTTTAGCCTCTGCTCCATTGTTTTTCTTGCCTGGAGAGAGACTGAGCCAGCCGAGGGAGCCCAGGTCCCTGGCGCACCCAGCACCCAGAAGCCTCTGCGGGTGAGGGGCACGTGGGGCTGCGCACATGGTCAGGACTGAAAGCTGTCTTTGTTTCTGAGTTTGGGTCACCCTAACACAACTTGCTGAGTTTTCAGAAAAATTGGGAAGTGTAAAAAAACCAGACGGAAGGAAAAAATCTAGCTCTGGGCTGGCGGGTAGGCGGGCAGGCAGGGAAGGAGGGAGGGAGGGGTGTGGGTGATGGTGGTGGAGGGGACCCAGGCTGGGGCTGGCAAGCCTGCCTGCCTGCAGGAAGCCCTGGGTTACAGCCCATTTGGGGCGGAGGGGCAGGGTTTCAGGGAAGGAGATCTGCAAGCACTGCAGATCTGAGTTTCACTGGCCCAAGGAGACCCTGGAAAGCACGTTTCAGCTCCTGATGATTCTGTCAGTCAGCCCAGCAAAAACTCCTCTTTCCCAGAGCCTAAAGGTCTGAGGAGAGCTGCCTTTCTGCTGCCCCTCTGAGGCAAGTACTAGTAGGAATAGCAATCCCATTTTGCAGAGGGAGAGACTGAGGCCCAGAGAGTGGCCTCCCTTGGTCATCCTCACACACCTAGTAAGTGGCAGAGCCCAGACTTGAAACTTCAGCGGGTTAAGTCATTATAGGATAGCGTCTCCTCTCTGCCATCCTGGGGACCCTCGTCCCACAGTGTAGGTGCTACAGGACTCTGGAGAAATAGAGTCAGAATAATTTTAGAAATACCCACTTCTCTTGAGTTCTCTCTTAATGATTTTCTCGAGTGGGCAGGGTTAAGGGCTATTATTCTCATTTTGCAGAGAAAAATGGGGCCCAAAGAGGGCTCCCTAAAATCTCAGGATTTCTGAGCTAGAAGAAATCTTAGAAGGCAAACAATCCAACTCATACCCAAGCAAGAATCCCTTCTACACTCTAACGGATGAAGGGACTCTCCCAGACATTACCTGAAGGGGGAACTCCTCATCCTTGGAGCAGCCCATACCACTCTGGGTCAGCTCTCATTGTTAGGAAGTTTGTCCTGACACTGAGCCTCAGTTTACCTTTATAAGTCTCCCCCACCCCACTGGTCCTCATTCTACCCTCATTCTACCCTCTACGAATCCTTCTTCCACAGAGCCACCCTTCACATGCCTGAGGCAGTTAGCTTGGTCTCATTCCCACCCAACTCTTTCAACTGGGTCCTCCTAAAAGACACATTCAAAGTCCTTCACAAATTCTGGGATCCTCCAACCAGATTATCAATGCCCAAAGAAATATCAGTTCTGGGGGAAGCTGGGTAGCTCAGCAGATTGAGAGCCAGGCTTAGAGACAGGAGGTCCTAGGTTCAAATCTGACCTCAAATACTTCCTCATTGTGTGACCCTGAGTAAGTCACTTGACCCCCATTGCCTTGCCCTTACCGCCCTTCTGCGGTGGAACCACTACACAGTATTGATTCTGAGGCGGAAGGTAAGGGTTTAAAAAAAAAATCAGTTATCCAGATCCAACCATTCTGGATGCCAGTTTGGAACTATGCCCAAAGAGTACTAAAAGACTGCCCACCCTTTGATCCAGCCATTCCATTGCTGAATTTATACCACAAAGAGATCATAGGGAAAAAGACATGTTTAAAAATAATTATAGTTTCGTGGTGGCAAAAAACTGGAAAATGAGGATATGCCCTTCAGTTGGGGAATGGCTGAACACATTTTGGTATCTGTAGGTGATGGACTACTATTGTGCTAAAAGGAATAATGAACTGGAGGAATTCCATGTGAACTAGAACAATCTCCAGGAATTGATGCAGAGTGAAAGGAGCAGAACCAGGAGAACCTTGTACATAGAGACTGATACACTGTAGCACAATCGAATGTAACTGACTTTTCTACTAGCAACAATGCAATGACCCAGGACAATCCAGAGGAACTTATGGAAAAGACGCTACCCACATTCAGAGAAAGAACTGTGGGAGTAGAAAAGCAGAAGAAAAACAACCGCTTGAACACATGGGTTGATGCAGACATGATTTGGGATGTAGACTCTAAACAACTACCCTAGAGCAACTATCAATAACATGGAAATAGGTCTTGATCGATGACACATGAAGAAACCAGTGGAAATGCGAGTTGGTGTGGGGGGGGGGGGAGGGGAGTAAGTACATGAATCATGTAACCATGGAAAATTTTTCTAAAAAATAAAAACTTTTAAAAAAATCAGTTATCATCATCATCATCATCATCATCATCATTATCCAAAGGCCATATGCTATTGGGTTGAAGAGATTTCCATCTCTGTGTCTTGTATCCCTAGACCTTATCCAGTAGGCACTCAAGAAATGCGTGTTAAATTGAACTGCATGGAATTGAGCAGAACTGGTCCGGATAGGCTAGTCCCTCCTCCATCGCTCTGCCTTTTTAAATGGAGTCCAGGATCTCATTTGCTTTTTTGGCATCCCTATCACTCTGCTGACTCACACTCAACCGACAGGCCACTGTTTATAGATGAGCTGCTGGTTAACCAAAGCTCTCCATCTTGGACTTGTGAAGTTATTTTTTTGAACCCCAACGCAAGGTTTTAAATGTCTTTCTTATTAGATTCAGCCCGAGTGTCCTAGCGTGTGCAGATCCTCTTGGAGTCTATCATCCATCTAACTCTCCTTCCCAGCTTTGAGTCATCTGAAAATGAATAAGCCTGGCCTCTCTGCCTCGTTCCATGTCATTGATAAAAATGGGACACAGTCCAGGGCCACGAACAGCTCCTCTGGGCCACTCTCACTATTAATGGCTACTCTCTGGGTCTGGTCATTAAACCATTTCAGAACCCACTTTGCTGTGCTGGCATCTAGTCCGCATCTCTGCATTTTTTTTTTCCCACAAAAAAAGCAGGAGAAACTGTGTCGAGGCCCATGTGAAAAGCAAGATAAACAATAACTGCAGGGTTTCCCCTGACCTATCAGTCTAGAATCTGTCAAAATGGGAAATGAGGTTAGCTTGGCATGACTGGTTCGTGGTGAAACAATGTTGGCTCCTTGTGATCGTTGCTTCCTTTTCCAGATGCTCACTAACCATCCCTTTAAAAATTTATTCTAGAATTTTGCCAAGAATCAAAATCAAACTCATTGGCCTACTACACTTTGTAGACTCTTTTTTTCCCTTTTATTGAAAAGTGATGGGGCAGAAGGGAATTGCCTTTCTCCAACCCAAGTTTCCATTCTCTACGCCTCCAAAGATCCTGGACAGTGGCTCAGTGATCCTATCTGCCAGTTCTTTCCAAATGCAAGGAAGTTCTTCCCCTGGGCTAGGTGGCTTGAATTCTCTAACTACCCTTACTTAGGCACAGTATGAGCCATTATCATTTTTTAAATATATCTATCACGCAGCAACTAGCTTGCATTTTTATAGTGCTTTGAAGTTGCAAAAAAAAACCTTTACAAATATGATCTCATTTTAAATCTGAGAGTTAAGTGCTACTCATTGTATAGATGAAAACTGGGGCAAAAAGAGGGTAAGTGACTAGCCCAGATCACATAGCTAATAAGTGTCTGGGGCTGAATCTGAACTCAGATCTTCTTGATTCCAGCTCCAGGGCTCTATGTACTATGCTACCTCGTTACCTTAGAGCCCAGTGTCAGAGTTGGAACAGAGAATACACAACTAAAGAACTAGAAGAGCCATTATCACCCCTCTCTTCATTTTTCAGATGGAGAAACTGAGATTTCGAGAGAGGGAAATGATTTGACAAATTTCTCGCAGACAGAGAATGTGTAATAAAGAAGTAGGACTTAAACTGGTCCTGAGATAAAGAAAAAGATTCCCTTCAGAGGAGAAGATAGCTGGGAATCATCTCTCAGTAATGGACGGTGAGGGACGGGCAATATAACAAAGGTGAGTTCATGGAGGTTGTCCAACATGGTGCTACTCGGACCTCCCCAAGTGAGAATTGAGGGGTGCAACATGCAAGTCAGATGGGCAATCTCCTTGGCAGAAGCAGACACACCTCTCTTGAGATATGGCTCTATCATGCTGATACACAGTGAGGTCAGGGTGGAATGAGATAAAGGCTCATGGGGCAAAGTTCATCCAAGCAGTGCCCTAAGTACCTTTTGCAGGGGAACCCTGGATTCTCACAGTGGGAAGGGACTTCAGCAGCCACGGTGTCCCCAAGAAGAATCTCCCTCTCAATGTCATACCTCAGAGCCTCTGCTGGAAGATGTCTAAGAAAAGCAAGCCCACTGCCTGCCCATTCCATTCTGGAGCATCTCTCATGGCCAGGAAGCCTTCCCTGAAGCTGCCTCCCTGTAACTGCCCCCCCACTGTGTCCACCTCTACCCCCAGGATCAAACCAAACAAGTTTGGTGCCTCTTCTGCCCTTCTTCTGCTCAAAGGCAGCTCTCCTGTCTCCACTGAGTCTTTTCTCTTCTCCAGGCTAAGCATCCAGGACCTCACTTGGCCACTATCCTCTTGAGTGGTTTCTTCAGCCCATCTTCATCTGACATGATCTATAGACCACTCACTCTTTTGGGCTTCCACCTCTGGATGATTTGATTCAAGGGAGCAAACATTTATATAATGCCTATTTGGTGCAAAACTAGGGCAACTCAGTGGCGCAGTGGATAGAGCTCCGAAGCTCAAGTTCAGATCTGGCCTCAGTCATGTCCTAGCTGGGTGACTCTGGGCAAGTCACTTAACCCTGTTGGCCTCGGTTTCCTCATCTATCAAATGAGCTGGAGAAGAAAATGGCAAATTAGCTGTGTGACCCAGGGCAAGTTACATATCTTTGTTGTCCTCAGTTTCTTCACCTGTAAAATGAGTCAGACAAGGAAATGGCAAACTACTCCAGAATCTCTGTCAAGAAAACCCAAATAGGGGCAGCTGGGTAGCTCAGTGGATTGAGAGTCAGGCTTAGAGATGGGAAGTCCTGGGTTCAAATCCGACCTCAGACACTTCCCAGCTGTGTGACCCTGGGCAAGTCACTTGACCCCCATTGCCCACCCTTACCACTCTTCCACCTAGGAGCCAATACACAGAAGTTAAGGGTTTAAAAAACAAATAAAAAAAAAAAGGAAACCCAATTAGAGTCACAAAGAGTTGAACATGGCTGAAAACAACTGAATGACACAAAAGGTTCTAAACTTTGTACTGGGTGCTCGGAGACGAAGACCTGCCCTCTGGGGCTTTCCATTCTTCAAGAGATCAGACTGAGTCCTAGAGAAGAATTAGAAGATGGAGAAAACCATGGCTTGGGGGAATGAGGGAAGGAGGCTTTGGGAAGGAGGTCGCATCTCATCTTAGATTTGGTATCAAAGCTAAATGAACGTTGAAATGGGAGAAGGATTCCAGCAAGAGAAGATGAGGAGGGAATGGATTCCGGGCATGGAGTTGATGCCTGTGTGGGGAGGCCAGAGATGACACATCTTGAAGAGGAGTAAAGAGTCCAGTTTGGCTGGGATGGGGCGTATGTGCAGGAGAATAACATGAAATAAGGACAGAGACGTAGGCTGGGGTCACAGCACGGAGAGTCCCCACTTAGCCGGTGTCCCTCCTATCACGCAGAGCCCACGACTCCAGCCAAGAGGAGGAATTCCACACAGGGCTGGTGAAGCCAGAATAAACCAGTCCTCTGAGTCAGAGCGGGACGGTTAACTCGGCTGTCACTTTGGGGCTGCCAATGTTGAGCCGGGCGGGTGTGCCGGCTCCCCACTCTTGGGCTCATAAAACAGGCCCAGCTGCAAATCAGACCATCGGGCCAGGCTCTGGGCCAAGCCGCGATGTACAAGCAAGTTTATTAGACTGCTAGGGTCTCACCCCCTGCTGTCTTATAGCACGAAGGAATCTGTGGATGGAATGAGGATTTCAGCATGGGTCCAACCTCGAACAATGGGAGGAAGAGGAAATTTGTTAAACTGGTGCTGTCCTGTTGGCCATGGCCTTTGGGGTGAAAGAGCTGGGCTGGGGCCGTTTGCTGGAAATGGGCATCCAGGAATCTGCCCATACCTGCATTAGGAAAAGAACAGGTAACTGGAACCACCTTGGTCCTGCCTTCAGTCCTACCATCCAATCCTTTGTGAAGTCAGAGCTGAGAGTAGAAGAGGCAAAAAGTGAACAGAAAGGGGCAGCTGGGTAGCTCAGTGGATAGAGAGCCAGGCCTAGAGACGGGAGGTCCTGGGTTCAAATCTGACCTCAGACACTTCCCAGCTGTGTGACCCTGGGCAAGTCACTTGACCCCCATTGCCCACCCTCACCACTCTTCCACCTAGGAGCCAATACACAGAAGTTAAGGGTCAAAAAAAAAAGGGGGGAAAAGAAATGAAGAATCCAAGAAAGTCCTGGCTGCTGAATTCTGGTGCTGTGGCTGTTGTAAGAGGCCCCATAGGGGCAGGTGGAGTGGGAGAAAGTATGACGGGAGTGGAGGGTGGACACAAAAGTGGGTCAGGGATGGAGAATGTACACAGATATATTTTAAAAAAAAAACTATCACTCAGATACTTCCTAGCTGTGTGACCCTGGGCAAGTCACCTAACCCAATTGTCACTCTTCTGCCTTAAAACCAAAACTTAGTATTGATTCTAAGACAAAAAATAAGAGGGTTGTTTTTTTTAAAGCCCACCATATTGGGGAATCAGGTTGAGTCAGGTAAAATATCAGCTCCCTGGCATTCCCTGCACTTTGGCTTCCCAAATTAGGTTGGAATGGATGACTGAATTCCTACTTGGCTCGGCTCAGCCTTGAGCATCTCAGCTCCACACAGGCACATTTACAAGGGACCTCGGAAGTATCTGATCTAACCCATACTTGGCAAACCCCTTGGCATCACCCCTTCCCGACAAGTTGTCCTCTGGGCTAGAGAGAGCCCACTACTTCCCAAAGAAACCTGCTGGGCTTTTGGTCAGCTTTCATGATTAAGTGCCAGTCTAAACTGCCCTCTCTCCGACCTGCCCTATTTGTCTCAGCTCAGCCCTTCTGGGGCCAAATAGAACAAGCCAGACCCATCTTCCATGAGACGACCCTTCGAACACATGACGGCTCTCCTGTCCCCCGAGTCTTGTCTTCTCCAGGCTAAAAGTCCCAGGAACTTCATCCTGTCATTGGGTGTCATGAACCACAAGCCCTTCACCAACCTGGTTATCCTCCCCTGGGGGCTCTCAGCATTTATAAATGCCCTTCCTAAACTAGGGTGCCCACTGTGGGCTCATGCGGCTCAGTGCCTGGTACATAGTAGGTGCTTAATAAATGCTGATTGATTGTTCGCTCCACTGAAAACCTGCGTGGACGTAGACATTGAACCATGGATGTCTCCTCTGTAGTCTGAGCCAGATCTGAAGCCACCTGCCCGGAGTATCCCTCAGCCCACATCTCTCCGCTTTGTCTATAAGGGCATCAGAGCCTGGCAAATGCTCCTTTCAAAACGGGGTCAACTCTGAGGTCCGTCTACCTTGGTCCCTCCATAGCTCTTCTCTGAATCATTGAAAGCATTTGTTAAAAATAGAATGTGTTTATCCCACCCCCCTACCCTGCTCCAACCAAGAATACAATATGACTTGGTTTTCCAGAGGAAATATTTTTTACAAATACGATCGTACCACGCTCTAGTCAATTGATGAATCTTCTGAAAAATAAGAAGAAAGTATAATTCCCCTAAAGCAAAGCATATTGGGATGCCTAAAAGGAGTTGAATTTTTCAGCAATCCACTGATGAACCTTACTATAAAGTAAAGAACTCTCATATAATTTGCTTTAATGGAAAGTGCTTGAGGCCAGGTATCAGGAGTCTGAACTCGGATCAAAATTAAGTTTTTTAATGTATTACATGAAATGCGGAGGATTTCAAAGAAAACCAGTTACACTGGAATAATAAGGTCGGGTTTTTCTGCACGTCCTTTCATTCTCACAGACCTCTGAAATTCTATCCACAGTCCCATTTGGAATCTGGGACCCTACGCTAGGAATACCTGGTCCACCGTGTGGCCATCAGCTACCTGTTGAGCAACCGTCTCATTTTACAGATGAGAAAAGTAAAGGCCAGATACAGGAAGTCTAACATGGAAAATGGGACCTGGCATCATGGAGGGGACCCTGAGCTGAGAGCCAAGAGACAGAATCAGATCTCGGCCTTTACCACTACCTGTAGCCTTGAGCAAGTCACTGCTGGGCCTTAGTTTCCCAATCTGTTAAATGGGGCAGCTGATATGATCAATCGACTAACATTATTATTATTATTATTATTATTATTACTATTTTGCTGACCTTCAGCAAATCCTTTCCCTTCTCTGAGCTATTTCCTCCTCTACACAATGAAGGGGTTGGACTAGAGGTCCTAAAGACCCTGCTCTTCTCCTGATGAGATGACTCCGGGGTTCGAATGGTCTCCCCGGGTCTCACTGGCTCCAGCATTCTGTGCTTCTCTGGCTGTTTGGTCTTTCCCGAGGTGCCTAGAACCTCCCCCAAGATGGAGCACTTGTAAAGCCAGGACTCTGGAGGGGGCGTCCTCAGCCACCATCCCCTCCCCACCGGAGGAGCATTTCCTGAATGCCGTCTTCCCCGGGGCCAGGTTCATTCCAGAGATACTCTGTTCGAAACACATCACATCACAGGCTTTCCATCTGAGCCCAGAAAACGTCATGTTGGCCTGCTTAGAATAACCTCACACTTTCCCCTTCCCTCACTTATCCTGTGTCTAGACAGCACCTTCCCTACTATGAGATAATCTTTTTTTTTCCCTTAATGAGAAGGTCAACCCACCCAGGTTCACAGCGATTTAAAGTGGGCACAATCGGATGCTTAGGAAAAAAAGGGAAAGAGTCGGAGAATGGCCGCTGGCGAGCCGCCCCACTCCAACCCTGGACCAAGCCATGAGAGCAGCATGCAGGGCCGACTTCCTTCCAGACTCAGGACCATTTCTGAAACTCACTCCTGCAAATCCTGGAGAGACATCCTTGGGGCAGGAGAAGATGAAGCTGAGGGCCTGGATTTGGATCCTGTCTCTCTTTGCCTTCTCTTCCCTTCCTCGTCTATACAAATGAGGGGTTGGATGGCGGAACCTGGTCCTTTCCAACACGAGGTCCCAAGATCCTAGAAGTCTCTGCTCCAACAATTAATAGCTGTGTGTGAGCTGGGGCAAATCTGGGCCTTCCCTGGGCCTCAGTTTGGTCATTAGTAAAATGAGAGAATCAGCTGGTTGGACCTGATGATCTCTTCAGGCTCTCCCTCGTTCTCTAGAAGGATTTTAAATTTAAAGTGAGCACCAGGCCTGGAAGAGAATAAGCAACTTAGTAAACGCTTGTTGACTGACTGTTCATTGATATCTTCTGTTTTTACAATGATATTCTTATTTCAGAATATACCACCCCTCCTCAATTATAAAAAAAGAAAGAAGAAAAAGTTTTTTTCTGAACTAATGCTTTAAGAAACGGAAGGAAGGGGGAGAGAGGGAAGGAAGGAAGGAAAGGAAGGAAGGAAGGAAGGAAGGAAGGAAGGAAGGAAGGAAGGAAGGAAGGAA
>NC_058133.1:30476299-30487185 GCF_016433145.1 Gracilinanus agilis | reverse complement strand
AAGGAGGGAAGGAGGGAAGGAGGGAGGGAAGGAAGGAAGGAGGGAAGGAAGGAAGGAAGGAAAGAAGGAAAGAAGCAAAAAAGGGAGGGGAGTCTATTTTTCACATCCCTTATTCATATTGGCAATTATCAGAGGTCACTTTCATCCCTATATTTTTTTGCCTCGACTCTCAGTAGTCTGTGTGACACAGTGGAGAAGAGTTGGATTGAACTCGGGGGAGGCCCAAGCCCAAATCCTACCTCTGACATTGAGTAATTATGTGATCAGAGCAAGTCACATTATATTCTTTGGCCTATTAAATATGTTCCTATTATGTAAATGAGGGTTAGCCCTGTCAGGAGGCTCCAAGGTCTTTGGACAGCATAGCGAGATCCCTGGTGGCACATGAGGTCCCAGTTCCAGCACGAGAGGAGTTGCTGGCTCGGGAGATGACCCAGAGCTGCCCCCAAGCCCTTCCATCTCCCCAGCCTAAGCTCATCCCCTCATGTGTGATCCATCCCACACACCTCGGGCTGCTGACAAGCAGCCCCTGCTTCTTGTCAAGGCGTGTGAGGAGAGATGGGGCACAGGGTATCTCTTGATAAGGTTACTGTCAGGCATGCCTGGTGGCCACCACCAGGGTTCTCTTGCCAGGCTGGAGGACCCCTCCCCAGGAAGTCTGAGGGCAGAGCAGGATCAGAAATGGAATGAAGCCAGGCTAACAGAAATCTGGAAAATCATCAGGAGATTGGGTTTGGGAACTGGGAGTGTTTGGTTTGGAAAAGAGAAGGCTCCGGGGGACAGGAGAGTTCTCTTCAAGTACATATTTCCAAGTACATATTATTCAAGTACATCGTTATGGGGAGGAGGGCTTAGCCTTGAGCTTCTTGCCCTCAAAGGGTTGGCCCAGAAGCATTGAGTACATGTTGGAGAGACGCAAATGTAGGAGCGAGCAAAGGAAAAACTTGCTCACAATGAGAGCTTCCTCAGAGAAGCACTGGCCATCTTCGGATGTGGTAAGGGTGGTGAGTTCTCTGGCACTTGGGGAGAATCTTTGTACCTAAGCTGGGCAACCACTGTTGGTGATCCCTACTCAGGGAGCTGTGGAACCCAAAGTTCCTGAGGTCCTTTTAGACCAGGGGTCAGCAACGTATGGCTCTCGAGCCATATCTGGCTCTTTCTGCAGGAGCCATAAAGTCCATTTTTTTTCAGGCTCTGTTACAGGAGCAGCACTATGAGCACTGTACGGCTCTCACGAAATTACATTTTAAAAATGTGGCGTTTATGGCTCTCATGGCCAAAAAGGTTGCCGACCCTTGCTCTAGACCCTTGAGATTCTGGGATTCTGTGGGGAACTAACCATAGGCCTGAGGCAGAGCCCTGACATTAGGGCCAAGGTAGGGAGGCAAGCATGCAAAGAATAGAAATTCATTTGTTCATTCTTTCATTCATTCAACAAACACCAAGATGATGTATTCTAGGCTCAGATGGAACCAATGGTGCTAGGTCCTAGCGGATACAGAAGTTAGCTGAGAGACACTCTTTGCCCTTAAGAAGCTCACAATTTAGTAGAAGGATTAGGAATCTGGCTCAGGGACAAGCCTACTAAGCCCTGGCTGAGCTAAGGGCCTCCCAAAGAGGATGATTTTCCTGAGGTTTTCTAGAAATTGAAATCTGCCTTGAGGTCCATCTATGTATATTTCTGGAGTGTTTTCAGGTTTCATAGAAATCAGAACTGAAAGGAGTTTTTGCAACTACTTAGTCCAACTAAGTCATGTAGCCATTAGAAGGAATTCCAACCAACAGACAAGTTCCTACTATGTGCCAGTTCTGTGCATAGCCCTGAAGGAACAAAGAAAGGCAAAATGAGGATCTCTTCCCTGAAGGAATTTACCTTTGAATGAGGAAGACATTGCCCTATGCAAGTATGACACCTACAGAAGCTTGGAAGGGAAGGTATTTGCAAGTAGAAGGGAGGGAGCAGAGATTTGAAGCAGGGCACACCTGAAGTTTATTTTTTTTTAAACCCTTACTTTCCCTCTTGGAGTCAATACTGTGTATTGGTTCCAAGGCAGAAGAGTGGTAAGGGTAGGCAATGGGGGTCAAGTGACTTGCCCAGGGTCACACAGCTGGGAAGTGTCTGAGGCCAGATTTGAACCTAGGACCTCCCATCTCTAGGCCTGGCTCTCAATCCACTGAGCTACCCAGCTGCCCCCTGAAGTTTACCTTGATGGTCTGGGCATGAGATGATGAGATATTGTACCAGGAGGTGGCGTCATCAGATGCTAGGGAAGTTGTGAAGGAAGAGATGGCCAGACTTGGCAACCGAGGGGCTACGGGGGATGAGCATGATTGAGGGGCTGAGGATGACACCAAGGTTATAAGTCTCAGTGCTGGGGGAGGGGAGGGAGGTGACGTCCTTTACAGTAATAGGAAAATTGGAAACAGAGTGGAGAGTTAGAGGTAGCTTTGGACATGTTATGCTGCCATGTTTGAGGCGCATCATCCCATCTAGATGTTCTAGAGGCGATTGTTGAGGTCAATCTTATACCACATAAAGGGACCAAGGCTGGCTATGGAGATTTGGGAGCCAGCACCCCTCCTTCAAGTCCTGTTCTGGGTCCATCTACAAAGCCCTCCCACCATAATGACTACAGTGAGTTTATAAGGATTACAGTTACCAAAGTTGGGAAGACGAGTTCAAATCCAGCCTCAAACACTACCTGCCTGCCTGAATTTCCTCACCTGTAAAACAGAGATAACGATAAGCATCTGCCTCTCAGGGTTGCTGTGATTATCAAATGAGATGCTATTTATCAAAGGGCCAGAACACAGAAGGCACTTAATAAAGCCTCGTTTCCTTCTTTCTAGGTCAAACAGCCAGTTAAGTGCTCTTGTCAAGATCTGAACCCAGATCCCCAGATTCCTGGCCCAGCAGTCAGGGTGGTGGCTTTGCTCTCATTGCACCATGCCTCTGGACATGCACAATGGGGCTCGGTGCAAGGCCCTGCTCGGACCTCATCAGCCTCGGATGCCGGACACCACGGCGGTCTCTGGAACCCCCCAGGCGAGCAGAGACAAAGCCGGATCCCAGCCTAAGTCAGGTCTCATCCATCGCTGCCGGAGCCCTACTCAGAGATGAAGGAAGTTTTCCTCAAATTAACTGCTCCCATAAATTTATCCATCTGTTATCATAAGTGTGGCTTGGAAATGACTGGGCCATAAAATCGAAATAAGCCAGGAGCGAACATTTCTTACCCTTGGCTTCGGCTGTGTATTCTTCATGCCAACATATTAACTCTTTTTAACAGCCTGATCTGGGCCGGCCTTGGTCAGGGCGCCCATAAAAGATTTGACAAATTCCCGGTGCCTTAGAGCACAGAGCGGCCCGCCCCGGGGCCTGCCAGGGGCCAGCCAGCTTCCATTGCCAGCGTCCAGGCTGTCTTTGGCGTCCTGGAGACTCGGACAGACCCCCAGGGAAGCCAAAGGACCCCCTGAGACCACGGTGCTGAGGGTCTGAGATAGGCCAGACCCCGGCAACAACCAGGCCCATCTCCCCAACCCAGGAAGGACAGACGGACAGCCAACCACGGAGTGGCTCGACAGGTCCTGTTGGGTTTTCAATTTCCACTAAGACTTTGCTTTCCTTAAGTTATCCTCGAGGGCTTTTCTGGAACCATGAAGTTGTGGGATCGTCATCATAACCCTAAGAGGGTTTGAGAGCTGGAGAGGGCTCTAGAATCCTATCACTTTGTTTTACAGATGGGGAAACCGAGGCCCCCAGGAATTAAATTATTTCCTTTCTAGATGGGCCGTCTCCTTCGATTAGGATTCCCCACAGTGATGACCATCACAAGTTTTCATCTTGGCTCACTGTAATGAAGCCATCAAAACAAAATAAATAAATCCATTATCAATTATTTATTTTTTTTAATCCTTACCTTCTGTCTTAGTATCAGTTCTATGACAGAACAGCAGCAAGAGCTAGGCCATTGGGGTTAAGTGACTTACCCAAGATCACACATCAAGGAAGCATCTGAGGTCAGATTTGAACCCAGGACCCCCCAACCCCAGGCCTAGCACTCTAGCCACTGGACTACCTAGCTGCCGCCTGGTTTTATCATTTATTCATTCTTCTTCCAAATAGCAGAATGAAGACCTGACTAAATGAATGAACAAAATATCATTTATTAAGTATTTGTAATGCACCAGGCATGAAGGGTACAAATAGCCACACACTGCTGCAGGGGGGGTGACCTAGACTTTGAGGGGTCTCCGGCCACTGGAGACCGTCTATGTGAGCTGACCAGGAAGAGAAATCGGGGGACATCAAGCCTTCATTTGGACGCTCGTCACTTGTGCGGCCTTGGCCATGCCAGCTCCCTATAAAATGGGGGGAGACGGCAAGCCGACCCTCGGGGCCACGGGCCGCTTGAAATCTCCCTTTCCGTTTGGTCCGGCTCAGCTCAGGAGGCCCTGCCTGACTCCTGGAAGCCGCCAGCTCCCTTCTATTATTCACTCAACAGAGAATTTGTCACCCCCGATCACCAACCACTTTATTCTCCAAGAGAACAGAAGTTCTTTGAGGGCAGGAACTATGTCCCCTGCACATAGCAGGCCCTTTAGAAATGATTGTCAATTGACTGCTTGGTCTACGGGACCACGAAGGCTTGGGATAAAATGCCACGGAGGTATCCACGTTAAAGCTCTAATGACAGTTCTCGTGGCTGGCTCCGAGTGGGGGAGTTCTCTCTGGCCTCTCCAATCACATTACACCTCTTTGTTTGCGAGGGTTTAGGGCCAGAAGGAACCTCGGAGGTGTCTCTTCCAAACCCTGCCTCTTACAGGTGTGGAAACTGAGGCCCACGTGGTTTCATGCACAGCCCCTGGAGCTGAATGTCTGCTTCTTGAGACTTTTGTCATGGCAGCACCAGGGGAAGAGCAGAAACCTGATCAAAGCTGCCTGAATCGATGTATTTTGAAACACTAAAGTAAGGTTTACAGAGCTCATTATTTCCCTGGATACGCCAAAGAACCCTGTGAGGAAAGGATTGAAGATATTCTTTATACCCATTTTATAGAGAAGATAACTGAGGCTTGGGGGAGCAAGGAGTGGCTTGTCCACAGCTGGTCTCCCGGCTAATATCAGGGCAGGATTCAAATCCTCTTCTTCCTGATACCAGGAGCAGGGCTCTACCCATCTCTCCCAGGCAGACCATTCCCAAATCTGCGTGTCCAGCTGTGGGAAGGGCTCCTCCAGCCTGAGAGCCCAGTAGCTTCTCCAGTCCTGACACCCTTCACTCTTTCCTCCCTCTAACCCAATCTTGCCTTGCTGCCAGACTTATCTTCTTCCTGCATTGATCTTGCCATGGAAAACTCTATTCAGCAATTTCTAGGGACTCCCTCTTATCCACCGAGTAAAGTTTACATGCCTTTCCTTGGCATTCAAGGCCATTTACAATCTGCCATTAACTCCGAGACCCTTTAAAATCTGCCACCAACCTCATTTGGCAGTATCATCTCACAGGGCTCTCCTCCAGGCCCCAATCAAGCTGAATAACCCTCGCTTCTTTCCGAATGCTCAGCCCGATGCAGTAGAGTAGATAGGATGCTGGACTTAACACGGGTTCAAATCCCACCTTAAAACATTTCTTTACTTGCTCCTCAGTTTCTTTGCTTGTAAAATGAGGAAGCTGAACTCGGTGAGCTCCACCATCCCTCTGGAGCTCTAAATGTGGGACCCTCTGATCTTTCTCCCACTCCCACCCCCACCGTCCACTCCTTCGTGCTTGAGATTTCCCAGATTCCATGGCTTTGCTCAGGATGTTCCCTCCTTAGCCCTCTTCACCAAATGAATTCCAATTCACTATTTCAAATCCAGGTCAGATTTCCCATCCCCTAGGAAGCCTTCCTTGACACTCCCCCTTCCCCGAGGCAGGAATGTCTTTGGGGCTCCAGCTTTCCCTGGGCACTGTCTCAGGGGCCTATCTCCTGATATCGCACCCCACGTTATTGGTAACTGGATCCGCTCTTCCTCCTAGCTGTGGAGTTCTAAGAAGCCACAGTGCAGCAGGATTCTCAACTCTGGGTCTCCTCCCCCTGCCCAGACAGAGTTCTCTCTGATTTTACAAATTTAATCCATTTTTTTCCCAATTGAAATGAATTAGGAGGATCAGGAAGAATGTGGCAGTTCCAAGGTGGGTATGAGATTGCTGGAACCCTCTTAGACCATAGATACGCCCAATCAGTGGGGAGGGAAGATGAAACAGAGAAAATGGGGGGCGGTAGAAGCCATAGCACGTGGCAAAGGACCGGCGAGTCCAGAGAGTCAGAGATGATTCTTTGGGTCCTGGTTTGTGACAGAGGGTGGCGAGGCCAGACACAGAAGTAAGAGCTCAGAGGACCTTGGATGGGCCCTAAGGTGGGACCTCTCTAGCCCCTTCTGGACTGGAATGAGGGAACCTCTAAAATATTTCCACCTGAAGCCTTGCAGTGATGGAGAGCTTGAGCCTCATCCAACCTACTGTTTACCCATTCCGGAGAGTTCTGATATCAGAATGCCCTTCCTTCTATACTCCCCGTGCTTCCTCCAGGTTCTACTTCGTGGAGCCCAACAGACCAAGGCTAATCTCTCCTCCCCTGCAAGGACGTCTGCTCCAAGTCATCTCTTCTCCAGGCTAAGGCGAGGGAAAGGGGTGGCTTTGGGGCAGGATCTCTTCTGGGGCACCATAACCTCCCCACCCCCATCGCCGGGCACCCTCCTGGGCTCTGGCTCTTCCAGAAATGTTAAATCCCTGGGGGAGCCGCTTCCTGGATGTGGTCAGAAGTCAGCCTCAGAGCAGCTGCTAGAATGTACTTTCAGCAGATGCCTGAGCCTGTCGCAAGCCACAGCCAGTTCCCCTGCTAGCCCTTTCTGGAGCCTTTGAGCCCAGTTTGAGCCCCATCTCCTTCTTCCCTGAGGTTACAGAGAGATCTTGGGCTGCATCATAAGAGAGATGCGTAGCATCCGGGAATGAGAAGGTGCGGCTCCCCGGTTCTGTGGCTCTCGCCTGCTATGAAGGAAGTCTTTCCCAGCTCCTCCTAATCCTAGTGTCTTCCCTCTCTTGTTTCCTGTCTAATTTGTTTGAATAGATTCATCTGCTGGTTGTCTCTCCCGTTAGATTGTCAGCTCCTTGAGGGCAAGGGCTGTCTTTTGCCTCTTTTTGTATCTTCAGCACTTAGCACAGTGCCCGGCACTAAGAAGGGGTTTAATCATTTGGGGAGTGACTCGCCGTGCCCTGGGCAAGCCACCTTTGGACAACTGTCCTTAGTCCTGGATCCTCCAAGCTGGGATGGACGCTGACTGGCTGGAGGGCATCCAGGATGGAGAAGGGATGAGAAGTCGGATCATACGAGGATATGGAACGGGGGATGTTTAGACTCGGGGTGGCCCGATAAGTGGGATGTGGAAGAGGGGTGAAGCTTGCCCTGCTTGGCCTCAGAGGTTAGACCTGGGAGCTGGGAATGGAAATTCCAAAGAGATACATTGAAGCTCGATGCTAGAAAAGACTGTCCAAGTGGAAAAAACTCTCCCAAAGGGGAATGAGCTGCCTTAGGGAGGGACCCTTGAGGTCTAGCTGGTGGGTTTGTTGGAGGGGGATTCTTGGTCAGATTTAGATTGAAATAGATGCCCTCCTGTGAATCCTTCTAGCCCTCAGAATCTGTAATGCCTCAAAAGTTCATTATGTATACAAGACCACATTTGATCCTTCCCAGGAAGCCCAGAATATGTCACATCACCAGTTCACAAGTGAGGAAACTGAGGCTCAGGGAGAAGTGACTTGGCCGCAAGCAACGGATTTGTCTCTTGAGACCAAGCCTCTTCCCTAAGCCATAGAGAGGTGATGGAGGTTTTCAGATGAATGACAAGGCGTCAGAGGGTTCTTTAGAAGATGACTCTGGATCCCTGAGCCAGCCTCTTTGTAGCCCACCGAGTGGACCTTAGGGAATTTGTGGCTTCCCCCTCCCCTCTCCAGCTCCTTTTTGTCTTCCCCCATTAGACTATAAACTTCCTGCCTTCCTTTTGTTTGCCCCGTTAGATTGTAAACTTCTCGAGGGCAGGAACTGTCCTTTTTTCTATTTGTGTACCCAGTGCATACAACAGTGCCTGGCACCTAGTAGGTGCGATAAGTGTTTACTGGGGTGAAGTCATTTAGTCTGGCTGGAACGTTGTAAGGCAGAGTAACAGGACACGGACACAGAGAAGTCGGATGATGCCAATTTGGGAAGAGTTGTAAATGCCCGACAGAGAAGTCCTCGAGTCAAGAGAGCCAGTGAAGCTTGTTGGGCCAAAGAGGGACCTGATCAGACCTAAGCTAACGGCCTCACGCTGGGGTAGAGAATGGTTTGGGAGGGGGCAGGCTGGAGCCAGAGAGACCAACGAGGAGGCCACTAGAATAGCCCAGGGGAGACGTGATGGCGGCCGTGGGCAGGAAGGGAAGGCGATGGAGGCAAGAGGTAACCCAGCAGGCAGGATGGCTAAGAAGCGGCACCAAGTTGGAGAGGGGGACACGTACATTTCCCTGCTTGACCACATTATTTCCCATCAACTGACCCACTGTCCTTTGTGCAACAGATGGCCACAGTCATGAGCATGAGCCTCTTAACATCTGTTGTCATGGTGGGGAGGCTCCTGGGTGGCGCAATGGATAGATCACTGGACCTGGAGTTCAAATTCAGCCCCACACGCTTCCTAGCTGTGTGACCCTGGGCAAGTCACTTCCCCCTGCTTGCCTCTGTTTCCTCATCTGTCAGATGAGCTAGAGAAGGAAATGGTAAACGATTCCAGTGTGTCTGCCAAGAAAACCCTAAGTAGGTTTGAAGAGTCAGGCCACAGAGAGGTAACGAAGGTTTTGCTGATGAATAACAAGATGTCAGGACAAATCTTATCTAGATCGTGACAGACAGAGCGGGCACTTGTGGCTTCTCCCCTGCTCAGGTCCATCAGGACTGAACAACATCACTTCCCCATCATGGAAGAGAGAGAATTGTTGTTATAGCAACAATACTATTATACGATGGCGGATTATTGTCATGGCGATTGCAATCATCGCTGCCGAGGAGGACAGGAAGGGATTCCGCACTTGGTCCCTCCCGCTTCAGCCCCACAATCCCCCTCCTGCCCCACTACCTGCTCCGAAGGCGAAGAAGAAGCTCTTGTCGCCGTTCTCTCGGAGCAGCGCCATGACGCGCCGCCCCATCCTCTCGTTGCGCTTGTAGATGAGTTCTTGGCGGAAGTAGCTGTCGATCTCCTGGGCCGTGGCCTGCTCGTGCGGGGGCAGCGTGGTGTTGATGAAGTTGGGGAGCTGAAGGAGAGAGGAACAAGGCTCTTTAGGGTGGGTTCTCGGCGGGATGGAGGGGGACAGAAGTTCCTTCTCTGATTCACTCCATGAGCCCAAAGGGGACAAAGCGATTTGCACCACTGGCCTTCCAGGGCTGTTTAAGAAGAGAGCTTTGGAAGCTGGAAATGGGAGCGATGGAGTGGAGGAGGATGGATGGGGTCCGTGGCGCGTTCCAGGAGGGTGCAGGACGGACCCAGGGAGGGGCCCTTTAGGATGGGCTCAGCTCCCTCAGTTTACCCTTTCTATCTGTAGTCTTCCCACTGAGGACCCCTTCTGAGCCTCCCTGGCCTCCTCTGCCCAGCTGAACCTTGCCCTGCCTCCCCAGCAAGGCCGTGGGAAGAGCCAGGATTCTCGTGGTATGATCTTAGATGCACCCTTTGCTTCCTTTAGCCTCAGTTTTCTTATTTGTAAAATGGGGAGATTTGCCACTCCCAGTATTGGTAGAAAGGGAGCCCCTTTATTAGCCTTAAAGCCCTGGAGAAACAGGAGCTGATCTCACTCCTGAGGGCTGAAGACCGAGAGACCAGGAGGTCTGTCCCAGCTCTGCCAGGAGCCCACTGTGGGCTCTGACGTGGGGGAAGTCGCTGCCTCCCCAAACGCCCCTGAGGTTTCTCCCTCCCCTGAAGTCCAAATGGGAGTCCCCCTGCCCCTCTCGTGTCTGATCTACCCTTCTTCCTGTGACTTCAATAGACATTGATTAAATGCCTACCATGTGCAAGGTGGTGCAGTAGAGAGAGCTGGGCTTGGAGTCAGGAAGACCCGAGTTCAAATCTGACTTCAGATGCTTACTAGCTGTGTGCTCCTTGACAAGTCACTTAACTGAGGCCCCCAGTGGGCTTTGGGCATGCCCTCACTCTCCCATTCTATGTCCTGGTTGCTCCTGTGAATCTGCCTCTGTGATGCCCTCAGCTTCTGAATAATTAAAGATGTGGGGTAGGAGGGAAGGATTGGAGTCAGATCTGGGATGAAAAGGCAGGACTGGGCTCTGCTTGGCCCAGAAGGCTGCCCCAGCAAGGGCCTGGATTTGACTTTGGCCTCTCTGAATGGCTGCTTGGGCCTTGGGTTCATCATCTGTAAGATAATGGGCACAGGAATAATAATAATAATTATAATAATAATAATAAATTCTACTAACCTATATAGCACTTTAAAGTTTGCAAAGCACTTTCATACATGATTTTATTTGAGTCTCCCACCAACCCTGAGGGGTTGGGACTCCAGCCAGATACTATTAGTTCTATTTATTAGATGAGGAAACTGAGGCTTAGAGGGGCCAACTTGCCTAGTGTCACATAGCTAGTTAAGTGTCAGAAACAGGATTTGAACCCAGCATCTTTTATCTCTAGCCCTGGCTCTCTATTCATTGAGTCACCTAGTAATGTTCCCCCCAAGAACACTGAAAAGCTTACAGGATTTATTCTTCTTCCAGCTTCCACTCTCTATCTCAGCTCTTTGTTCCGAGCTTCCTGTTGTGTAAGGGAGCATCTAGACTGGGCCCTGATCAAAGGGGAGAGTGGGAGGCCCAGT
>NC_058133.1:30436299-30471299 GCF_016433145.1 Gracilinanus agilis | reverse complement strand
TTTGTATTGTGAAGCACTTAGCACAAGGCCTGGCATGCAGTAGGTATTTAATAAATGCTTGTCCTTTCTCCCTTCCCTTCTTGGTATTTCTAGTCCCTAGGACAGGGCTGCCAAGTGGCATGATCCACAGGCCCTTCTCCATCCCGAGTACCTTCCTTTGGCACTTGCTAGCTCGCCAATATCCTTCCTACAAGATGGCCCCAGGACTGGAGGTAGGGGCGGATGGGCTTCTGCTCACTAGAGGGAGCCACGCTGAGGCCAAACAACTTGTCTGGGGCCTCACCAAGAGAGATTCTAGAAGAAAACTTGGTTCAGGTCTGGCCTCCTTGACAGCCTCCACCATCTCTTCTCATTCCGAGTTCCTCGATGGCCACAGAACTCCAGAGGTGGCCTGACCGCCCAGCAGGCACAGGAAGCCTCGTGCCCCAGTGCTCCTGAGGACAGCCTTTTTGGTTGCCAAGTTGTTTTCTCTACAGGGCCCCTTTAAGCTCCCTCATTTGTCCTGTTGGAGATGTACCTTCTCCAATACGCCCATTTCTCTAGCGCTCGCTCTTTCTCATGCTCCTTAGCCATCCCTCCCCAGGGAGAATCTCAGAACCGCAGAGCTGGAAGGGACTTGAGGGGCCATTGGGCCCAAACCTCACACCATCCCTGACAAGGTGGAAGGTTCCCCAGAGGACAAATCCACCTCTCCTTGGAGGCCAACCCATCCCACTCTGGGACAGCCCTTATCATTAAGGAATGGGCTACTCTATTGAGTTGAAAGAGTCAAAGATGGTGGCCAGGTGGCAAACGGAGGATGGGGATGGTACTCTATTCTCATTCTCTTTCTTGAGATGCTGAGATATCTTCATGGCCCGAAATCTTACCGCAGGGGCGAGTGTGTATTTGTCCAGCATGACAGCAATTGCATTCTGGGTCAGAGGCAGGCTGGACTAAATACCTCTAGATGCCATCCAGCTCGGACTCTTAGGGCTCGAGGAAGAGGAATTTCCTTCCTTCGGGGACAGGCCCCAGAGCCTCCCGTCCTCTCTCATTCCCTTTTCTCTCTCCTCTCCTTCTCCCGCGGTCTCCTCTCCTCTCCTCTCCGTTCCCATTTCCCCTCCTCCGTGGGCAGCAGGGATGAGGCTGGCCAGGCCAGCAGCCTCTCTAATCAGAGTCCATTTGTGGAAAGCTCCCTGGCTCGTCCGGTGGGCTCGCCCGCTCCCTCACTCCCCTCACGGCCCTCTCCGGAGGAAGAAGCCGCCAGCCCGGGGCTGCTGCACCCGTCACCACTCCAGCAGAGCTGCAGGGCCGGGAAGCTGCGCTCATTCCTCGGATGCTCAGCGTTGACGGCCGCTGGCCGGGCTCCAGGCCCTTGGCTGGAGTTGGAGCTGGGGCCGGGACCGAGGCAAATTAATGATGTAATTAGAATTGTCGGGAGCCTTAAATCTCCTCTGACAAGTTTAAGTGCAGGACGGTCCGATAACATTTTTAAGAGGAGACGTCAGCCCCCGGGGCCCCTGATTTATAGGCCACGGATGTGGTTTGGGGGGCGAGGGGGGGACTCTCGTCTCAAGAGGGGGTCCCAGGATGCTGAAGCTCTCCCTGAGTCGTCAGAGCAGGGCGTCCCACGATTTTACTCACGTCACCCAAATACGAACACACGTCGTGCTGCGTGTGACAGTGAAAAGCCAGCAGGAGCCCCCAAGAGGAGAGGGTGCTGGAGCGGGAGAGGGGCAGCGTCCGGGCCGCAGGAACTGGGAATGCCGAGGCCAGAGAAGAGAAGGCTCAGGAGGCCGAAGTGGCTTTGTGTCTGCGACCCTTTTGTCTCGCAGAGGAGGGTCTACCCTGTTCTGCTGGGCCTCAGAGAGCAAAAGTAGTATGGACGAGGGCAGAGAGAGTGCCAGGCTTGGGCCTGGGTTCAAATCTAACTTCAGATACTTCCTAGCTTGTGGGAAGCCTATAAGAGAAACAGTCTCATGCCTGGCTCTGACTGCTCTTCCGTCTTGAATTGATAAGACAGAAGGTAACGGTTTAAAAAAAAAAAAAGTGGTTTGACTCCCTGGACCCAGGCCTGGAGAAGGGCAGGCACAAATGCCCAATAGAAGCAGGGAGTCAGGCCAGATGGTTGCCTCATCCAGAGACACTGGCATGACGTTGAAAATCCATCAGGATATCTTTTTTTTTTTTTTTAAATTAATTAAAAAAAAACCAAACCCTTTTACCTTCTTCCTTGGAATCCATACCAAGTATCAGTTCCAAGGCAGAAGAGAGGTAAGAGCCAGTGCTGAATTAGGAGGCAGAAGACCTGGGTTCAAGTCCTACCAATGTCCTTGACCTAGTCCCATTTCCCCTATACCAGAGCAATACTGACCAGATTACAAAGAGGCCATTTGGGGCTTAGCACAAGGGGGAAAATTCACAACAATAAGAGCTTTCCCAAAGTGGACCTGACTGTCAGGGGATGGAGTGGGCTCCATTTTGTTTAAGCGGAGGCCGCATGACTTTGTGGGGCCTAGGCTCCATCAGGCCCCTTCATCAGCTCAGATTCTGGGGCCTCAGAACTAGCGGCTGGAGAGTCGGCCCTGGACTTGGCACATCCTCTGCTCTTGCGCCACTCCCTGCACATGCACCTTCTGCCTCAAGGCCCTCAGAAAGGAGCTGGGCACCCAAGAGCGGGGCCCTTGAGAAGGAGTGGAGGGAGCCCAAGGAGGGCACAGGGGGTGGGAGGCAGAGTGGGCTCCTGGAGGCTGAGGGACCTGGTTTCCTTGCCTATGGGATTCAGGCAGTTATTTCTCTCTCTGGCTCTTGGTAAAATGAAGGGATTCTCCTTGACTTGCAGCCCCTCCCCAACTGAAGGTTTCTTCTCTTTTGGGAGAAGAAGCTTCTCTGTGGGAGAGGAGACCTCTGGTTGAGTCGCCTCAGACTCTCTCCTCTGTGTAATTAGAAATCTTGAACCCTTGCACTTCATGTCCCAGAATCCTTTTCCCTTCGTCCACATAGTGGCCTTACGTGTTGTTTATCAGTTTGCTGGAAGCCCGCCCTCGCTCTCTTCTCCCACATGCACCATCTGAGGAAACTTCTCTTTACTAAGGTTTTCATTTTCCTCTACTTCAAGTTATCATGACTAAATATTGTAAAATATAATTCTTGGAGTGATTGTATATTAATTTTTTAAGCTCACACCTCCTCTTATCCCACATATCCCAACGGGGCAAAGAAGGGAAGAATGAAGGAAGAAGAACTGCAGCTGTTAGCACAGAGCAATTAACTCTCATTAAAGGTCCTGGGAGACAGCGTCAGCAGGTATTATTTGACCTAGGTTATAGATGAAGCAATGGAGGCAGATAGAGGTTAAGTGACTTACTCTGGGTCTCATTGCTAATAAGTGTTTGAAACAGGATTTGAACTCAGGACTTCTTGCCTCCCTCTTTCCATTGAGCTCACATACAGAGGCTGCCTGGTCACTGTGCCATCCATGGAGCAGAGTTCCCTCAAAATAGTAGTCGGAGAAAAGAATATAAAGGGAGTTTGAGGCTGGGGGCCTGGGAAAGATTTAACCCAACCCTCAGCCCCATCCTAGCCCATCTCCTCGCACTCTAGCCCTCATTCATTCTTCCTGACATGTGTTTGGGTATGCAGTAACCCAATTTGTTTATCCATCAAATCATAGGCTGGACCTTCCCCTCCTCTAGGAAAGAGAAGACCCGTTGGGAAAGGGGGCAGCGAGGTGGCTCAGTGGCTAGAGAGCCAAGCCTGGAGGTGGAATATGGGTTCGAATTTGACCTTAGATACTTCCTAGCTGTGTGACCCTGGGCAAGTCACTTAACCTCCATTGCCTAGCCCTTACCACTCTTCCACCTTGGAACCAGTGCTTAGAACTGCTACTAAGACAGGAGGTGAGGGTTTAAGAAACAGAAAGAAAATGTATGGAAGCCAACATTGGGTACCTGAAGGGCTATCACACAGATGAGGGATCGGTCTTACTCTGCTTGGCCCCACCATGAAGGACTAATAGTAATTCAGGGAAGGAGCAAAGATGCCCACTGAGGTGTGATGCCAGCAAGCACCTTCCACGGATGAGGATAAGAGTTTTGTCAAACATGAAATGGGCTGTCACAGGGGGTAGTGAGTTCTCTGTCACTGAAGGTCTTTAAACAGAGGCTTGTCTGGCACACGGCGATGGCGATCCTTGCTCGGGTTCGGGCTGGTTTTGGTAGGTTTCTGCCAGCTCTGAGACATGGGGGCTCCCCAGACCCAGGACTGGAGAAGGAGAGGACACAAATGCTAACAGAAGCAGGAAATAAGGTCAGGTGGTTGCCTCATCTAGAGACACCGGCATTATGTTTAGAATCTACTAGAATATCTTTATAAAAAATTAATTTTGAAAACCCCCTTACCTTCTGTTTTAGAATCGATACCAAGTATCAGTGCAAAGGCAGAAGAGAGGTAAAGGCCAGGCAATTGGGGTTAAGCCACTTGCCCAGGGTCATACAACTAAGAAGTGTCTGTGGCTAGATTTGAACTCAGGACCTCCTGTCTCTATCCCTGCCTCTCTATCTGCTGAGCCAGTCAGCTGCCCCATCATTGGGATATTAACAGGGAGCCCCCAACCCTCTGTGTCATTCATACGGTTCAGTGACAGGATTAAATCAGACCCAACCAGGACATTCTTTCCTCCGAAATTCCTTTCTCCCCAGGACACCCTTGTAAAAATGTGAGCGTTTCGAATGTCAAGCTGGAACTCGGGAGTCCGAGACTTGAGAGGCAGCTTCCCTTGTCCCTGCTGCTCCACTTCCCGCAGCCTTCTGGCCTCACGGCTGACTGACCCTCACCAGCTCAGATGTCTTCTCACTTCCCTGTTCCCCCATCCATGCTGCCATATTGGAAGCGTGACGGTGATTAGCCGGGACGGGACCGGCCATCTACGCTCCTTTCTTCGGGCATCTCCTGTTCTCTGACTCACGGAATTCCAGAATCTCAGAGCTCGCAGAGACCCCAGAGGCAGCCCGTCCAACTCAGAACCGAAAAGGAATCCTCCTACCACATTGCATCAGCGAGGAAACCGAGGCCCAGAAATATCGGGGAGAGTCGTGAAGGCATGACCAAGGGAGAGAGAATGCGCATACGGCTCGTGGGGGACAACGAGGATCCTGGCTGAGATGGACTAGAGGAGTTATGGAGGGGCTGTCTATAGGGCTTCCCCCCTTCAGAGAAGGGCAGGAGGCTCTCTCCAGGGCCAGCTCATTTGTGGGGAAGGAGTGCCAGCCACGAACTCAACATTGCCTCTTTGTGACGATTTCTCCGTCGTTCTTGCTTCTGTCCGAACACTTTCCTTCCATCTCTCTCCAAAGGTCAAGCCTTGAAGAACCATCAGCCAGCTGGTCTACTCTGGTCACCGAAAGAATCACCGCTACAACTTTCCCAATGAGTGATCCTCTGCTCGGAGACCTCCAGCAATGGGGAGCTCATCACCATTCCACTCTGGGACACTTCTCATTGTTAGGCATCCAATCTCAACCAAATCTGGTCTAATGGAGTCCCACAAAATAAATCTAATCCTCCTTTTCCACAACAGAGTCCTTCACATAACCGAACTCAATTCTCGTGCCCACCTCCTCCTCCACTGCCATCTCCTTCAGGCCAAACGTACCAATTCTCCCAAGTGTTCCTCATATAACATGATCCGTGTCTGCCCCCTCCCCAAACTCACTCACACGGCCACCTGCTCTGTCCCAGATTCCCTTCCTTTTTCTCTCCTCCTGATCATTTTCTAGGTGATCGATCTCCTTTGCTCCCAGGGGCTCAGGGATCATGTCTACACAGACGCCTCCCAGGTCGATGGGTCCAGTCCAAGTCCCTCGAGCTCCAGTTCCATCATCCCATGGATGCCTGCCCCGGATGACTCATAATTCAATGGAGCAAACATTTATTATGGCCCTACTATGGGCCGGGCACCGGCTACACAAAGGGGGAAAAGCAGGGGCAATGCCACGCGTGCGCAGGTAAGTGCCCAGCAGACATCGAGGAAATCAGCAGAGCGATTTCGAGGGCGGGGGGCACACATCACACGGGGGAGACGGGCCATGACGTAAAGCCTGATGGGAGCTGGGGACCCCACGAGGCAGCCGGGAAGAGGGAGGCGGGGGGCGAAATGTGCTTTCCTTGGAACAGCAATTGGGCCAGTTCAGTTGGAACAAGGCACGGGGAGGGGAAAGTCATGGAAGATCAAGCTGAGATGGACCTCGACGCTCAGCAGGCGAGCTTCTATTTGACCCTAATGGCAGTAGGGGCTGCAGGAACTATTTGAGCAGGGAGGGACCTGCCCAGACCTGCTGTTTCAGGACTGACTGGAGAGTCACGTGGCAGATGGCTTGGAATGGAAAGAGACTGGAGACCTGGAGACCCATTAGGAGGTGAGGGCAAGAATCCCAGGAAGAGGCGATGGGGGGTTGTAAATGGAGACCAGGGGTCTGGGGGCCAAGATATCCAGGAGGTTTTAGAAAAGACGAGACGTGGCAATTTCTTGAATAGGTGGGGCAGGAGAAAAAGAAGGCAAGCCTTTATTAAGCTCTGTTTGATCCCCACAACAACCCTGGGAGGTAGATGCTAATATTACCCCCACTTTACAGTTGAGAAAACTGAGGCAGACAGCAGTGTAGTGACTTGTCTAGGGTCATATAGCTAAGCATCTGATGTCAGATTTGAACTGAGATCTTCCTTACTCCAGCTCTGGTGCTCTATCTACTGAACCACTTAGCTATGCCAGTCTTCATGACCCCATTTGGGTTGGGTTTTTTTTTTGGCAAAGATACTGGGGTGGTTTGTCACTTTCTGTTCCAGCTCATTTTACAGATGAGGAAACTGAGGCCAACAGGGTCAAGTGATTTGTCCAGGATCACACATTTGGATTTGAACTCAGGTCTTCCTGATTCTAGTCCTGCTACTCTCTCCACTGTGTCACTGAAGCTACAAACTGGGCTGACTCGAAGAAAGGTGCAGAAATGGGAAAGTTTGGAAGAAGGGTGGCTTTGGGGGGAAACATAACAGATTCTGTTAACTATGAATTTGAGATGCCCCTGGGGAGCCTCTACCCATATTCTCCTTCACTTGCCATATCAAATCGGGTGCCAAGTCTTGTCATTTCTGCCTGTAGAGCATCCCTTGAATATGGCCCCTTCTCCAATGGCCCAGGGCTGCTCCTTGAGCCCAGACCCTCACTGCACGTCACCTGGCCTCTGGCAACAGCCTCCTAATTGGTCTCTCTGCCTCGGGTCTGTCCCCACTCCAAGCTATGCTCCCCACAGCTGCCAAAGTCCAGGTCCAACCCTATCCCCTCTGCTCCAGCTCCGATTGCTAATTGAATCTAAGGGGAAAATGCAAACTTCCCATTTGGCATTTCCAGGGCTTACGTCTCCTGCTCCCCTCCCAACGTCTCCACCTTTCCAGGCTTATTTCCCACAGATTTCACATTCCAGCAAAATGTCCTACTTGTTGGTTCCAGGAAAATGACATCTTATTTCCTGCTTCCACACCTTTGTACAGGTTGGGCCCCTACACATCCCCTCCTTGCTTCCATCTCTGAAGAACCCTGGTGCTCTTCAAGGCTCCACTCAAGTCACCACCTCCTATTAGATTTATTTCTTGGTAGTCTATACCTGCCTCAGAATGGCTTTGTATCTTCTCTTCTGGATATGGGTTGCATCCCGGAGCCCAAGCGCCTGCCACATAGCACACAAAACTAATACATGTGTATTGAGTTGAGTTGAACTGAGACAAAATAGGGAAGTAGCCAGGCGGCTCAGTGGATTGAGAAATGGGAGGTCCTGGGTTCAAATCTGGTCTCAGACATTTCCTGCCTGTGTGACCCTGGCCAAGTCATTTTATTCCCATTGCCTAGCCCTTACCACTCGTCTGCCTTGGTACCAATACCCAGTGTTGATTCTAAGTTGGAAAGTAAGGGTCTTCTTTTTTTAATTAAAAGAAGAAGGAGAAATGAAATGCGTGACCTCTCTTATCTTGCTATCAGGTGTTCCTTGAGTCTTCCTTTAGGAGAGAGGTATAGAAAACAATCTATCCTATTTAAAAATGCCGAGTTTGAATCCTGCTTCAGATCTACTTATTGCTAGACATTGGGCAAGTCACTTAACTCTGTTTGCCTCAGCTTCCTCATCTGTAAAAAATCTGTAAAATGGACCCAATAGCATCTAAGATCCTTTCCAGCTTGAAATCTACAACCAATTACCCCACGTCTCTTTCTTTTCCTCCTATTCTCCCATTTCTTGTTTTTATTTCCTCCTCAAAGGTTCTGGTGGTGGCAGACAGTAGAAATTCTTCCAAAAGGGAAAGAACACTCCATCCCCCATTTGCCCAGTCAAAGGGATACCCCTTGCTTATAACAAATATAGGGGCTGCCACATAGTCCACAAGAATGAAAGGAACAGGCTGATTTCCAAGGTTCTTTAAAGTTTAACATTCCCTGCAGTCCCTGGAGTCGTCCGGGAAGTCTTTTTCTGCTTGTCTGGTGCCCTGGAAGGAACCCTGGCTTTGGGGTCAAAAAGCCTACGTCAGTCTCCCATGAGTCACTTATTTGCTGGGTGACTTTGGGCTACTTTCTTTCTCTATCTGGGCCTCAGGGTCTTAGCTACAAAGAGATGGAGAAGGGGGGCCACAGAGCATTCTCTGAGGGCCCTTCCAGCTCTGAGTTCTCTGTTTAGTCCCATTCTTTGCCTGAAGGAAAGGAAACGACCTCCCTGCTTTGAGGAAAACAAAGATCGGAGCTGAGAAGTCCTAGGGAAAACAGAGATCATCAGATCGCCTCTTCCCAGCCAGCCTCAAAAAAAAAAAAAAGACCCAACTTTGCCCAGAGGAAACTCAGAGCATCTGCCAGCGTCACCAGCAATTTGCTCACACAATAATTGTCCTGTGTCTGCTCTGAGGGGCCCTGAGAGAGCTTGGAGGGGCAGGAACAGGGGGCTGCCCAGGCTGCTCAGAACAGGCTTACATTAGCCTGTGGGACAGAACTTGGGCAGGGGCTCAGATTGGTACTTGGGGCAAGCCATCACTTCCTACCTTCGTGGCCTTGGCCAAGTCACAGAGCCTCTATTTCTCCTTCTATAAAAGAACAATGGCGATAAAACATTTCTAGAGAGGTTCTTGGCTCACAAAGCTCTATTCTCATAAAAGCCCTGGAAGGGAAGAAGTATGTTATCTAGCCCATTTTACAGAGGAGGAACTGAGGCTGCTCAGAAAATGAAGCAGTGTGCCCAAGGTCTCCTAGACCAGAAGTGGAAAGCTGTGGTTTCTCCTACCTTGGTCCTGGGGGCATGGGTTTTAAATTTGAGCTTCTAAACTTGTTAGCTGTGTGACCTTGGATAATTCACTTGAACATTAATCCCTCTGCTGAGAAAATGGGAATAGCTAACCTTGGCCAGCCTGGCTGCCTGTCTCCTTCACAAAGTCCCCGTGAGGATATGCTGATGTAAGGGCCATAGGACACTTTAGCAAGGCGAAGGTACTATAGAAATGTGGCCATGACTGAGAGGGGCTGAGGCCAAAATGGGAAGGAGAAAATCTCTTCTCTTCTTTTCTCTCCTCTTGTTTCTCTTCTATCTCAAGCCTAAGTCTGGAGAAGCCACTGACTGAAGGAAGGTATAGAGAGTGGGACACGGGAGCTTCTGCCCACACCTCTCTCTTGACTCCTCTCCAGGAGTTTACCCTATCCTTCGGGGCCCATTAAGAAACCTCCTCCTCTAAAAAGTCTTACCTTTCCTCTTTTTTAAAAAAACTCACCTTCTGTCTTAGAAAGAAATAGGCAACTAGGGTTAAGTGACTTACCCAGGGTCATACAGCTCAGAAGTGTTGGTTTTGAACCCAGTTTTGAACCCAAGATCTCCCATCTTCATGTCTTGTGCTCTATCCACTGAACCACCTAGCTGCCCCTTAAGAAGCCTTTTCATATTATTGAGCCCCACTCTCTCCCTTCAGGGATAGCTTCTGGATCTGTTAGGATCAATACAGCCTGGATCTGTAATTTCACTGATGTAGGAAACTCCCAGATGAATAGGTTTGTTTTACCAAAGTTGGTGAGCATCTTCTATTCAATTTTTAATCTTTCTAAAATCTAATTAAAATGTTTCCCACTTTCATATAAAAAGATTCCAAATTTTGGAAGAGTTTTGAGTCTTGAATTCTCTCCCTCCCTCAATTTATACTCTTAGAGAGCTTCCCAGATCACTGAGAGGTTAAGAGATTTGCTCAGGGACACACAGCTAGTTTGTCAGAGGTGGAACTCGGAACCAAGTTTCTCTGACCTCCAAAACAGGCCTCTGCTTCAGGATTTACCTATAAGGATTTATCCATCTATCTAGAATCTATCAGGATTTATCCATCAACTGATTGATCAATAAGTATTTATTAAATACCTACTGTGTGCCAGACACTAAGCTAGAGGGTAGGCTGGGATACAAGGAGTGTGCACATAAATAGCATTTAGAAGATACAGAGGAAGGAGGGACTAAACATTCTTAAAGTAGAAAGTTCTAGAAGCTGGAGGAAGGAGACCTGGAAAAGCCCTCCTGTTCCTTGTATAGGGGAAGACTTCATGTGTCTGAGAATGAAGACACAGGGGTCTCCGTAACCTCCTAGGAGGACCATGAGCTGTCCCACCTAAGGTCTGGCATCACTTCTTGTCCCACAGAGTCCATTTAAGAATCAGAGATTCTCAGAGCTGAGGTGGGCTTTTGAGGGCAACTAACTGAACCTTTCTCCCTCTGCAATCCCCTCTCCAGCTTCCCCAATAGGGAGCCCTTTAGCCTCTACTCAAACGCCTCCACTGTTCAGCAAGGAGCACACTCTCTCTAGCCCATCTCACTGTGGGACAGCTCTGATTATTAGAAAGTTCTTCATTTTTATTGAGCTGAAATCAACTTCCCTGTGACTCCCCCCTCCCTAGTCCTGTTCCCGCTTCTACCTTCTAAAGCCAATCAGAACCCCCTAAATCCCTTCCTTCTTGTCCTGCCAAGTCTTCTCTGTAGGTGAAACATTCCCAGGCCCTCCTCCTCCTCCTCCTCTTCCTCCAAGTCTCTAATGTCCATAAACTGCTATGAGACACAAAAGACACCAGAGGAGCTGAGGTCTTATTATTTAGAAATCCAGAGAAGCACTGCTGTTTAGCTTAGATATGGGAGCAGAGATTTGCTTCCCACAGCAGCCTGGCAAAGCTTCCCTGAAGTGTTGGAATTCTTAAGACAGACCACAAGATCCTAGTAACAGCTCCTAGATGTCTGTTGGCTTAGAGGTAACTAGGAAGTAGGTCTTGACTTCCTGGGACCTTAACAGTGATTATTGGTTCAGTACCAGCTTGATCTAGATGTAATTTGATCAGCTAGATTAGTTACCACGTTCTGACTACATTTGTCTAAAGCAATGGTTCCCAAACTTTTTTGGCCTACTGCCCCCTTTCCAGAAAAAAATATGACTTAATGCCCCCTGTCACATACTATCACCGCCTCCTTACAGTTATTCACCGCCCCCAAATGCACCTGTGGCCATCGCTGCTTCCCTGGATCACTACAGCACCCACCAGGGGGCGGTGGCGCCCACTTTGGGAATCACTGGTCTAAAGGATGTTGTCTTCAATAAAGTAAGTTATCAAACTCTTGAATAAGACTTAGAGGCTTGAAGATTAACTGGGTTTATTTGGGAACCTTGACTGAAAGGTAAAACTGGGAGATGGGAGAAAGGGAAGTAGGTGAACCCTAATGAATCTTGCCTAATAATTAATATAATATGCTAATATTTAAAATAAGGTTATCCTTGGTGCAGAGATCTAGGGATTTGAGAGTCTCCCTTGACTCTGAAACTGGTATAGATTCTGTTGATGCTGAGCCCAGGGACTATGAAGTCTCCCTGGGTCAGAGGCTATTGTTGCTTCTTGATGGTTCGATAAGATGTTCTTGTATGATAATAAAGCTCAGTGGCTTTATTAATACAAAGGTGATTGATATAGCTAGCAATATAAGTTTAAAGCCTGCCTGCCTACACCAATCTCTCTTCTCCTGGGGCCCTGATAGTAGACACCCTCCTGTCTCCCAACCCAAGAAGAAGAAGTGGTGCACCCCAATTTATACTCCTTTCTTAACTGTCAGATTGGCACATGGCCAGGGCTGCTTTGCCAGGTTCTGAGTTCTAAAGGGGAAAAGTGCTTTTTGTACCTATAGAAAATGGCTGACTATTTCTATAGATTACAAAACCTAACTCTAGCTGGAGGGACACTAGCTCATTGTATTGCAAGTAGTCTTTGTTATTAGCCTCCCAGTCCTTATCCACTGGACATGGGCTCGAGACCTTGCACCATCCCGATTGCCTTCATCCTGATGCTCTCTAGCATCTTCGAGGTACTTCCTGACAAAGGGCTCCTTGGTCTGAGCCCACACTCCGGATGTGGGCAGAGGACAGTGGGGCCATCACGGCCCTCATCCTGGACACTCTCTCTGTCTCTCACTGCAGACCAAATGAGATGAAATGATACCACAAAGCCCTTGCCTGACCTTCAGAGGCTGTCATGGCTAAATCTTCAAGAGGGTGGGAGTTTTTTCACTGCCATTTCACAGGACTGACATTATGGCTTGTGTTCTACTTAAACCCTGGGTCTTTTTAAAGAATCTTTTCTTTCTGTCTTAGAATCAATACTAAAGTATCCGTCCCAAGGCAAAAGAGCAGTAAAGGCTAGACATTTGGGGTTAAGTGACTTGTCCAGGGCCACTGAGCTAAGAAGTGGCCAACCAGCCCCCAGGTCTTTTATTTTTCCTTTCAAACTTCTCTCTAATCACCTCTCCCTCATTCTGTACCCGAGGATGAAATGACTGAGAGTTCTGGAGTCCATTATGTGGCCCTTGGATGGCAAACCATCTCTCTCCATGCTAGCTGTTATGGGTGAGACCCATATAAGATTTTAGGTGGAAGCCCAAGAGGGCATCAGAGCCACCAGTCCTAACTACCATGGGTCCTCCTGGTATGCTGGATGGGGAATAAGGAGACCTAAGTTTGAAATGTGGCTCCAACATTTACTGTTTGTCTGTCTCTCAGCAAGTTTCTCTCCCTCTTTGGACCTCAGTTTCCTCCTATGTAAAATGAGAAAATTGGACTGGATGAACTAATACCTTTAGAGAGCTTCTGTAAGTTTGTCAGAGATGAACCTTGAAAACAGGTACCTCTGGCTAAATTAGGCATTAAAGGTCCCTTCTAGCTCTCATGTATCCTAAGCTTCCCTTCTGCTGTAAATCCAGATCTTTTCTCAGAGCCTCAATTTCATCATCTGTAAAATGGGTTAAGGATTCTTGCCGGGCAAGAGAAGCCCCTCAGGGAACTTCTTCTCCCTCCCTCCTCTCCTCCCCAAGTAGTCGTTCCCCTCCCAGGCCACCAGGTTTTACCTGGGAAGTGTCATGGTTGAAGATGACGGCGTTGAGGTCCCCACAGTTGTAGTGCTTGATGAGGTCCTCGGTGGTGTAGGGGGCCTGCAGGCTGCCTGCCCTGAGGCTCTCGTGCTGGAGCAGGGTCTGATTCAGCGCAAACAGTACCTGGGGACCCAAAGAGTGGACAGTCAGTAGCCTGCACAGCCAGGCCGGAGGGAGCCGCAAGACCCTCCTAAGAGCCTTCCCACCTCATCTCCCTCCACTGCTCCATCACCCCTGTCAGAAAAATCTTCTTCATGTCTAGATCCCAGGAAATGTACCAAAAGGAAGCTCTGAGCCAGTTAGAGCAGAAAAAGCGCCAGCACGGGCTGATTCGGGACACAGAGGTCTTGCATCAATGACCAAGCAGGTCGTTTTGTTCCCTTGAGCCTCAGTTTCCTGCTCTGTCAGGTGGGGGAGACCCCCTCTAAGCTCTCTCCCTACAGGCTGTCCTGCAGGTCTCTTGGGGGAATGGATGCCAACACACTGGTGAGTTCTGACAGATCCTAGAAGCGTAAGGGGACGAGGGAGCCATTGCCGACTCCATTCGAACAATCCATGTGTGCGGGGAAGACGGCACACGATCCTGGGTAGAGTCAAGAAATGTCGGATAATTGTACAAACCAACCAACGGACAAAAAGCACAAATGAACAAATGAGCCCACAAAGGGGGCGATGGATGGACGAACAGACAGGTGGATGGAAACCACCCAAAGGAAGGCAGGAGACCTTCCTTGATTCTCCCACCCCCATTATCTTGTGTCTATTTCATATGCATTTCAATATGGCCCCACAAGCAGATGCTGCGTCTCTATTAGAACAGAAGGTCCTAAGGAGCATCTAGGTGGTTCAGTGGATAGAAAGCCAGGCCTGGAAATGGAGGACCTGGGTTCAAATCTGATCTCAGACACTTCCTAGCTGTGTGACCCTGGGCAAGTCACTTAGCTCTCCTAGCCCAGCCCTTACCACTCTTCTGCCTTGGAAGCAACACACAGTATTGATCCCAAGATGGAAGGTGAGGGTTAAAAAAAGGAGAAGGAGGAGGCTGCGAGGTCCCAGAGGGCAGAGGCTGACTGGCCTTCCTCTGTATCTCTAGCACCTAGCACAGGGTTTGGCACATAGTACTATGAAGCTGTTGTTCAGGCGTTTTCAACCATGTCTGACTCTTCGTGGCTGCATTTTGGGTTTTCTTAGTGAAGGTACTACAGCTGTTTGCCATCTCCTTCTCCAGCTCATTTTACAGATGAGGAAACAGAGGCCAGCAGGGTTGAGTGACTTGTCCAGGGTCACACAGCTAGTATTAAGTCTTTGTTGGTTATTGTCGATTGCCCTGATGAGCGGAAGACGGGCAGACACACGAAGGAATGAATGGAAAATGCCACCATGGAGGGATGTGGGTGGGAAACAAACACATGGGTGGACAGATCGTGAGCGGATGAATGAACAGACGGACATATGGACGTGTGCACGGATGAGTGGCCAGCCGGATGGATCACGCCCAAGCGAGTGGACAGTCAGAGGCTCGGATGGATGGACGGATGGGGGGATGAATGGACGAGCAGATGGACGGAGGGACCGCTGTAGCCGTGATGCTCCCCTTAATCCTTCCCAGCCACTCTCTCGCGGCAGGGAGGGCCTGCGCCCTGGAGAGTCCGGCCCGGCCCTGCCATGTGGGCCAAGGCAGGCCTGGCATGCTCCAGGCGTTCCTGCTCGGCCTGCCGGGCGCTGAAATCTCGGCCACAGCCAGCGAGGCGCTGCTTGTCTGCGGCAGCTTCCCGGTCACAGATGGGAAACAGCAGGAGAAGAGCCCAGGGAGGGCTCCATCCGGCTGATGGAGATGTTGCCCTGGAAACAGGCTCTCCAAGCGCGGCCCATGCAGGGGGAGAGCATCCGTCTCATGGACTCGCTAGAAGGGCTCGGCCCTCCCACGACCTGGGAGCAGAGGATTTAGAGAGCAAAGAGGCTCAGCGATCCCCTCGCCCAACTCCTTTGGCTCACAGATAGGTAAAGGAGGCCCCGAGGGGGCCCCGGCAGAGCTTCTGCTTGAACCCGGCTCCTTGGATGCCTGAAGCCCGACCCGAGCCTTCATGCTACCCGTTTGGCTACCCATTACCCACCGGAGGCCGCTCACTGACCAAGCTGGCCCAGGGTTAGGCCACCAGTCCCAAGCATATTCATTCAGCAAACACTTTTTTTATTGATTAATTAAGAAAATGTTTCCATGGTTCCGTGATTCATGTTCTCTCCTCCCTCCCCCCTCCCATAGCTGACATGCAATTCCACTGGGTTTCACATGTGTCATTGATCAAGGCCTATTTCCGTATTATTGATATTTCAACAAATACTTTTGAATCATTTACTCCAGGGCAGCTGGGTGGCTCAGTGGATAGAGAGCCAGGCCTGGAGACGGGAGGTCCTGGGTTCAAATCTGGCCTCAGACACTTCCCAGCTGTGTGACCCTGGGCAAGTCACATCCCCCCACTGCCCTTGCCGCTCTTCTGTCTCCGAACTGAGACTAAGACAGGAGGGAAGGTTTTTAAATCACTGACTTCTTTGCTGGCCTTGTGCTAGTGGGGGCACTTTGAGAAGCTGGTATTCCACTTGGGGGGGGGGTCGGGCAAGGAGAGGGTATGAGATGAACCTACACAAGGCAGCCACAGGATGCAGTGATACAGAGGAAGGGAGGATCTCCTGAGGAATGCTGGAGGAGAATCGGGAAAGGAGAGTTCCCTGGGAGTGAGAGAGGGAGGGCCAAGGGCAGTGGAAATCAGGGATGGCTTCATGGGGGCGGTGAAGAAACAGGAAGATCTCAGCAAACATATCTGTAGAGGTTTTTTAATCACTATCTTTTTAAAATATAATTTTATTTTTTTTTAATATTTTTCCATGGTTACATGCTTCATGTTCTCTCCTTCCCTTTAATTACTATCTTCAGAAAAAATACAAAAAACCCCTCACCTTCTGTCTCAGAATCAATCTAGCATATTGGTTCTAGGGCAGAAGAGCAGTCTGGGCTAGGCAATAGGGGTGAAGTGACTTGTCCAGGGTCACACAGCTAGGACGAGTCTGAGGCCACATTTGAACCCAGAACCACCCTCGTCTCTAGGCCTGGCTCTCCATCCACTGAGCCCCTTCGCCGCCCGCTCTGCCTTTGGTTTGTGCATCGCCTCCATTTCCGAAGATGTCCCATCTCCCTCCCATCCGTGGCAACTCATTCTTCATACTGGATTTGTTTTTTAAAGGAGGTCGAGAAAGCTCAGCAAACTCCCCCAAGGCTTCCCCCGGGTCCCACAGTGCCCCAGGCTTTAAACCGGGCCCCCACGGAACCCCGCGTGTAGCTCTCCCTGCCCAGGAACCCCAAGCTGGGACCCCGCCATCCTCCCCGCCCGTCCTCCATGGACTCAAGCGACATCCGAGAGCAGAGGACAGAGAGCGTGGCTTAGAACAGAGAGGGCAGAGCCGGGAGGGATCCCAGAACGGGGAACGTCAGAGCCGGGAGAACCCCGAACCCCAATGATCCTCAGCTTCACTGAGAGACCCAAGAGGGCGACAGAGGCAGAGCCGAGTCCAGTAACAGCTTCTCTTTCCTCCCCACTCAAGGCGCTGCACGCCCCCTTCATCGCCGTCTCGTCCCCCTTGGGCTGACTCAGAATTCATTCGTTCATTCCTTCTTTCATTCATTCATTCATTCATTCATTCATTCATTCATTCATTCCTATCTCCAGCCCTGGGGCTGCCAGAGACACTCAACACCCCGAAACTGGTAGGCCCCGCCTGTTTAAAATAACAAACTTTCCTGGGCTGTGGCCTCCACAGCTAACTCTAGGATAATGTTTATGTTAAGGATTTGACATGAACTAACAAATAAGGAAGGAAAAAACGCAGCCCACTCTGCTTTCCCCAGGCCCGTTTACAAGCTCAGGCTTGGAGGAGCTGACCACAGGTCCAGCCTCCAAACCTTTGCTGCTAGAGAAGGGCCGGCCCAACTTGGGGTGGAGGATTACCAAGGAGGTGGGGGGGTTCACCTGAGGAGTAGAGGACTGGGGGAGGCCCCCTGGGCAGGGGGGGCGGCATGGCAGAAAGGTGCATTGAGACTTAACACCAAGGAAAAAAAATTCCAACAGTCAGAGCTGTCCCAAAGTGCATTGAGTGAATAGGCTGCCTGGAGGTGAGTTCCCCATCACTGAAGGTATTTATAAAGTACTGAAGTCATGCATTGGCCAGGGGATTCTTGTTCCAGAAATGGGATGCATCCGATGGCCTCTGAGGTTCTTGTCGACTCTACATCTATGGGAGGATATTCTAATTCCTTTTTCCCTTATAATCCTGGCTCCTTCTTCCTGAGCCCTTTCAGGTTAATGAAACCCCTAAATGGCATAGTGCATAGAGTGCCAGACCTAGAGTCCAGGTCTGCGTTCAAATCTGGCCTCAGACATTTAATACTGTGTGATCCTGGACAAATCACTTCATTTTGTCTGCCTCAGTTTCCTCACCTGTAAAATGAGCTGGAGAAGGAAATGTTGAACTAATCCAGTATCTCTGCCAAAAAAAACCCAAATGGGGTCATGGAGAGTCAGACATAAGGACCTGAGATGAGATCTCGTGTTCTAAGACTTCTTCCAGCTCTGGCATCCCTGTTCTAAGCTCCCTCCCAGCTCTGACCTTCCCTGTTCTAAGCTCCCTCCCAGCTCTGACCTTCCCTGTTCTAAGCTCCCTTCCAGCTCTGACCTTCCCTGTTCTAAGCTCCCTCCCAGCTCTGACCTTCCCTGTTCTAAGCTCCCTCCCAGCTCTGACCTTCCCTGTTCTAAGCTCCCTCCCAGCTCTGACCTTCCCTGTTCTAAGCTCCCTCCCAGCTCTGACCTTCCCTGTTCTAAGCTCCCTCCCAGCTCTGACCTTCNGTTCTAAGCTCCCTCTCAGCTCTGACCTTCCCTGTTCTAAGCTCCCTCTCAGCTCTGACCTTCCCTGTTCTAAGCTCCCTCTCAGCTCTGACCTTCCCTGTTCTAAGCTCCCTCTCAGCTCTGACCTTCCCTGTTCTAAGCTCCCTTCCAGCTCTGACCTTCCCTGTTCTAAGCTCCCTCCCAGCTCTGACCTTCCCTGTTCTAAGCTCCCCCCAGCTCTATCGCTCTCTGCTCCAATATCCCTAGATGCTTGGCCTTCACTCTCTGTTCTCAGACCCCTCTTGGACCACGTGAGCCCTTTACCTCTGCCCAACACTGGGGCCTCTGGGTGCAGCCAGCTCAGGCCCCCCCTCACATCTGCCCTCCCAAACACCCCACACGCAGCCCCGAACCCCTGGGGAAAAAGGCATCAAGAGAAGCCTTCTGACGTCAGAGCCCTGAACGGCGAGGTGAAACGTGAGCCCACCGCCCGGCCCCTTCGACAAAGGCGGCAAACACAGGCTGCATATGATGGAAGCCGGCCTTCCCTCTGCGCAGGGTGAGTGACTTCCCAGGTCCTTCAGCCCTCAGCGGCCAGAGCCTGAATGGCCTCAGGACCTGCGGACTGCCCAGTGCCTTAGAGGAAGAGGAGACAGCTCTGTGAGTTTCCCACGTGCCACCTCCGTGCCCTTCCTCGTGGCGCCGGGGCTTCTCTCCATCACGAGGGCCACGGCGAGGGCAGGACGCCAGGTGTTCCGAGGAGCCGTTAGACGGGTGGCTCTGGGGAGGGGGCGCCGAGGCCGTTAGAGGGGTGGCTCTGGCTCCTCAGGAAGGTAGCTGGCCGGAGACAGCCTGGAGCCGTCACGCCAGGGTCTGGGCAGAATCCTTCACCAAGAAGACGGCCTTCGGGGGGTGCATGGGCTGAGGCTGGGGGCTCTGCCCAGCTGCCTCTGTGGCTCACGGGAACGTGAGGGGGCCCTTTAGCAGACACTCTGCCGTCGGCACAAAAAGGACCTTTGAGGCTGGGCCCTGATTTTACAGATGGGAACGCTGAGGCCCAGGGGATGACTTTGGGGGGAATGACTTGCCCAAGGTCACAAAGTGCCTCAGCAACAGCCACAGGACCAGAATCTTCTCCGCCTCAAGGCTCTTAGCGCCTCTGAACTCCTCCTCTTCAGCTCCCTCCCGTCAGACCTCTGCCTTGGGTTCCAAGGCTGCTTCTGAGGCTCCTGACTTAGGGCCGGGTCCTCCCTGTCTGCTTCCTAGTCTGTAAAGTGATCCCATTGAACTAGAGCCCTGCAGGGTCCCGGCGGGCCTCCTGCTTGGCCCAAGAACCCGGAGCCAGAGAGACGAGGAGCCGGGGAGGCGGGGAGGCAGCCGGGGAGGCGGGGAGAGGCCTTTCCCCTTGCCACGGGGCATCGATGGGGGCACCAGTGGCCCATGGCTGACCCTCTCTCCCTCGGTAAGCTGCCGCCAGCCAGAGCCCCAGGCCCGGAATTCCGCAGAGCCGCCATGCGTGCCTCAGGAAGTCCCCTTTGGCCTCGAGGCAGCAGACAGAGGGATGGCGTTTATGGGGGTTTCTCCAGTGTAAACGGCTTTGCCCGAGGGCTCTGGAATCCTGCCGGATGCCTCAAGTCCTCCGAAGCGTTTCAACCTTGGAAGCAGCAGCAGCAGGAGGGCGAGATGGAGAGAGCTGACTGGAGAAAAGGGATCTGGGTGCAAATTCTGCCACTGCCCAGGTGTGGGGACTGTAAAGGGAGAGAGAGAAGTGGGGAAAGGGCCATCCTAATGATCGTTGGTAAATAACGGGCAATGGGCAGTCACAGAGGAGCAGATGAAGAGAGCTGGAAGGACCTGAGTTCAAGTCTTGTCTCTGACCAGTCCTTAACCTCACAGCGACTAATTCTCAGGGACCAGACGGTGCTGATCTACACTGGCTTTTAGGGGAGTTTTCTTCCCTGTACCAAGGACACTGCAGGCCTGGATCGTAGCTATAATAACAGGAAATGGTAATTAGGTTTGAGCCAAAAGTACTTCAAGAGTTGCAAAAAGCTTGATAAGCATCGACTCATTTGATCCTCACTATAACTCCAAGAGGTGGGGCTGTTATTATCCCTATTTTACAGATGAAGAAATTGAGGCAGAAGGGAGTTAAGTGACTTGCCCAGGGTCATGGAGCAGGTAAATGTCCAAGGACTAGAACTGAGAACAAATCCAGTTCAGAAACTCCTAAGGGCTGGGAGGAGCAGTGAGGAAGCTCAGTGGTGAGTTGAAATCTGGTCTAAGACAGTTATTAGCTGTGTGACCCTGGGCAAGTCAACTAACCCTAACTGCCCCGCCCTGAAGTGCTCTTCTGTCTGGTAACCGATAGGCAGTATTGATTCTAAAATAAAAGGTAAGGGGTGTTTTTTAAAAGAGGAGAGAGACAGATAGTGACAAAGAGAGGAACAATAAATACAGAGTGGGGGAGGGAGAGAGGAGGGAGACACAGATAGAGAGGCAGAGACAGAGACAGAGAAAGACAGAGACAGATACAGAGGCAGAGACACAGAGACAGACGCAGAAATACAGAGACATAGGGAGAGAGGGGAGGGAGAGACAACAGAGATAGAAACAGACAGAGGCAGAAACAGAGTCAGAGAGAAACAGAGAGATGGAGAGACAGGGAGAGATAGAGAGACGGAGAGTCAGAAAGACAGAGAGAGAGAGGAGGAAGGAAGAGAGAGAGATGGAGAGAGAGAAGAGAGAGAGGAGAGAGATGGAGAGAGAGAAAACGACAGAGACACAGAGACAGACAGAAACAAAGTGGGAGAGGGAAGAGAGAGAGAGAGAGAGAGAGAGAGAGAGAGAGAGAGAATGCCTTTGGCTAAAATCTCCTTAAAGCTCCTTCTTCTGCTCACTAGGACATAAAACTGTGAAGCAGAACCCCTGGCTTCAGAGAGCTTTCCTGTTGGGTCATAGCCAGGATTCAAATCCAGGTCTTCTGACTCTAAATGCCAGGCTTTCTATGGGACACCAAGTGTCCTCAGCACAAGAGAAAAGAGGAAGGAGAAAAAGAGGGTAGAAATGGCATGAGGGATGGGGGGGGGGGGATGCTGGGAAGAGTCAACAAGAGAGCAGAGGGGCCAGAGGGAGGAGAAGAGAAACCCATTGATTAGATCCACGACAAACGCTTATTATGTAATCTCTCCTGGGTCCTCTCTAGCACAAGGCAGTCCTTCTACACTATCCCACTCAGCTCCCTCAGCAGCTTTTCTAAATCTTTTCATCCATGCTTAATCTTCCCAGGCTCCCCCTACTCCTATCTTAATGGTGGTGAATCCATTAAACATCGGCCCTTCTCCCTTCCTCCTCTGCTCTCACCTCTCCTCCCGTACCCCCCTCTCCTAGGAAGAGTCGATCCTTCCCTTTGCCAAGGCAAACTCTTCTACATTCACAAGTGAGCCCTTTCCACCACACTTTTCCAGCAGCAGATTGGTCCCTCTATCATCCATTCTTTCTCCCTTTTCTTCAGTCTCTCCCTTTCTACCGGCCGCTTCCTTCTTGCCTACCAACATCATTGTCCAGGTTGCTCCCACTGCTAAAAAGTAAAAACCCTTGATCTGACCATTCCTACTTTCATCTTCTATCTCTCCTCCACTACTAGGCTAATAAACTCCTTGAGAGAATCCTTTACACATTCAGTCTCTACTTCCCTTCCTCTCATTCTCATCTTAATTCTCCATAATCTGGCTTCTGACTTCAGCATTCGTTGGGGCTCCCCAGAGTTACCAGGGATTTCTTGGTTGCTAAATCTCATGGCATTTCTCAGTTCTCATCCTTCTTGACGTCTCCGCAGCCTTTGACATAATCAATGATCCTCCCCTTCAACAACATATTCGCCTTCTTCTGCTTGTCTGAGGGCTCTTATTCAGTCTCTTTGGATCATCTTCATCAATGTCATGCTCAGTGTTCCTGGGTGTTTCACCCACAGGGTTCTCCCCTGCTCTTTTCTCTTCCCTCTTTAAGACAACTTCCCTACTACTGCAGCATAAGAAATGAACAGGCCAAGTTTTTAAAAAAACTTGGGAAGAATTATATGGGATAATGAACAGTGAAATGAGTAGAACCAAGAAAATATTCTACACAGCTACAGAATTAATACCGGAAGAATAAATTGTGAATGTTACCTAGAGAGAGTAACTGAAAAGTAGACACATGAAAGACATAATTTGTATGACTATGTTCTATCTCCCAGGTGACATTTCTGTGATGTAGGAAGAGTAGGAAGGCCTAAGACATCTATGAATAAATTCTATTAATATTTTTTTTAAAGAAAGAAGAGGCAGCTGGGTGGCTCAGTGGATTAAGAGTCAGACCTAGAAATGAGAAGTCCTGAGTTCAAATCTGGCCTCAGACAATTCCTAGCTGAGTGACCCTGGGCAAGTCACTTAACCCCCATTGCCTACCCTTATCATTCTTTTTTCTTAGAACTATTGATTCGAAGAAGTTAAGAAAGAAATATCTTCCTTTACTTAGCATTTAAAGGTCTTCACAACTGGATCGCTTCCTACTTTTCTGGTCTTCTACCCTACTACCGTCCACCCAAGGATAATCTGGTTATGCTGATCAATAGCTTGCCATTGCTCCAATATTATGGTCCTTCCACCACTCGGTGCCATTTTATTGTCTCTCCTGGGAATGCTCTGCCTATCCCCGACCCCACTCCATCTCAGTTTTCCTGTCTTCTTTCCAGACCCAGCTTAGATCCTGCCTTCTGCAGGAGGACTCTTCATGTCTCCCCACCAACCATTAGTGCCTTCCCCATCAGCCTGGCTTCAATCATAGACCTTGTATTTATCTGGTTATTTGCTTGTCATCTCCTCCATTAAAGGGTGAGCTCTATGAGGGCAGGAGTGGTTTTTGCCTTTCTCCATGTCCCTGAAGCTTACCACAGTGCCTGGCACATAGTAGACAGTTTGTTGAGGGGCAGCAGGTAGCTCAGTAGATAGAGTGCCAGGCCTAGAAATGGAATGTCCTGGGTTCCAATCTAGCCTCAGACACTTCCTCGCTTGGGCAAGTCGCTTAAATCCAAGTTAAGAACCTAGCCTCTCTTCTGTTTTTAGAGCAGATACTAAGCAGGAGGTAAGGGTTTCAAAAATAAATAAGCATTTGTTGACTGATAGGTAGTTGGATGACACCCTGACCAGAGGCCATCCTGTCCACACCAATACTGAACAAGAACAGCTTCTACAACATATCCCAAAGGGGCCTCTGCTTGAAGACCTCTGAAGACAGGGAGCTCACTACCTTTGAGACTTTTATATGATGCTGAGTGTTAACAGCTTTGCAAGACATCCAACTCAAACCAGGCCCTTTTCATCTTCCCCTCATTGGTCCTGGTTCTGCCAAACAGAACACGCCAAATCCTTTACCTAATGAAATGTCTGAGTAACTGCCCCAGGCCCTTGCTGGGAACACTCTGAGGCAAGAAGGTGATACTCTGCTTCTGAAGAGTTTACGCTGTCTTTGGTGCAAACAACATCACTGCCACACAACACTACAAATATCTCAACAAGGCAATTTCTGGGGAGGGGGCCCAGGGCTAACACACCATTGCTCTGCTCTCCCCATCGTCTTCTCTAAGCTCATAAATCTTTCTGGTCCTTTCAGCTGGTGTTTACATGCTCTGGTCTCCAGTTTCTTGCCTCCTCTGGAGAAGCCCCAAGTGGTCACTGACGATGCGGCTCCCCAAAGTACGCCACATTATCTGTGAAATGGGGACAAATTACGCCAACCCTGATGGATTTTCAAGATTCTTGGGAAGCAAAGAAAGAAGCTAAGAAATGGGAATTGGCCATGAGCAGCAACATTGACAGGACTGTGAATCACCAATAATGGCTTTTTTTTTATCCTCTGGGCTGCGGAAGGGAGTCTGCCCACTTGGCTGGGCCACCGGAACCCAAGAGAGAACTCTTTTGATCTGGACTCCAGAGGGAGTGGGCCCATCCATGTGCCCGAGCCTGGGGTGGGCTGCTCTGCTGAGCCGTTTCCGATTGCAATGCCAACACCAGGGCTGGCTGGGGCAGCATCCCAGGACACCAAAGCATTCTGTCTCCTGGTACCTCCTGGGGGGAAAATCTGAAGACTAAAAAATGGGCCACAAAACCAACATTTTCCAAGATCCTATCAAGGAAGCCTTTATACTAGACAGGATGAATCCAGAGTCAGTTCTGGGATCACAAGAGGAAGGAGAAGAGGAGGGAATACGCTTTTATTTAATACCTACTAGAAGCCAGGCACTGTGCTAACCCTTTATAAATACTCTCTCATTTTATTCTCACAATACTGTGAGGTAGGGGTCATTATCCCCATTTTACAGTTGAGGGAATTGAGATATGGACAAAGGAAAAGAAGCCCACAGAATGTAAGGACAGTAGGGGACTTTAAAGGCCTTTGGGACTAACCTTCTTCCCTCCTCAGTCCCACCCCCAGGGTAGAAATCTTCTCTACTTCACCAGTGTCCAAGTTCTGCTTAAATACCTTCAGTGACGGAGAACTCACTACCTATGACATAGCACTTTCTATGATTTCTATGGTTTCCAAGGAGTTTTAGAAAACTACTGCCCTCCACCCATCTATTTGCCCTATGTATGAAGGTAAAATCTGCCTCCTTGTAACTCCCTCCCTTGGGGACAAACAGAACAAGTGTGATATCTGCCGTATGGCCTTCAGATATGTCAATATAGTTATACATTATTCCTGATTCATATATAACACAATTATTTATTTATTAAACCCTCGCCTTCTATCTTAGTATCAATATGATGTATTGGTTCCAAGGCAGAAGAGTGGTAAGGGTAGGCAATGGGGGTGAAGTGACTTGCCCAGGGTCACACAGATAGGAAGTGTCTGAGGCCAGATTTGAACCCAGGACCTCCCATTTCTAGACCTGGCTCTCTAAACACTGAACTATCCAGATGCTCCCTTATAACATAGTTTTAAGCCCTCCTGCCATGACAGTCATGCTCTGCAAACCCCTGACATTTTATCAATGCCCGTCCTAAAATGTGACACCCAGAAAATTGAGCATGACACCACCGATGTGGCCTGAACAGTGCTGAGGATGATGGAACCAGCTCTGGAGAGCTGAACTTCTTGTCTCTTTTCTTGTTTTCTAAGACAGAACTGGCCATCCCTACAGTCTGACTGAGATGGACTGAAGGACTGATTCAGCATCTTCTCTATCCATTTGCATGATATCATCTACACCAAGGCTATTCTCCATCCACTTGACTTTTCCTGGGTAGGATTCATGGGCCCCTGAGTCATCAGTGACATTCTCTGTTCCATGCTCCAAGCTCCCTCCTGGCTCCTCTGACATTCATTGTTTTAAGGTCTTTCCAAGCTCTGACATCTCCTGTTCCAAGACCCCTCCAGAGCTGGCATTCTGCTCTCAGGCTCTTCTCAGCTCTGACATTCTCTGTTCTCTGACATCTCCTATTCTAAGGTTCCTGCCAGATCTGTCATTCTCTGTTCTGTATCATTAGGTCCCTCAAAGCTCTGGCATTCTCTCTTCTAAGGTTCCTCCCAACTCTGACATTCCCTGTTCTAAGGTCCTTCCAAGCTCTGACATTCCCTGTTCTAAGATCCTTCCAAGCTCTGACATCTCCTGTTCTAAGGTTCCTGCCAGATCTGTCATTCTCTGTTCTGTATCATTAGGTCCCTCAAAGCTCTGGCACTCTCTGTTCTAAGGTTTCTCCCAACTCTGACATTCCCTGTTCTAAGGTCCTTCCAAGCTCTGACATCTCCTGTTCTAAGGTTCCTGCCAGATCTGTCATTCTCTGTTTTCAGGCTCCTCTTAGCTGTGACATTCTATGTTCTAAGGTTCCTCCCAGCTCTGACATTCCCTGTTCTAAGGTCCTTCCAAGCTCTGACATCTCCTGTTCTAGGGTTCCTGCCAGATCTGTCATTCTCTGTTTTCAGGCTCCTCTTAGCTGTGACATTCTCTGTCCTAAGATCCTTCCAAGTTCCAACATCTCCTTTTTTAAGGTCCTTCCAAGCTCTGACATCTCCTGTTCTAAGGTCCCTGCCGGATCTGCCATTCTCTGTTCTCTGTCTCTTCTCAGCTCTGACATTCTCTGTTCTGTATTATTGGGTTCCTTCCAGCTCTGGCATTCCATGCTCCTGTTTTCCAAGGTTCCCATCCCCTCTAGACCCTCTGGACGTCTGGACCGGCCTTTCTCGGCAGAAAGGAAGGAAGGGTTCTGCCTCCTTGGGGGCTGAGCTAGCCTCTCTCCGCTGTGGAGCCCCTTCCAAGAGAAGGCAGGTGGGAGGGAGCAGGGGAGCCCAGGCCTCCATCCCGGTCAGTACCCCGTGGCCTTTGAAGGGGATCAGGTTCTCCCACAAACATAATTGAACTCAAATAGGAGAGAGAAAAGGCTTTTGTTCTCTCCTTTACAGCATCAAAAAATATGTAACAAATTAGCCGTTTATGAGGTAAGAGAAGCTGAAGGGGGGGCTGGGGAGGAGAGCCCGTGCACCCCCTCGGCAGCCACAATTGGGCCTCTGACAGCCGTGTTTGTAGTTCATATCAGGTTTTCAAGAAAGCCTCAAGGGACAACTGGGAGCAGCCTGGAGCCGGCCCTGCCTAAAAACCAGGGCAGAGCGAACAGAATGAAGCAGGAATTCACACATGTTTTCTTCCCTGCTCAGGCCTCCAGCAAAACCAACAGCCCAAGGTCAGGACGGAGGAGTGTCTATGAAAAGGATCTGGGGGTCTTAGGAGGCTGCCAGCTCAAGAGGCGCCAACAGTGAGATCTGGTAGCAAAAAAAAAAAAAAAAAGTCTGGCACTGTGGACAAAGCTTGGGACTTCAGGAAGACCTAAATTTAAATTCTACCACTGATGCTTGCCAATGGTGTGACCCTGTCTGCCTCAGTTTCCTCATCTGTAAAATGGGAGTCATAATCGACGATACCTCACAGCATTATTACGCAGCACCAATAGACTGAGATAACTTGTGTAGAGGGGTTTTCAAACCTAAAAGAGGCTATAAAAATGCTAGAGATGATGCCGATACCCCAGCCGCGGCTGCTGCTAAAATAAATAGCCTTCAAGGAAATCCACGTCACTCCCAGCTCCTAGTCTTTTCCTGTGGCATAAAGCTCTTTTCAGCTCCAAATCCTATGAAGTAAAGAATGAGGGCTTCTATGACTTCCTTCACAGTGTGGTGGAAAGAGTCAGAGGATCTGAATTTAAATCTGAGTTCCTCCACCTTGTTGCCTGTGAGACCTTGGGCAAGTCACTTAACATCTTAACCTCAATTCTGTTGTTGGTAAAATGAGATAGCGGGGCTGGCTGCCTTGTCAGGTTCCTTCCAGCTCTGAATCTTAGATAATCCTTAATTTCAACCCTGAATACCTCCTGGTCTTCCAGACTAGGTTAGATCCAGAGGAAGATGAGGAGCCCAGTGAGGTTCCATTGGGTTCTGGGATAATTTGAAAGTTTGGAGGGAGATCCCAGAGCCCCACTGGGCATCGTGAGCTGGACCATAAGGTTTCCTTGGCAAGGACACTGGAGTCGTTTGCTATTTCCTCCTCCTTTCTGGAACTTAAAGGGAGGAGGGAGAGGTGGAGGACAGGGTGGCCATGACAGACAGCGGCGTCTTAGCCCAATCTTTTAAAATTCTGTCTTAGAACTGGGTTCCTCTCAGGCTACCCATCACCCTTTTGGAATGCCCTCCTTTCCTCGTCTCCAAAACCTCCTGGATCGTCCCTTGAGACCCGGCTCAAGTGTCTGCTGCTGCCTGGACTGCTCCAGCACACACTGATGTCTGCTTTCTGAGAAGACACAGACAGGATGGGCCAGAGTAAAGTCAAGGTCAGGCTTTTTGAGTTAAGTGAGACTTTAACCACCATCTAGTTCTACTTATTCAGGGGGAAACTGAGGCCTCAAGAAACAAAAGGACTAGCCCGGGGTTGTGCCCAGTGACCACCATGATTCTTCTCCAAGCTTTAGGTCTGGGCAGTTTTTCTTTGTAAAAATAGAATCATTACATCTAAGAGCTGGACTGTCCCTCAGGGGTCATCTTGTTAACCCTCTCCTTAGTGTAGGAATGCCCTTGGCTGCACGGCTTCCTGGTCTCTCTTGATAGTCCATCTTCCCTTTCTGCTCTTAGTCTGCTAGATTCCTGCCGCCGTGTCTTTCCCCAGATAATAACAGTTCAACACTTTCTGGGTTTAGTCCAAGCCTTAGGGAGACGTTGGGTTGAAATGGGGAGGGACCTAGAGAGGAAGTTCCTTATCAGTGAGTCCTCTGAGCATCTGGTCCTCACGCTGGCCAAGCTCCATGGACCAGCCTCAGAATAAACAACTCTTAGTCACTCTGATACATCAAAGCATGGACGATAGAGCCCTGGATGGGCTTGAAGTCAGATGACTTGAATTTCTATTTCAATTCCACCTCATCCTGATCCTTGCTGGGGGCTCATAGCATATAGTCCTTGCTGGGCAAGTCATTCACCTCTCCTAGCCTCAGTTTTCTTGTCTGTAAAATGAAGGGTATTGGATCAGAATAAGACTTTTTCATCTTTATTATGTCCTGGACCCCTTCGATACAGACTGGTGAAGCTTATGGATGGACTCCTTCTCAGAAAGATGTTTTTAAAAGTATAAAGTCAAATACAAAAGATTGCAAAAGAAACCAACTTTGTGGAAATAGAATTATCTATCTATCCATCTATCCATTTTCCTATCTAGCTAGCTAGCTATCCATCTATTCATCATCCATCCATCCACCTATCAATCTAATATCTACCTATCTATCTATCCATCTGTCCATTTTTCCATCCATCCATCCATCCATCCATCCATCTATCCACCTATCCAGCCATCCATCTATCTATCTCTATCTATCTACCTATCTATCCATTTTTCCATCTATCCATCCATCCATCCATCCATCCATCCACCCACCTATCCATCTACCATCCATCTACCTCTCTATCCTATCCATTTTCCATCTATCTACCTATCCATCTATCTATCTATCCATTTTTCCATCCATCCATCCATCCATCCATCCATCCATCTATCTATCTATCTATCTATCTATCTATCTATCTATCTATCTATCTATCTATCTATCTATCTATCTATCTAATCTATCTATCATCTATCTATCTACCCAAGTTCATGGCTCTCAGGTTAAGAATCCCTGGTTTAGACAGTCTCTCAGGTCTCTTAATTTGTATGTGTGATCTGGGGTCAAGTATTCTGGATTCTGATTTTATCACCTGTGTGGCAGACAGACTAAGGAGCACTGACTTCACACCCTCTGCCCTAGATCCTGCCATCACTGTGGAAGCAGAAGGGAAGGCCACTGGTTTGGTTTGAATTTTTAATTTTCTTCTTTTTTGTGACTCCCCTCAGTGATCTTGAGCAAGTTCCCCCTCCTCTCCCTCCCTCCCTCTACTGTCCTATTTCTCTGACTCTATTTCTGTGTCCATTCCTCTGTCTCTGTCTCTATGTATCTTTGTCTCTCCCCTTTCTGTCTCACTTTTGCTGTCTCTCTTTCTATTTCTCAACTATAGAATTGAAGGAGGGGGTTACTATGAGGTCTCCCAGGTTTTCTATTTTTTTTTTCCTGTGGCACAAAGTCTCTTTCAGCTTCAAATCCTATGAAATAAGAATTGAGGGCTTCTACGTCTTCCTTCTCAGTGGGGTGGAAAGAGTCAGAGGATCTGAATTCAAATCCTGGCTCCTTCACTTGTTGCCTATGAGACCTTGGGCAAGTCACTTAACATCTTAACCTCCGTTCTGCTGTTGGTAAATTAAGAGAGCAGAGCAAGCTGACTTGTCAGGTTCCTTCCAGCTCTGAATCTTAGCTTTTTGGATCTAATCCTTTATTCCCACCCAGAATGCCTCCTTCATTTGGTCTGACATCTGTGTCTCCCTCTCTGAATCGCTCCTACATAATCTGTCCTGAAAACTTACCAGTCCCCTTGGACCCATTCCCCTGCTCCCCATCCAAGGCCCAGTTTGACTTGATCTTACAGTGAGAAAGCGGGTTCAGCCCAGAGCCCAGGCCAAGGAAACCTCCTCGGGGATATGGGATGCCAGTAGTGGGGGGAAGCTCAGACCACTTCCTAAGCCTTGTTAAATAGGAATTCATCACAGCCAGAGGGAGGGTCTGTAGCTTTATACAGAAGCTCACAAACGCTCCAGAAAGGAGACAGAGTCACAGCCAGATTTGGTGTAAACCCCACCCAGGAGGGAGATGTCAGCCAAGTGACAGAAAGTAATTGTGGTGGTCCCAGGGGCCCTTGGGCTGGGCCCAGGCAGCTCAAGCAGGTTGAAGAGAGTTGGCTTTTGGCAAATCTGATTAAGTAGTCATGGGTCACTCCTGACTGGTACCAACCTTCTTCACAGAAAAATGCTATTTCAGAGAGAGGTTCCAAATCACCCTTAAAACAAAGGAGCATAAAAGGCCCCTTTCCTACTATTGTCCTGTCCGAATGGTTATTATTGTGATTTTAGCTATTGTTTTCATCCTTACCATCATTATTATTAGGATCAAAATAAACAATATACAGAAAATATTCTGTAACATTTAAGTGCTACATAATTGCTAGTTATTATTATTATAAATTAATAATTTTTAAATCCTTACCTTCCATCTTAAGATCAGTACTATATATTGGTTCCAAGGCAGAAGAGTAGTAAGAGCTAGGCAACCAGGGTTAAGTGACTTGCCCAGGGTCACACAACTAGGAAGTATCTGAGGCTGAATTTGAATCCAGGACCTCCTATCTCTAGATCAAGCTCTCCATCCTGTCAATTGGGTTTCTTTTGGAACCCCAATTTTGCCCCTATCCCCTGAGAACTCACCAGAGGGAAATCCCAGCCTCACCTATTTCAGACTGAACAATAGACCTTAAGATACTTAATGGTCCCAGTGGGTGGGACTAGCAGACCTAATTAAATGTTAAGTACCCTTTTTGTCCTAATAGTTTCTCCCATTCTATCAAAGTTCTCTCCCAGGTAGCCCAGCTCTTGGCTGGACCTTTCCTTTTTGTATCCATTGTAAAGCATCAACTCTCCCTGATAATCCTGTCTTGGACATCTATCTTCCTTGTAGCCATGGTAATGCCAATCAATCATACTTTCCTGTCCTTAGTTCCCCCAAATGGCATATAAGTTCCCCAAGTTCTATTGTTCTTTGGAAAATCTTCTAGCACCTCCATCCTCCCAGAGATACTGTCCCCAGAGACCCAGGGTTTTGACTCTGTAGTTTTTGGTGCTTGGCTCTGTGATGGTGGCCGATTATTGGAACTATCTCTTTCCTGATTAAAGACTTGGTTTTATCTGACTACTTTAGTAGTTCTGTGTTTTTCCAAGTTGACAATCCACTGAGCCACTTAGCTGCACCCTAGTTATTATTTAGGAAAGAGTTTCCAATTAGTCTTTGAACAGAAAAAACAACTTTTTCCTTACTATTCTTGTACTAGAATTATTATTGTTATTATTTCATTTTCCTCATCATTATTATAATTAGTAGTTTCAAATGAGATAAATACCTAAAGTACTTTGCAAATCTTAAAACATTACATCAGTAATCAGGGGGGCTGCTCCCTTCCCTACCCCCACACACGCCTGAAGACATTTCTCCCATCACCTGCCCCTCTGCCCAACAGTCCAGTGGGGAGTGCTTCTTCCTTCCCCTGTCTGGGGTAAGAGAGCAACTCACATGTGGCCTGAGGATTGCAGTTTGGGCACTCAGTCTCTAAAAGGTTCGCCATCTCTGCTTTTTCAATTCACTTTCCTGCTATTTACACACAGACACACAGACACAGACACACACACACACTCTCTCTCTCTCTCTCTCTCTCTCTCTCTCTCTCTCTCTCTCTCTCTCTCTCCCTCCATCTCTCTCTCTCTCTCTCTCTCTGTCTCTTATTTGTTTATTTTTTTGTTTGTTTATTATTTTTTTAACTTTTACCTTCTGGCTTAAACTGAATACTGTGGATTGGTTGCAAGGCAAAAGAGCTTTAAGGGCTAGGCAATGGGAGTTAAGTGACTTGCCCAGGGTCACATAGCTCAGAAGCTAGATTAGAATCCAGAATCCCCCATCTCTGGGCCCAGCTCTCAATGCACTGAGCCACCTAGCTGTCCCCTATAATCTTTTATATTAAATGTTCTCTGGACTATTGCACAAGTGGAAAAATGCCTCTTTTTTTGAGTTATCTTCAAAGAAAGAATCTCAGGACAATTCTGGGAGAGCAGACAGGATGATGGGGATGGCATCATATATATTCATATGGCTTCAATTTCTTTGATTTTTCTGCTAATTCTTTAATATTTTGGATCTTTTATTCCATGAAGCAAGAAGTTTGGGAGATGTGGATACAGATTAGGAGCATTATTCTGAAATTTTTACAGACCAACATTCTGTTGGAGTGATTCTGGACAACAATTTGGTCTGTGATGATGGTATGGTTCCAGATCCAGTGTATTGGTTGAATTTTCAAGTATGTTTTAAGGTCTGTTTTTATAAACTGGGGATTTGTTATCTGTTCACAAAAGATAATGATGTTCAATATCTAATTCTAGCTACCATGTCCTACCTTGCTGGGTATTCTATAGGTGTTAACTCTTTAGACTGCACTGATACATAACACAATTTCTATGCATAATCTGTATCAATCAATAAGTGATCCAGTTCTGAATTGCCATCACAAACCCTTCCATTTCTTTCATCAAATCTGCCCAACTCAGCCATTTGTTCGATGCTTCGTTGTTGATGTATTGGTTAAGTTCATGTGGATGTCACCCACCGAGGGCTTTTGGATTCCACTCTTGGATCCTAGCCATTTCACAAGCTCCATCTGGAAGTAAACCTCTTTCAGTTCCATGCTGCAAATCCAATGGAGTGGACCAATGATCAGCTTTGACTGTTGCTCAGTGAAATGATGCCTATTTGTTCCAAAAATCTTTCTGCAAGTTTTTAGCCTGTTTATCACATGCTCAGGACTTGGAATCAAGAGGATTTGGGTTTGCTTAGATGTGGAGAGAAATATAACAGACCCTACCTACAAGGAAATTACATTTAAGTCAGGAGAATATATGCACTCAGGTAAGTGGTCAAGAGGAGTGAACAGAGTGCCATAGCAGAAAGAAGCTAGACTTTGGATTCAGAGGACCTAAGTTCAATTTCTACCTGCATGAGTTTGGACAAGTCATTTAATTTCCCTAAGCCTCAGTTTCCTCATTTATAAAATGGGGAGTTTGGACTAAATGGCCTCTGAGACCCTACCCAACCTTAGTCTTTCATAGAAACTTTGAGGCAGGGGAGATCTGCTTAGCTGGCCTTGCAGGGAGAGTGGAAAAGACTTCTTGGACAAGGGTGCATCAAAGAATGGAAAGGAAGAGATAGTGGGAGGCAGGAAGGGAAGAGGACAGAAGTGGAACTTATGGGAGAGGCAGAACCAGGTTCAGAATCTCCTTCAAGGGAAACAAGCTAGAAGCATCTCAGGACCAGCTCCCTGGGCTGTAGATGGCTGGCTTCTTTTATTGGCTTTGGGCTGGTTAGTTGGTGCTAAAGCCCTTTTGAAGAACCCAAGCCAATGTCTTTGATTCAATTCAGGGGCTTTGGACTACAATTCATACCAGGTTGAATTGGCTGAAGGAACTGGGGATCTTTAATCTGGAGAAAAGGAGGCATGAGATCTGTCTTTTGTATAATTTTTGTTAAATTCAAGATTAAAAAAAATTTTTAGAGTAATTTCAGGAAAAGAAGCTCACTAACTCTCCAAATCAAGAAAGTGAACTGTTTGGAGAAGGCGCTATAAAGATGCCTGCAGAAAACACACACTGCATCAAAAGATCCAGAATGAACTTTGGGATGTAGTGAAATAAACTGAGGGGGGTTGAACACATTTACTCTAAATGTAAACTCTTATGGGATTTATTAATTTATTAATTATTAATTAGGGATTGCCCCCAATTGGCTTTTTGTCAATGTACCTACCAACCATTGGTTTTGCTTTCTTTCCCTTTTATTTCCCTCATATCCCCAAATGATTATAATTTCCCCTTAGAAAGTGCAATACTGTATGCACCTCTAGTAAGAGACCTTTAGAGATATAAGCTGATTGTTTGAAATGATTCATTGGGGAGACTAGGAATGTAAATCTGGGAGATTTCAACATGCTCCTCTCCCAAAGAATCACAGGGGGGATTGTGTAGATAGAATTTACTCCCCAAAGTTCATCTGACCCAGTTCGTCTTACCCAGTATCCCATTTGCGTGCTTACACTGTGTGAACGCTGGTGAATGGATGGCCTTGAACACAGGTGTGTGGAGGGGACAGAGGATAAAAGTTTTGGGGTGGCACCGCCCCCTCTCTCTCTTTTCCAGTACGCCACTGGGGATCCTGGCTGAGAGCCAGGCAGTGGTCAGTTAAGTTAGATTAGGCTTTAATCTGCTTTCTCTATCTTTAGTGATTATTAATAAAACTCGATGGAAATTAAGAACCTGGAGTTATTGTTATTAATGTTAATATAAATTTTTACACTTCAAAGCATGCAAAGGGCTGTCATTTGGAAGTCAGGTTAGACTTGTTCTGTTTGATCCCAGGTAGAAAAATAGGAAGGATGAAGAAATAGGAAGTTGAAGAGGTAAATGTGACCATGGTAGGACTCAAGTAGG
>NC_058133.1:30403841-30416341 GCF_016433145.1 Gracilinanus agilis | reverse complement strand
ACAAGCCCAAGCCGTGCACACCTGGATGGCCAGAAGAGAGGACTCTGAAGGGAGCTGGTTGGACAGTACAGAACTGAGGTGAAGTAACAGAGTTGCTCAGCAACCACACAAAGTGCTCCCGGTTTACTGATTTAAGTACCAACTTCCTAGGAGAGCAGAGTAGGATCAATGGGTTACTGTATCAGGTCTTTATACCTTAAGGAGCCATTACATGCTGTTTAAGATCAAGCTACCTTTTTGGGCTGACATAACACATTTCTAAACAATAGCAGGGGCTGAGATGATGCTCAAAGGGGGGATGGGACACAAGTATTTGCAATCTCTGACCCTGGATCAAGGTTCAGGCTATGATTGCTGTCCATCCCCTTTTGGACTAGGGAAACATCTATAAGATGGCCAGGATCTGTCTGTCTGTCTGTCTGTCTGTCTGTCTGTCTGTCTGTCTGTCTCTCTCTCTCTCTCTCTCTCTCTCTCTCTCTCTCTCACACACACACACACACACACACACACACACCCTAAGCCAATCCATCCTTCCCCGTTCTCCTAGGCACTCACCCTCTCTTCCTCTCTTTGAAATCTTAAAGGCTATAATCAACCATTTCAACTTTCCACAGTCCTCTCCCCTTGATCCCTTTCCTCCTTGTCCTATCCACACACATTTTTTTCCAGACCCCAATGCTGGACTATCTCCAGCATCCACCTTCTCTACTCCTCCACATGTTCTACTGAATGCCTTGGGAGAAAACCACACGATCATACTGAGTGGCCCATTACAAATGTTATATATTCTTAATTGAACCCTCACCACTACTTGGTAAACCTTTAGCTCTTCACTGTTGCATTCAAGGAATTTCATGGAATTCTGAGATTTGGAAGGACCCCAGGGCCCATCTGGTCCAACCTGTCCACTAAAAGACGTTCCAGGCAAGTGGTGGTTCAGCTGGAAGGAGGGGCCTCCCTTCAATATCTATTCCACAATTACTTTCTCTCAAGCTAACCATGCCACCACGTTCCTCCCTCCAGCAAAGAACCTCCTTTCACTTGGAACTGAGACCATCCATTGGGAGCCTTTTGTTGCTACAAATCTACTTCATCATCACTCCTCATTCTCTCTGATTTTGTCCCAGTCTTTAAGGAAGAGGTGATCCTACCCCATCCCAAACTAATCAACGAATTCTGATACTTGTGCCCTTGATTTCATGCCCTCTGGGATCTTGCTCTTTTCTATCTATCTATCTACCTACCTATCTATCTATCTATCTATCTATCTATCTATCTATCTATCTATCTATCTATCCATTTCTTCCTTTTTTCTTTTTTCTTTCTCTTTTCCTTTCTCCCTCTCTTCTTTTCTCTCATTCTTTTTCCTTCCTTCTTCCCTCTCTCCCTTCCTTCTTTTCATCCTCCCACTCTCTCCCTCTCCCTCCCTCTCCCCCCCTCTTCCGTTCTTTTTTTTAAGCCCTTATCTTCCATCTTACATTTAATACTGTGTATTGGTTCCAAGCAGAAGAGGCAGTAAGGACTAGGCAATGGGGGTTAAGTGACATGCCTGGACCCACACAACAAGGAAGTATCTGAAGTCACATTTGAACTCAGAACCTCCTATTTCCAGGCCTGGCTCTATCCACTGAGCCACCTAGATGCCCCCTCTTTCTTTATAATTCTCAGTCTTCTCTGTATCTGCTGGCTCCTTCCTTTTCGGCCCATAAGTAAGCCCGTTCCTCCCCATCACTTAAAAAAAAATCACTTAACCCTACCACCCTCTTAAGCTATAATCTTACATATCTCCTCCCTTTTCCTAGTGAAATTCCTAGAGGAAAAAAAAATCTGTGCATTCTTTGCTCTATATCCTCTTCTCCCACTCACTCGTCAACTCCTTGTAGTCTGATTTCCAGCCTCATCACTCAACTGAAACTGCTCTCTCCAAAGTTACCAGTGATCACTTAATGGCCAGATCCAAAGACCTCTCCTAAACCTCATCCCTCTTGACCTCTCTGCAGCCTTTGGCACTGTCCATCACCCTCTTCTGTTGTTGCATGCTCTTTCTTCTCTGGGTTTTCCTGTCACTGCTCTCTTCTGGTTCTTCTCCTCCTCCCGCCATTTTGATAGTTTCTTCTCAATCTTCTTTGCCAGATTGACATCCATTTCCCTGAACGCTATACACTAAGGCTCTGTTTTGGACCCTCTTTACTTCTCTCTCTCATTCTCATGATAATCTCATCATCTCCTGTGGGTTCAACTGTCATTTGTATTCGAAGAATTTCTAGATCTCATCTTTCCGGAGCGCCCGTTTCCCCAGTACCTACTAGACAGCTCCACTCAGATATCCCAGGGGCATCACAACCTCATCACATCTTAGACCAAACATTATAATTCCCCCTAATCTCCTCATCTCCCCACCTCTGGTTGAAGGCACTATCATCCTGTCCTACCAGCCACCCAGCTAACCCCAGAGTCCTTCCTACCTCTTTATTATTACTTACCCCATCCCACCTCCCAAACACAATAAGTCAATCATTGGGTTCCACCAATTTGCTTACCCTTCTCTCCACTATTGCACTTGGCTCATCCAGGCTCTCGTCACCTGTTGTCTGGACTATCGAAATAGTCTTCTAATTGGTCATCTCACCAAGAGACTCTCCTCTCTCCACTTCCTGTTCTACCCAGCTGCCAAGTGATATTCCCAAAGCACAGGTCTAAGTATGTCACACCCCTGCTCAATGACCATCAGGGACTCCCTATTGCCCATAGGTCAAAATAGGATCTCTGATCTTCATGGTCTGACTCTACTGAGCTATCCTTCAAAGCTCATAACACATTACTCTCCCTCACACTCTCTGAGGTTAAACCAAGCGGACTCTGATGCCGTTCCCTGTACAGGTCTTTACAAAGACATCCCTAGAGTGTCCTCCCTCCTCATCTCTGCCTCTTGAAATGCTGAGCTCTCTTCAAGGCTCAATTCAAATGATATCTCCTACACGAGGCTCTTCTGGCCTCCTTCCCCCCCAGTTGTTACGTCCCCAAAGCTCATTCCTGAAAGCACTCTTTATCTGTTTATATTTTTTTGTCTCCCCCTGCAGTGTGGAAGCTCCTTGAGGGTAAACTCCATTTCCTTTTCTAATGTTCATTCCCAGAGTTGAAAACCATTCCTGGTACAGAGTAAGCACGTACTAAGTGGTTACTGAAATTAGTTGAACTGAGACAAGTGTAGAAGTTTCCCCCAGGAAGCACAGGTGTGTGTCCATGTAGCACCAACACGTCCCACGGGGGATTCAAGAAGGATTCGAGAGATTCCCGATCAACACATCCCACATCCCAAGACCCAGAATTCTCAGAAATAGGGAGTGGGAGGCCCTTAGAATTGGAGAGTTCCCGGGTTAAGAAATGTCCTTCAAGCTGAGCCCGACCATTTCCCATCTTAATGCCTTGATGCCATCATTGCCCAAACCTGGAATAGAATCCCTTCGTGTCTACTGACGTCCTTCCTTCCTTCCTGAATCTTTCAGAAGGTCTCCCTCCCTTCCAGCTAGAAGTCACTCCTGCTCCCTCGCATCTCTCCTTCTCTCATCACTCCCTGCCTCCTCTAACCTGCTCCCACGTGTACTTCTTATTCTGTGTATTAGACGGCACGCCGCTCCCCGAGAGCAGGGACACACATCTTCTGTTCCTCTCTGGGAGGGGCCTTGAAGATCATCTCTGGGTCTGGAGTCAGAGATCTCCGGTCCAAGTGACCGTGTAACTGGGGTGAGTCCTCATCTTCCTTCTTTACAATAAACGAGAAACGGCCTGGCTGTTCCGGGAGGTCCTTTCCAGCTCTAAATTTCCAAAGAAGATCTTCAAGCTTAAATTTGAACTCAGGTCCCATCTCTGACACTGAGTTGCTGAGTGGGTTTCTGACATTCCCTTCCTCTCTCCACCAGACCTCAGTTTCCTCTTCTGCCAAATGATAGACTTGGATTTGATGCTGTCTGGAATCCCCTCCAGCTCTCAATTCTGCGACTCTGCGATCCCCCCAGCTCCCCCGCTTCGGGCACACCGTGGGGCCCCCTAAGCGGAATGGTGAATAGCTGAATGAAATTGCTGTTGAGCCGACAAAGCCCCTGGCCCGGCCCGGCCTGGCTCGGACCCCTGCAAAGGAAGCCCAGGAGGAGGTGGCCATTCATCCCAGCCGGGCTCTGTGTTTGCCTTTGACTCCGGGAGCGGCTCCCCGCTAATTACGAGAGTAAATCATGTCACCATCCCTCCCTGCCAAGGCCGGTGCAATAACAGCTCCTGACCGCACTTGGAGAGGGATCTCGACTCCTGAGTGGCAGCGAAGAGGTTTTATGGGCCACCGTTGAATGGAGCCCTTCTCCCTCCTCGTGGGCCCTAGGAGTGGTGTGTGTGAGTGTGTGAGTGTGCGAGGGTGAGTGTGAGCGTGTGTGCCCGTAACAAGTCAGGAGCCACGGCCCGGCCCGCGGAATCCCGACGCCCAAAGGGCAGCACACAGAGGAGCCCGCAGGTGAGGGGACGATGGCCCCACCGGGCCGGGCTCACCGTCCTCCTGGCCTCCCGCTGCTCCGCTCCGAAAAGCTCCCATTCCCTGGGGACGGCCAGGCAGCTGTGGGTCAGGGGGGAAAGTGAGCTCATAAACCGAGGTGTTAATGACCGACAACAGCCTAAATGAGCCGCCCCTCCCAAGGGCCTGGGCGGGAGAGAGGCCTGAGGTCCTGTCCTGGGTCTAGCACACTGGAGCCGGGCAACCTCAGGCCTCTCGTCCCCTCGTCTAGGCCTCGGCTTCTGCATTTGGGAAATAGGCCTCGCTCTGAAATCGGCCTGAAGTCTGACCTCCAGTGAAGTTACTGACTCTCTGCGCCTCGGTTTTGCTTTTTCTCCTTCTCTGAAATGGGGCTAAGATAAGGAATCTTATACATTGTAAAGGGAAGCATGAATTGTCAATGCTGGAGATGCCCCGCGTCTAGGAGGAAGAAGCACAGGAAGGAGAAGACAGCATTAAACAGGATATCGATTCCTCCACGCACCCACAAAAAGCAAAGGTTTATACTCTTTTTTTTAATGAATTTTCATTTTGCTTTGATTTTATTCCCCCTTGAGAAATTCGAGACTCTGCTTAAGGAAAGAGAAAGCACTATATGGATAATTCTAAATCAGGTGGGAGATCCACACGTTGTAGATTTTTCAATCTGGATCTCAAAAGGACCTTGCAGATGGTTTCATTTTACGGATGAGGAAACTGAGGCTGGGGGAAATGAAGTGACTTTCCCGGGATCGCACAGCTAGTCATTATCTGAGGCTGGATTTGAACCAGGGTCATTCTGGTTGAGGTCACCTCTCTATCCTTTGCTGGGCAAAATTTCACAATTGCTATAAATCATTTTCACAGCCATCACCACGGCTGCCATGTTCTCCACCTTATCAATGTCCTTCCTAAAATGGGCTGGAGAAGGGAAGCCAAAGGGAGGGTTAAAGACCTCAGAGGTAGGTGCCCTGCAGCTCTGAGACTCTCTAAGGTTCCAAGACTATGATATTCTATTAACTACCCCCTCTTCTGCCCCGATAGTACCCTAATGGCGACGCTTCAGGCATTGCATCCATCCCCTGCCTTTGTGCCCATTAGACCATCCCAATGATCCCACTCTCTCTTTACCTCAGGAAAGTGGGGCTGAAATAACCCCAGCTAGAAGACGTGGGCCTTTGGGGTGGAGACAGGAGACCAGGGTTCAAGGTGGCTCTAGGCCTGTTACTGAAGGTCCACAGGCAGCCACTTCCTCTCTTTGGACCTTATTCATCCTTCTACAAAATGAGGAGGAGGAGAAAGAGGAACACCCAGTTTGGACATTTCATTTTTTTAAATAGTTCTAGTACAGGAAGAGAATGTGGGATTTGAGACGCAAAAGGCCAGGATTCATAGGCTAGCCTGGACACTGACTAAATGGATGTCCTTGGGCACATGAGCTCACTCTTTTGGAGTATGGGGGTGTCAGCGATCTCTAAGTTGTCCTTAGAGCTTACAGTCAGGGGAGCATGAGTTTGGGGCTCAGAGGGGGTTGATTTGGAGAACAGCTCTGAAATGCCCTGTTTAAACTCCCTCCCAGCTCTGATATTCCCTGTTCTAAGAACCCTTCAGCTCTGTTCTAGGCTCCCTCCTAGCTCTGATATTCCCTGTTCTAAGCTTCCTCCCAGCTCTGACATCCTCTGTTCTAAGCTCCCTCCCAGCGCTGACATCCTCTGTTCTAAGCTTCCTCCCAGCTCTGACATCCTCTGTTCTAAGCTCCCTCCCAGCTTTGACCTTCCCTGTTCTAAGCTCCCTCCCAGCTCTGACATCCCCTGTTCTGAGCTCCCTTCCAGCTCTGATATTCCCTGTTTAAGATCCCTTCCAGCTCTGGTATTCCCTGTTCTAAAGGACCTTTCAGCTCTATTCTAAGCTCCCTCCCAGCTCTGATATTCCCTGTTCTAAGCTCCCTCCCAGCTCTGATAGTCCCTGTTCTAAGGACCCTTCAGCTCTGTTCTAAGTTCCCTCTCAGCTCTGATATTCCCTGTTCTGATATCCCTTCAGTTCTGACATCCTCGATTCTCTACCAACAGTTAACGATCTTCATCTAATTCTTATCCCAGGCTCCCCTTCCCCCTAGGAGGGGGCAATGGCCCTCTCTCAGGCCCCCTGATTCCCAGGCAGCCTTAGGGAGGTAAAAGGAGGGTGACTCTGGGCATCAGGATGCTTGGCTTCGGATGCATCTTGACTATAAATTCACAAGATGTCTCTGGACAAGTCAGAGGATGCCAGGACCTCAGAGAGGAAGGGGCCACCCCTGAGGCATCCCACCCCACTCCCATCTGCCCAAGAATCCCTACTGCAACATTCCAATAAGGGAGCATCCAGGTTACTTGAATATCTCCTTTTATGGGGAGATCATTACCGTCCTTAGCAACCAGGTCTGCCTGCTTCTTCTAAACCTGAGTTTCCTCCTCTGTGGGCAGGAACAGCTCCATCTGCCCCATTTCTTTCATACGCTTATTGTACAGCACAAAGGAAGCGATGGACGTGAGATCTCGGTGCCAAGGTATAAAGCCGGGATCATGACTCAATGTGTGTCTCAGGGATGCCAACACATCTGTTCTATGCAAGGAAAAGAAATTGAATCGGCTGTTTGGGGTCCCACAGACTAAACAACGGGTAGAACGGGCGAGTTTTCCCCTCTCCAAACACCAGGGGAAGTGGCCAAGCCAGAAATACCTGCCGAGGGCGTTCCTGGCCGTCAGCTCTCTCCAGTTTAACATAGTACAGACCAGGATGAAGACCGAGGCGCCCCGTGCCCTCTGACCCTCCGGTCAATGGCGACCTCGGGCTCTGGGTGGTCAGTGATGCTGGAGAGATAGAAGAAGCCCAGATCAAAGGAAGGAACAGGCCAGATTTATGGGTGGGCCTGGGCTCAGACCAGGTGTCTGCCCCTTGCCCGTTCCCACCCCCACTGTTTGCCAGGCTGAGGAGGATAATCTGGTCTTCCTCAGGAAGAAACAACAGAAATGAAACTTCCATCTCCTGCCCCGCCAAACACACACATACAACCTGGCTCCCAGGGAGGAAGGCTGGGGCTGCTGTGCTGATGGCCTGTCAGATAAGAAACCTTAGAGAATCATGGTAAGCTTCCTATATGTTATCTCATTCAAATCTTCACAGAAGCCCGAGGAATCGAGGATTAGGATTATCCCCATTTTACAGATGTGGAAATAGCGGCTGAGAAGGCTCAGGGGAATGCCTGGCTACGAGGCACTCTTTCCACATATCGAATCATACTAGGATCCTAAAACATGCCCCAAAAGAGCAGCCCATGGGAATATTCTCCCCACTTTACAAACGAGGAAACTGAGGAGAGAACGTGGTTCAAGATCAGGGGCACAGAAGGAGGCAGGGCTTAGTAAATGCTCCCTCCCAGGCCCAGGCTTTCCACTTGAGCTAATGCTCCCAAATGAGCCCTTATACAACTCCCCTTTTCTTCACCTCCCTTCTGGAGACCCCGGCCAAGCAAGCCACTACAGGCAGGGGAAAAAGGTCCCCATTATGGAAATCATACGAAAGAAATTATGGATGGAAAAAACATTACCTTATAAATCGGCAACCCTGCTCAGAACGTGTAGGAAACAGGGCATATAAAATTCACAAGGCCTGTTGTCTTTGATACTGGCTTATTACTGCAGCCTGGGGGCAAGGGAAGCGTGTGCTGCTAGAGCCTGGGCTCACATGCCCCTGGTAGGACTGAGATGGCCAGGGAGCCGGGCCACACTGGCCAGGGAGCCAGGCTGTACCCCAGCCACAGGCTGTACCCGGCCAGGGAGACAGGCCATACTGGCCACAGGCGGGAACCCAGATGGTCCTTGCACCTGAGGGGGCGGCCACAGACTCTCCTGGGGCTCAGGCTCACATCCAGGAACCCGTCCGAGACACAGGCTGAGCTGGGCCCAATTAGAAGCCAGCAGGAAGAGAGTGGAAAAATGGACCAGACCCAGGGAAAGGAGTAGGGAGGAGACTGAGTTAGGAGGCACAGAGCCTTGGGTTTGTGCCTCCCCATGGAAGGCCCCCAGGATTCTGTGCCCAAATTCTAGAAGCCCTGACCAGTAGATATCCTAAGAAGGGATGCCTTCCCTGGTCAGTTTCCTCATCTGGGTGGCACAGTGGATAGCGCTCTGGGCCTGGAGTCAGGAAGACCAGAGTTCAAATACAGCCTCAGACGCTTCCTGGCTGTGCGACTCTGAGCAAGTCACTTCTGCCTTAGTTTCCTTAACTGTAAAATGGGGATAAAAACAGCACCGATCTTCCTGGGTTGCTGTGAGAATCAAATGTTGTAAAGCAGGTAGCACAGTGCCTGGTACATAATAGGTGCAACATAAATGTTTATTTTCCCTTCTCCAACATTCCTCCTATTTCAATTCAGAGGTTTAGACTAGATGGCATCTGAGGGCCCTTTCTATGAGCTGAGGATGCCTCCTAACAGACTTGGGGGAGGCTCTGATAGCTCAAAGGTATGAGGAGAAGGCAGACAGAACAATGGCTCTGGTACGGGGAAGCAGGGTACAAATCCAGCTTCTGATGTGACCTTCTGGAAGGCGCTTAACCTGCCTGAGCCTTGGTTTCCCCATTTGTAAAATGAGAGGTCAGACAAAAGGCCTCCAGGATCCCTTCCAACTCTAGGCTTAGGATCCTGTAGATAGAGGAGAGAGACTAGGCTTGTTCTGTCTGTCCCAGAGGGGCAGGACTGGAATGGTGATGCGGAGGAAGCAGGGGAAGTAGCTCCTGATTGGGTAACAGAGAAACCGTCTACCAGTGAAAATGATTCACAGCTGGGAGCAGATCTAGCAGTAAGACCGGTTGGCCCAGCTCAGAGCACCCCTCCATCCTGCAAAACCTTCCTTTTCAGGAGTGTGGGGTTCTGCCTCCTCACAGATGCAGCCAGCCCTGGCACACTTCAACAAAGTGTCTGCTTTCACTGCCATGTCCCAGCCCTTACACCCCCTGTTCTAAGCTCCCTCCCAGCCCTGACACCCCCTGTTCTAAGCTCCCTCCCAGCCCTGATATTCTCTACTGTTGCTCCTACCTCTGAAGTCCTGCGTACTTATTAAGTCACTCCCTGTTCTGAAAGTCTCTGCTCTAAGCCCTCCCGTTGGCAGCTCCCACCTTCTTGGTTCTAAGCTCTTTTCCTGCTCCGGGGCTCTCTGGTCTAAGGCTGGCCGGACGGACAGACGGCGGCGGGCACGGAAGCCGGGGCTCTCCAGGCACATGACTCCAGAGTCCCAGGTCGGGCCTGGTGGGGGGCTGTGGGGGGAGGCTCGGAAGGCCGCTGGGGCCTCTCGAAAGGGCTTGGCCCAGAGAATAACTTCATTATGAAGCCTCCCCCGGCCTCCGGATTTGGGGCAGGCCAGGGGGAGGCAGGAATCCTCTCCCTCCTGGGAGAAAAGCCTTTTCTAATGAATGTTGGACAAACAGAGCACTCATCTGTAAACACGTTTAATTAGAAATCAGGAGGGTGATTAAGCCGGGGATGTCAAACTCTGGCTGATCAGCAAATAGGGGCCCCTGGGAGGCAGCATTCCTCAGGCCCGGCCTCTGCTCGCCTGGCAAGTCTTGCCATTCTGTGTCCTGGCTGGCCTCTCCAGGCCCGGCTGCCGCCTCACATGATCAATATTTGCCTTCCCCAAGCTGCCCGGCAGCATCTGTGTTTGAACAGCTCCCCTCCCCCGAGGGCTCCCCAAGGTGTCTCTCTCTAGGCAGGCCCCAACAGCGTGGGGATCCCCTCGTGGCAGGGCAGGGAGGAGGGTTTGGAACAGCAAGGTTGGGGTTTCTCCCTTCTAGGGCCTGTGCTCAAGTTGGGAGACTTGTGTCCCAGGGTCCCTCGGACTCAGTTTCCCTCATTTGTAAAATGAAGCATCTGGAGCAGGCCTTGATGCCGGGTCTCCTGGTTCTGTGCCCCTTAAAGACCTCAGTCCCACTCAAAGGAAGATCCAGCCATTTGGAAAACTGTTTGGATTCCATCTTTCTTCCTTCCCTTTGCTGAGAGCATCCTTTCCCTCCTTCAAAACCTCCCTTAAGGTCTACCTCTCCAGGGTGACCCCTGAAGCCACAGGGGCCTCTTTCTGCACTGAACCCCACAAAACTCATTCCCCCCCCCCGCAAGTTATTCTTTTGCCCCTCTGTCTCTTGGGTCAGGCTGGCCTCCTCCTCAATGAATCACTGATTTCCTTCTAGGCACGTCTCCAGTGGGCTGTCTGCTAAGCCTCGTCACAGGGGTCCGCTTTGAGGGAGGAGTGACCACAGACAGTCTGACCGGGCCCTGTTCTGGGGGGCATGAGCCCAGGACGAGAACAGGCCCCAAAGGGAAGGGAGACTCTCCGCCTCTTCCTGTCTGTCATGGAACCTGAGAGCCAGCGGAGTCCTCAACACCTCCCTTAACTCTGCTTTGAACAGAAATTCACTGTACAGCACCCCCAAGGCACTTGCCCAGCCTCCCCCCGTTGGGCCTGTAGGGAAGAAAAGGGAAAAAGCCCAGAGATGCAAAAACAGCTCACGGAGAGGCCCCCCCCAGAAGCATTGGGGGGCTGGACGAGTGACTTTTTTTTTTTAAACCCTTAACTTCTGTGCATTGACTTATAGGTGGAAGAGTGGTAAGGGTGGGCAATGGGGGTCAAGTGACTTGCCCAGGGTCACACAGCTGGGAAGTGTCTGAGCCCGGGTTTGAACCCAGGACCTCCCATCTCTAGGCCTGGTTCCCAATCCACTGAGCTACCCAGCTGCCCCCTGGACGAGTGACCTTCTAATGGATCCTGGCAGCGGGCAAGCATGGGCACTGTTTCCTGGGCATCCTCAGCCCCCCATTCCCCAGGGCAGGCATCCCTCCAGGAGCACGCCCAGTCCTGGCCCACATTATCACAGAACCAAGCCAGGTGGCCTGCTAGGTAGAGCTGCCTTCGAAGTAAGGAAACGGGAGATCCATGTCACCTACCTCCAATGCTCCAGGCACCTCCCTGGGCCTAGGAATTGTAGAAAGGATCCTGAGTTCCACACTGGAACCCCCTACGCCGATGCCAATAATAATTAATAATAATAAGAGGTAGCCAGGCATTGTGCTAAGAGTATTACTATTACCATTGGGTGCTCACAACAACCCCGCGAGGTGAGCGCTATTAGGATTCCCATTTTACAAATGAGGAAACTGAGGCGAACAGCAATTCAAGTAACTTGCCCAGAATCAAAGCTGTTGGAGGCTGGATTTGAACTCAGATCGTCCTGACTCTGGGCCCAGTGCTCTAGCCACTGAGCCACCTAACTGTCTACAGAAATGCCTACAGTCCCCCCCAAAAGAGCCAAAACCAAGCAAACGACCCGATACACACACACATGTAAAGTGTCTCCTACAAAATACAACTGGAACGCCACCACCAAAAGGGATTTGAGAGGCAAATGGTTACTCTGAAAGCCATCCTCAAGTCTTGACTCAAAGACTTCTCTTTAGGCTCACAAGCTCATTAACCGGGGAGCCAACAAGGACTTACTGAGGCACCAGGCTAAGCCCTGCAGAGAGCGAGCACAAGCCCGAGCTTCTCCCCGCAAGGATCTCACCCTCTAAAGGGGAATGAGGCGGGGGAGCAACGTGTATTGGGTGGCTGCCACTAGAGACTGGAAATGGAGGACAATCTCAAAGGGTCACACCGGCGAGGAGAGGGCCTGGCCTCAGACTCTTCCTAGCTATGTGACCCTGGGCAAGTCACTTAACCCCCATTGCCTAGCCCTTACCGATCCACTTTGGAACCAATTCACAGAATTGATTCTAAGAAGGATAAGGAAGAGAGAAAGGAAGAAGAGGAAGAGGAAGAGGAAGGGGAAGTGAAAGGGGAAAGAGAAGGAGAAGAAGGAGAAGAAGGAGGAGGAAGAGGAGGAGGAGGAGGAGGAGAAGAAGGAGAAGAAGGAGAAGGAGAAGAAGGAGAAGGAGGAGAAGGAGGAGAAGGAGGAG